>NC_041390.1:611020083-611154743 GCF_002162155.2 Triticum dicoccoides
GGCCCCCTCTCCTTGTCCTATTCGGACCAAGGGAGGGGAGGGGCGCGCGGCCCACTTTGGGCTGCCCCTTCTCTTTTCCACTAAGGCCCATTAAGGCCCATCTAGCTTCCAGGGGGTTCCGGTAACCTCCCGGTACTCCGGTAAAATCCCAATTTCACCCGGAACACTTCCGATATCCAAACATAGGCTTCCAATATATCAATCTTTATGTCTCGACCATTTCGAGACTCCTCGTCATGTCCGTGATCACATCCGGGACCCCGAACAACCTTCGTTACATCAAAACTCATAATAACTGTCATCGTAACCTTAAGCGTGCGGACCCTACGGGTTCGAGAACAATGTAGACATGACCGAGACACGTCTCCGGTCAATAACCAATAGCAGGACCTGGATGCCCATATTGGCTCCTACATATTCTACGAAGATCTTTATCGGCCAGACCGCATAACAACATACGTTGTTCCCTTTGTCATCGGTATGTTATTTGCCCGAGATTTGATCGTCGGTATCCCATACCTAGTTCAATCTCGTTACTGGCAAGTCTCTTTACTCGTTCTGTAATACATCATCCCGCAACTAACTCATTAGTCGCAATGCTTGCAAGGCTTGAGTGATGTGCATTACCGAGAGGGCCCAGAGATACCTCTCCGACAATCGGAGTGACAAAACCTAATCTCGAAATACGCCAACCCAACATGTACCTTTGGAGACACCTGTAGTACTCCTTTATAATCACCCAGTTACGTTGTGACGTTTGGTAGCACCCAAAGTGTTCCTCTGGTAAACGGGAGTTGCATAATCTCATAGTTACAGGAACATGTATAAGTCATGAAGAAAGCAATAGCAACATACTTAAACGATCAAGTGCTAAGCTAACGGAATGGGTCAAGTCAATCAGATCATTCAACTAATGATGTGACCCCGTTAATCAAATAACAACTCTTTGTCCATGATTAGGAAACATAACCATCTTTGATTAACGAGCTAGTCAAGTAGAGGCATACTAGTGACACTCTGTTTTGTCTATGTATTCACACATGTATTATGTTTCCGGTTAATACAATTCTAGCATGAATAAAAACTTTTATCATGACATAAGGAAATAAATAATAACTTTATTATTGCCTCTAGGGCATATTTCCTTCAGTCTCCCACTTGCACTAGAGTCAATAATCTAGATTACACAGTAATGATTCTAACACCCATGGAGCCTTGGTGCTGATCATGTTTTGCTCTTGGAAGAGGCTTAGTCAATGGGTCTGCAACATTCAGATCCGTATGTATCTTGCAAATCTCTATGTCTTCTACATGGACTAGATCCCGGATGGAATTGAAGCGTCTCTTGATGTGCTTGGTTCTCTTGTGAAATATGGATTCCTTCGCCAAGGCAATTGCACCAGTATTGTCACAAAAGATTTTCATTGGACCCGATGCACTAGGTACGATACCTAGATCGGATATGAACTCCTTCATCCAGACTCCTTCATTTGCTGCTTCCGAAGCAGCTATGTATTCCGATTCACACGTAGATCCCGCCACGACACTTTGTTTAGAACTGCACCAACTGACAGCTCCACCGTTTAATGTAAACACGTATCCGGTTTGCGATTTAGAATCGTCCGGATCAGTGTCAAAGCTTGCATCAACGTAACCGTTTACGATGAGCTCTTTGTCACCTCCATATATGAGAAACATATCCTTAGTCCTTTTCAGGTACTTCGGGATATTCTTGACCGCTGTCCAGTGATCCACTCCTGGATTACTTTGGTACCTCCCTGCTAGACTTATAGCAAGGCACACATCAGGTCTGGTACACAGCATTGCATACATGATAGAGCCTATGGCTGAAGCATAGGGAACATCTTTCATTTTCTCTCTATCTTCTGCAGTGGTCGGGCATTGAGTCTTACTCAACTTCATACCTTGTAACACAGGCAAGAACCCTTTCTTTGCTTGATCCATTTTGAACTTCTTCAAAATCTTGTCAAGGTATGTGCTTTGTGAAAGTCCAATTAAACGTCTCGATCTATCTCTATAGATCTTTATGCCTAATATGTAAGCAGCTTCACCGAGGTCATTCATTGAAAAACTCTTATTCAAGTATCCTTTTATGCTATCCAGAAATTCTATATCATTTCCAATCAGTAATATGTCATCCACATATAATATCAGAATTGCTACAGAGCTCCCACTCACTTTCTTGTAAATACAGGCTTCTCCAAAAGTCTGTATAAAACCAAATGCTTTGATCACACTATCAAAGCGTTTATTCCAACTCCGAGAGGCTTGCACCAGTCCATAAATGCATCACTGGAGCTTGCACACATTGTTAGCTCCCTTTGGATCGACAAAACCTTCCGGTTGCATCATATACAACTCTTCTTCCAGAAATCCATTCAGGAATGCAGTTTTGACATCCATCTGCCAAATTTAATAATCATAAAATGCGGCAACTGCTAACATGATTCAGACAGACTTAAGCATCGCTACGGGTGGGAAGGTCTCATCGTAGTCAATCCCTTGAACTTGCCGAAACCCTTTTGCGACAAGTCGAGCTTTGTAGACAGTAATATTACCGTCGGCGTCAGTCTTCTTCTTGAAGATCCATTTATTCTCAGTTGCTTGCCGATCATTGGGCAAGTCAACCAAAGTCCACACTTTGTTCTCATACATGGATCCCATCTCAGATTTCATGGCTTCAAGCCATTTTGCGGAATCTGGGCTCACCATTGCTTCTTCATAGTTCGTAGGTTCATCATGATCTAATAGCATGACTTCCAGAACAGGATTACCGTACCACTCTGGTGCGGATCTTACTCTGGTTGATCTACGAGGTTCAGTAGTATCTTGTTCTGAAGTTTCATGATCATCATCATTAGCTTCCTCACTAATTGGTGTAGGTGTCATAGAAACAATTTTCTGTGATGCACTACTTTCCAATAAGGGAGCAGGTACAGTTACCTCGTCAAGTTCTACTTTCCTCCCACTCACTTCTTTCGAGAGAAACTCCTTCTCCAGAAAGTTTCCGAACTTAGCAACAAAAGTCTTGCCTTCGGATCTGTGATAGAAGGTGTATCCAATAGTCTCCTTTGGATATCCTATGAAGACACATTTCTCCGATTTGGGTTCGAGATTATCAGGTTGAAGCTTTTTCACATAAGCATCGCAGCCCCAAACTTTCAGAAACGACAACTTTGGTTTCTTGCCAAACCATAGTTCATAAGGCGTCTTCTCAACGGATTTTGATGGTGCCCTATTTAACGTGAATGCGGCCGTCTCTAAAGCATAACCCCAAAACGATAGCGGTAAATCAGTAAGAGACATCGTAGATCGCACCATATCTAGTAAAGTACGATTACGATGTTCGGACACACCATTACGCTGTGGTGTTCCGGGTGGCGTGAGTTGCGAAACTATTCCGCATTGTTTCAAATGTACACCAAACTCGTAACTCAAATATTCTCCTCCATGATCAGATCATAGAAACTTTATTTTCTTGTTACGATGATTTTCAACTTCACTCTGAAATTCTTTGAACTTTTCAAACGTTTCAGACTTATGTTTCATTAAGTAGATATACCCATATCGGCTTAAGTCATCTGTGAAGGTGAGAAAATAACGATATCCGCCACGAGCCTCAATATTCATCGGACCACATACATCTGTATGTATGATTTCCAACAAATCTGTTTCTCTCTACATAGTACCGGAGAACGGCGTTTTAGTCATCTTGCCCATAAGGCACGGTTCGCAAGTACCAAGTGATTCATAATCAAGTGGTTCCAAAAGTCCATTAGTATGGAGTTTCTTCATGCGCTTTACACCGATATGACTTAAACGGCAGTGCCACAAATAAGTTGCACTATCATTATCAACTCTGCATCTTTTGGTTTCAACACTATGAATATGTGTGTTACTACTATCGAGATTCAATAAGAATAGACCACTCTTCAAGGGTGCATGACCATAAAAGATATTACTCATATAAATAGAACAACCATTATTCTCTGATTTAAATGAATAACCGTCTCGCATCAAACAAGATCCAGAAATAATGTTCATGCTCAACGCCGGCACCAAATAACAATTATTTAGGTCTAATATTAATCCCGAAGGTAGATGTAGAGGTAGCGTGCCGACCGCGATCACATCGACTTTGGAACCGTTTCCCACGCGCATCGTCACCTCGTCCTTAGCCAATCTTCGCTTAATCCATAGCCCCTGTTTCGAGTTGCAAATATTAGCAACAGAACCAGTATCAAATACCCAGGTGCTACTGCGAGCATTAGTAAGGTACACATCAATAACATGTATATCACATATACCTTTGTTCACCTTGCCATCCTTCTTATCCGCCAAATACTTGGGGCAGTTCCGCTTCCAGTGACCAGTCTGCTTGCAGTAGAAGCACTCAGTTTCAGGCTTAGGTCCAGACTTGGGTTTCTTCTCTTGAGCAGCAACTTGTTTGCCGTTCTTCTTGAAGTTCCCTTTCTTCTTCCCTTTACCCTTTTTCTTGAAATTGGTGGTCTTGTAAACCATCAACACTTGATGCTCCTTTTTGATTTCTACCTCCGCAGCTTTCAGCATTGCGAAGAGCTCGAGAATAGTCTTATTCATCCCTTTCATATTATAGTTCATCACGAAGCTCTTGTAGCTTGGTGGCAGTGATTGGAGAATTCTATCAATGACGCAATCATCTGGGAGATTAACTCCCATCTGAATCAAGTGATTATTATACCCAGACATTTTGAGTATATGCTCACTGACAGAACTGTTCTCCTCCATCTTGCAGCTATAGAACTTATTGGAGACTTCATATCTCTCAATCCGGGCATTTGCTTGAAATATTAACTTCAACTCCTGGAACATCTCATATGCTCCATGACGTTCAAAATGTCGTTGAAGTCCCGGTTCTAAGCCGTAAAGCATGGCATACTGAACTATCGAGTAGTCATCAGCTTTGCTCTGCTACACGTTCACAACATCTGGTGTTGCTCCAGCAGCAGGCCTGGCACCCAGCGGTGCTTCTAGGACGTAATTCTTCTGTGCAGCAATGAGGATAATCCTCAAGTTACGGACCCAGTCCGTGTAATTGCTACCATCATCTTTCAACTTTGCTTTCTCAAGGAACGCATTAAAATTCAACGGAACAACAACACGGGCCATTTATCTACAATCATACATAAACAAGCAAGATACTCTCAGGTACTAAGTTCATGATAAATTTAGATTCAATTAATCATATTACTTAAAGAACTCCCACTTAGATAGACATTCCTCTAATCCTCTAAGTGATTACGTGATCCAAATCGACTAAACCATGTCCGATCATCACGTGAGATGGAGTAGTTTCATTGGTGAACATCACTATGTTGATCATATCTACTATATGACTCACGCTCGACCTTTCGGTCTCCGTGTTCCGAGGCCATATCTGTATATGCTTGGCTCGTCAAGTATAACCTGAGTATTCCGCGTGTGCAACTGTTTTGCACCCATTGTATTTGAACATAGAGCCTATCACACCCGATCATCACGTGGCGTCTCAGCATGAAGAACTTTCACAACGGTGCATACTTAGGGAGAACACTTCTTGATAATTTAGTGAGAGATCATCTTATAATGCTACCATCAATCAAAGCAAGATAAGATGCATAAAAGATAAACATCACATGCAATCAATATAAGTGATATGATATGGCCATCATCATCTTGTGCTTGTGATCTCCATCTCCGAAGCACCGTCATGATCACCATCGTAGCATCATGAATTGACCATATCACATCACAACATGCCCTGCAAAAACAAGTTAGACGTCCTCTACTTTGTTGTTGCATGTTTTACGTAGCTGCTACAGGCTTAAGCAAGAACCAATCTTACCTACGCATCAAAACCACAACGATAGTTTGTCAAGTTGGTGCTGTTTTAACCTTCGCAAGGACCGGGCGTAGCCACACTCAGTTCAACTAAAGTTGGAGAAACTGTCACCCGCAAGCCACCTATGTGCAAAGCACGTCGGGAGAACCGGTCTCGCGTAAGCGTACACGTAATGTCGGTCCGGGCCACTTCATCCAACAATACCACGGAACCAAAGTATGACATGCTGGTAAGCAGTATGACTTATATCGCCCACAACTCACTTGTGTTCTACTCGTGCATATAACATCAACATATAAAACCTAGACTCGGATGCCACTGTTGGGTTTCGTAGTAATTTCAAAAATTTCCTACGCTCACGCAAGATCATGGTGATGCATAGCAACGAGGGGGGGAGTATGATCTATATACCTTGTAGATCGACAACGGAAGCATTTGGTTGATGTAGTCGTACGTCTCCACGGCCCGACCGATCAAGCACCGAAACTACGGCACCTCTGAGTTCTAGCACACGTTCAGCTCGATGACGATCCCCGGACTCCGATCCAGCAAAGTGTCGGGGAAGAGTTACGTCAGCACGACGGCGTGGTCACGATCTTGATGCACTACTGCAGCAGGGCTTCGCCTAAACTCCGCAACAATATTATCGAGGACTATGGTGGAAGGGGGCACCGCACACGGCTAAGAATATGATCACGTGGATCAACTTGTGTTGCTCTGGGGTGCCCCTGCCTCCGTATATAAAGGACCAAAGGGGGGAGGCCGGCCGGCCATCATAGGCGCGCCAGGAGAGTCCTACTCCCTCTGGGAGTAGGATTCCCCCCCCCCCCAATCCTAGTTGGAATAGGACTTGCGGAGGGGGGAAAAGGCAAAGGGGGGCCGGCCCCCTCTCCTTGTGCTATTCGGACCAAGGGAGGGGAGGGGCGCACGGCCCACTTTGGGCTACCCCTTCTCTTTTCCACTAAGGCCCATTAAGGCCCATCTAGCTTCCGGGGGGTTCCGGTAACCTCCCAGTACTCCGGTAAAATCCCAATTTCACCCGGAACACTTCCGATATCCAAACATAGGCTTCCAATATATCAATCTTTATGTCTCGACCATTTCGAGACTCCTCGTCATGTCCATGATCACATCCGGGACTCCGAACAACCTTTGGTACATCAAAACTCATAATAACTGTCATCATAACCTTAAGCGTGCGGACCCTACGGGTTCGAGAACAATGTAGACATGACCGAGACATGTCTCTGGTCAATAACCAATAGCGGGACCTGGATGCCCATATTGGCTCCTACATATTCTATGAAGATCTTTATCGATCAGACCGCATAACAACATACGTTGTTCCCTTTGTCATCGGTATGTTACTTGCCCGAGATTCGATCGTCGGTATCCCATACCTAGTTCAATCTCGTTACTGGCAAGTCTCTTTACTCGTTCTGTAATACATCATCCCGCAACTAACTCATTAGTCGCAATGCTTGCAAGGCTTGAGTGATGTGCATTACCGAGAGGGCCCAGAGATACCTCTCCGACAATCGGAGTGAAAACCTAATCTCGAAATACGCCAACCCAACAT
This sequence comes from Triticum dicoccoides, assembly GCF_002162155.2. Taxonomy (NCBI): domain Eukaryota; kingdom Viridiplantae; phylum Streptophyta; class Magnoliopsida; order Poales; family Poaceae; genus Triticum; species Triticum dicoccoides. Next base: position 611,027,544 of record NC_041390.1, read on the forward strand.
GTACCTTTGGAGACACCTGTAGTACTCCTTTATAATCACCCAGTTATGTTGTGACGTTTGGTAGCACCCAAAGTGTTCCTCCGGTAAACGGGAGTTGCATATTCTCATAGTTACAGGAACATGTATAAGTCATGAAGAAAGCAATAACAACATACTTAAACGATCAAGTGCTAAGCTAACGGAATGGGTCAAGTCAATCAGATCATTCAACTAATGATGTGACCCTGTTAATCAAATAACAACTCTTTGTCCATGATTAGGAAACATAACCATCTTTGATTAACGAGCTAGTCAAGTAGAGGCATACTAGTGACACTCTGTTTTGTCTATGTATTCACACACGTATTATGTTTCCGGTTAATACAATTCTAGCATGAATAACAAACTTTTATCATGACATAAGGAAATAAATAATAACTTTATTATTGCCTCTAGGGCATATTTCCTACAGGTTCCCATTCATCATAAAGTTTTCTAGGGAGAGAAACTTCCAACTTAAGTTTTTCTTCATAAGATTGCATCAAAGCATCAACGATATGTTTAGTAAAAGCTTTATTTTGACTATAGGCATGAGGAGAATTTAGCACGGATTGCAACAAGGAAATACAATCTATCAAAGAGCAATTATCATAATTAAATTCCTTGAAATCCAAGATAGTGGGTTCATTGCTATCTAAAGTTTTGACCTATTCAATCCCACTTTTACCAATTTTTGCATGAAGATCTAAAAACTCCGAATTTTTGGGACGCCTTCTAACTAAAGTTGACTATTCTCCAGTCCCATCATTATCAAGATTCATATTGCAAAACAAGGATTTAATAGGGGACACATCAATTACTTTTAGAACTTCATCTTTATTGTCATGAAAGCTAGAAGAACACGCTTTCAAAAAGCAATCTTTCTTAGCATAATTACTAGGAAACGGCCTAGAATTAAAATTTCCTCTATACGAGTTATTACCAAAGTTGTTCCTATCAACAAAATTCACATCCGTAGATTCATTATTATTCTCAATCAAAGTAGACAAAGGCATATCATTAGGATCAGTAGGATCACTCTTATTAGCAAACAATTTCATAAGGTCATCCATCTTTCCACTCAAAACATTAATCTCTTCAATTGCATGCACCTTTTTACTAGTAGATCTTTCAGTGTGCCATTGAGAATAATTAACCATAATATTATCTAGGATTTTGGTAGCTTCTCCTAAAGTGATTTCCACAAAAGTGCCTCCCGCGGCCGAATCTAAAAGATTTCTAGAAGCAAAATTCAATCCGGCATAAATTTATTGTATAATCATCCATAAATTCAAACCATGTGTAGGGCAATTACGTATCATTAATTTCATCCTCTCCCAAGATTGTGCAACAAGTTCATGATCAAGTTGCTTAAAATTCATAATCTCGTTTCTAAGAGAGATGATCTTAGCAAGAGGAAAATACTTAGAGATAAAAGCATCTTTGCACTTATTCCATGAATCAATACTATTTTTAAGCAAAGACGAAAACCAAGCTTTAGCACAATCTCTAAGAGAAAACGGAAATAGCTTAAGTTTAACAATATCCTTGTCCACATCTTTCTTCTTTTGCATATCACACAAATCAACAAAGTTGTTTGGATGGATAGTGGCATCTTCACTAGGAAGGCCAGAAAATGGATCTTTCATGACAAGATTCAGCAAAGCAATATTAATTTCACAAGATTCAACATCGGTAAGAGGAGCAATCAGAGTGCTAATAAAATCATTGTTGTTGGTATTGGCAAAGTCAGACAATTTAGTATTATCTTGAGCCATCGTGACAAGCAAGCAACCCAACACACAAGCAAACACGAAACAGGCAAAAGAGGCAAACGAAAAAGAGGCTAACGGAAAATAGAGGGCGAATAAAACGACAAGGGTGAAGTCGGGGAGAGGAAAATGAGAGGAAAATGGCAAATAATGTAATGCGAAGGATAAGAGTTGTGATGGGTACTTGGTATGTCTTGACTTCGCGTAGATCTCCTCGGCAACGGCGCCAACAATCCTTCTTTCTACCTCTTGAGCAATGTGTTGGTTTTCCCTTGAAGAGGAAAGGGTGGTGCAGTAAAGCAGCATAAGTATTTCCCTCAGTTTTTGACAACCAAGGTATCAATCCAGTAGGAGACCATGCACGAGTCATCTCGTACCTACACAAACAAATAAGAACCTCGCAACCAACGCGATAAAGGGGTTGTCAATCCCTTCACGACCACTTGCAAGAGTGAGATCTGATAGAGATGATAATAATAAGATAAGTATTTTTGGTATTTTTCATGATATATAGTGAAAGTAAAGATTGCAAAATAAAATAGATTGGAAACTTGTATGATGGAAAATAGACCCGGGGGCCATAGGTTTCACTAGTGGCTTCTCTCAAGATAGCATAAGTATTGCGGCGGGTGAACAAATTACTGTCGAGCAATTGATAGAAAAGAGAATAATTATGAGAATATCTAGGCATGATCATGTATATAGGCATCACGTCCGTGACAAGTAGACCAACTCCTTCCTGCATCTACTACTATTCCTCCCCACATCGACCGCTATCCAGCATGCATCTAGAGTATTAAGTTCATAAGAACAGAGTAACGCCTTAAGCAAGATGACATGATGTAGAGGGATAAACTCATGCAATATGATATAAACCCCATCTTTTTATCCTCTATGGCAACAATACAATATGCGTCGTTTCTCTTTTTATCACTAGGATCGAGCACCGCAAGATTGAGCCCAAAGCTAAGCACTCCTCCCATTGCAAGAAAGATCAATCTAGTAGGCCAAACCAAACTGATAATTCGAAGAGACTTGCAAATATAAACCAATCATACATAAAAGAATTCAGAGAAGATTCAAATATTGTTCATAGATAATCTTGATCATAAACCCACAATTCATCGGATCTCGACAAACGCACCGCAAAAGAAGATTACATCGAATAGATCTCCAAGAGAATCGAGGAGAACTTTGTATTGAGATCCAAAGAGAGAGAAGAAGCCATCTAGCTACCAGCTATGGACCCGAAGGTCTGAAGTAAACTACTCACACATCATCGGAGGGGGCATGGAGTTGATGTAGAGGCCCTCCGTGATCAATGAACCCTCCGGCGGAGCTCCAGAAAAGGGCCCAAGATGGGATCTCTTGGGTACAGAAGGTTGCGGCGGTGGAAATAGGGTTTCGTGGTGCTCCTGGATGTTTGCCTGGTATTGAACATATATAGGAGGAAGAAGTAGGTCGATGGAGCTATGAGGTGCCCACGAGGGGGGAGGGCGCGCCCAGGGGGGTAGGCGTGCCCCTGCCTCGTGGCCGCCTCATTGATCGCTTGACGTCCACTCCAAGTCCTCTAGATCACGTTTGTTCCAAAAAAATCACGTTCCCAAAGGTTTCAATCCGTTTGGACTCCGTTTGATATTCCTTTTCTACGAAACACTGAAATAGGCAAAAAACAACAATTTGGGCTGGGCCTCCGGTTAATAGGTTTGTCCCAAAAATAATATATAAGTGTAAAATAAATCCCATTAACATCCAAAACAGATAATATAATAGCATGGAACAATCAAAAATTAAAGATACGTTGGAGACGTATTAGTACCCTACCCGAAAATAGTGGGCATGGGTGAGACTTTCTACCACTTCATACCCATGGGTAATGGGTATCCATACCCCAAAAATGCATGGGTAGGGTATGAAATTATACCCATGGGTAACCCAAGGGATACCCAATAAATAAATAAATAAATTAAACCCAATAATATCTGGGTAAACCTACAGTAATTAGCATCACAAGTTTCCGAACTTGATTTTTTTTCAAAGTTAGTTTGCAACGGAGATTTAGATATTTGTGTGTCAACCGTCATTTTGAAATTTTGATGTAAGTGTAAACCAGATTGGGATGGTTGAGTACCTAACTTTAGTTTTAGGCCCTTTTGTTGTCTTACCTTTATCATGCCAATGTTATATATTGTACACACCGGATACCCATTGGGTATAATATACCCGATGGGTATGGGCATGGGTACCAATTTATGCCCATGGATATTGAAATGGGTGGGTATAGAAAAAAGATTTGGGTATGGGTTCGAGCAGAAAAAGGTAGTACCCGCCTATACCCTACCCATATGTGGACGAAATTTGTGGATTATTTAAGCTTGCAGGTTTCCCGTAGATGAAGCTAAGAAAAAGGTTTTCCCTTTAACTTTGAAGGGAAAAGTAGTGGCATGGTATAGTCTATGTGATGATATTGGATCTTGGAATTGGAATCGATTGAAATTGGAGTTCGACCAAAATTTTTGTACTATGCAGCTAGTTCATCATGATCGGAATTACATATATAATTTTTGGCCTTGTGAAGGAGAAAGTATTGCTCTAGCTTCAGGGAGGCTTAAGTCAATGTTATATTCATGCCCCAATCATTAGCTCTCAAGAGAAATTATCATTCAGAATATTCATGCTCGGCTTTCTCACAATGATCGCTCCATGCTTGATACTTCTTGTATTGGTTCCTTATGAAGAAGACTCTTGAATTCTGATGGGATCTTTTAGAGAGAATTAAATGCAACTCTGAAGATTGGGAACTCGATGAAGGTAAAGAGTCAAGTATTAAGCTTAAGTATAATTGTGTTAAATCTTTTGTGAATACCGATGCTTTTCAAAAGCTTAGCACTAAATATGGACTTGACTCTGAGATAGTAGCCTCCTTTTGTGAATCTTTTGCTACTCATGTTGATCTCCCTAAGGAGAAGTGGTTTAAATATCACCCACCTATTAAAGAAGAAATTGAAGAACCGGTAATAGCTAAAGATGAGACTATTACTTATAATGTTGATTCAGTTGTTCCTACTGCTTATATTGGAAAAAACCCTTTCCCTGTTAGGATGTAGGAACATGCTAAAGCTTAACCCGTGGTCAATAAAAGTTATATTAGAACACCTAAACCAGCTGAACAAATTAAGGTAGAACCTAGTGTTGCTATGGTTAAGTTTCTCCTGGTTGAAAATATAGATTGGCATGTTATTTACTTATGTGATGAAGCTGCTAGAATTGCCAAACTCGATGAAAAGAATAAACATAGACCTGTTGTTGGCATGCCTGTTGTCTCGGTTATGATAAGAGATCACTGTTATCATGGCTTATGTGACATAGGTTCTAGCGTGAGTACTGTTCCTTTTACCTTATATCAAGAAATTATGAATGATATAGCACCCGCTGAGACAGAAGGCATAGATGTTACTATTAAACTTGCTAATAGAGACACCATCACACCACTTGGGATTGTTAGAGATGTTGAACTCTTGTGTGGGAAAATAAAATATCCTACTGATTTTCTTGTTCTTGGTTCCCCACAAGATGACTTTTGTCCCGTTATCTTTGGTAGACCTTTCTTGAACACCGTTAATGGTAACGTAGATTGTGAGAAACAAACTCTCGGTGTTAGTTTTGCTGATGAGTCTTGTCGGTGTCAAAACCGGAGGGTCTCGGGTAGGGGGTCCCGAACTGTGCGTCTAAGGTGGATGGTAACAGGAGGCAGGGGACATGATGTTTTACCCAGGTTCGGGCCCTCTTGATGGAGGTAAAACCCTACGTCATGCTTTATTTATTCTTGATGATATGAGTATTACAAGAGTTGATCTACCACGAGATCGTAGAGGCTAAACCCTAGAAGCTAGCCTATGGTATGATTGTATGTATCTTCTCTATCGACGAGCCTGGCCTCGGTTTATATAATGCACCAGAGGCCTAGGATAACAAGAGTCCTAGCCGAATACGCCGGTGGGGTGGAGTCCTTGTCTTGATCGCCAAGTCTTGTGGAATCTTCCTTGTATGCGGCAGCTGTCCGAACTGGCCCATGAGTATGCGGCCATGGGGGTCCTCGGCCCAATCCAACTGATTGGGAGACGATGTGATGAGTACCCCCTGGTCCAGGACACCGTCAGTAGCCCCCTGAACCGGTCTTCAAGTTAGGGACGCTCCTCGATTCTTCCGAACTGTTCTTCATCTTCGGTTGACGGTCTTGAAAACTGGTTCAACAAATCTTGTCATCTTCAATCTTGAGGATCGCCGAAATGCATTCGGCGAGTTTACACGTCGGGTATTCGAGGAGCCCCTTTAAGTTTCTGGCCTTTATCAATGCCTTGTTATTTTTATGCCACACCTCGGGTTTGAAGTTGTGCCCGGGAGGTAGTGTCCTCTTGCGTCCGAGTTCTAACGCCGGACTATGTCCAAGCTCCAACACCGGACTGTATCCGAGGTGTCATATCACCTTGGTTCAAAAAAGTTGAAGGAGTTTAGCCGAGCTTAATGCCGGAAATGCCCTCTATGGAGCCAGCCACTAGTGTCCGAGCTTTATGCCGGACTGCTTCCGAGGTGGTGCACCACCCCGACTGTGGGCCGATTTTTTGTCAATATTTTTATTATTGCAATTTATTCTATGCTGAGATATATGGCCAGTAGCCCTCAAGGTGTGTATCGGTCTAAAACCCGAGATGCACATGAAGGATGACGTAAGACCGCCGATCCCAGTAGCCGCTGAGACTCAGGTTGATTTGCAAAATCGGCCTGAGGATCAAGTCCTAGTTCGGCAGAATACTTCGGGACACAAAAAGCGGCGTGCTTAGTCCTCGAGACTCAGGTTGGGTGTGGCCGACCAACCTGAGGATCAAAATCTCCTCGGCAACTGTATTGCACTTAAAATTTTCTGCATTGAACAGGCAATGCAGTAGCCCTCGAGACACTGGTCAGGTGGCAACACCAGATCAGGGGATCGATGTGCCCCTTTAATATTTGTAAATAATAAGCTCAAAGTCCAGTAGCCCCCGAGCCATAATGCGGGCACGGGTGGCCAAATTAAGGATCTGTATCCATAGTAAAATCACAAATTATGTGTAATGACTCTATGTATCCAAGTACTTTACGTCATTGATGCTCGGATCCGCATTTTACAAAACTTTGTTGACCGACCATCGGCTTCCACCTCCTCGGCCATTAGCCGAAGAGTGTTTGTCCTACTTTATAAAGCCTTTATGAGGGGAAAGATTTACGACAAACAAGGCAATCTGGCCATATGGTTTTATAAACAAAGGTACGCAGAGAGATATGTTATATTACTGTTTAACATAAGAAATGTCTTCCAAAGAAAATAGTCCCACTATCGGTTCCTTTCTTTGGGTTGTCATGCTAAGCATGATCATGAAACCTCAGCTCTAATGTAAGAGCAAAATATCGAGGATTTAGTTTGGGAGGCTAGTTAATAGCCCCCGGTAGTGTTCGGCGACAGTCGAGGTCAAGTCGTAAACACTTCGTCCATTGTTATGAGTGGCCCGTCATTTAACACAGTCATCGGATCGCTGACCAGTTTACGCTTATTGTGACAGTCAGTTTTCGGCTTTCTCCACTGAGGGGCTTAACGTGTGAGCTGGAAGCACAATCGCAGTGGTTCTCCCGTTGCACGCCTAGCCGAACAAAGCGGAACGTAGGAAGCAAGTGCAGGAGCCGGGCAACCCAACTATTGACCAAAGACACAATTCAAAACAGATGCATATATAGCAATATCCGAGAATATTTTTGCCGAATCTATAAAGGTGTCCGGCATTGCACTGCGAGACTTGTGCTGAAAACACACAAATAGTTTAAAAGTGCCATAAGCTTGGAAAACCAAAAACCGTCAGTAAAAACATGATGTCCGAACAAGATCAAGTGTTCGGTGCCAATCCGAAAATTGGTCATAGAAAAAAAGAGTGCTTTTGTCGTGCTTTAACATTACACATCCGATCTCAGGACTTCAAGCGGGTTAGCCTACGGCTGCAGCCTCCTATCCTGAAGGCGAAGTGCTTCTTGTTAGACCAGTTTAGCGAACTAAACTCGAGCGGTCACTAGAGAGAAAATGGGTTATCTGGCTATTGACCACACACTCACGTCGAAAAAGGAGCGATAGAAAAAAGACTTTGCAACGACCAAGAAGAAAACACATTTACTATAAATAGCTCATATAAATTTTAAGAGCCCCCAAGTGACTTGGGTAAAATATTTTATGTATAATGATTATATGTACCGAAGTACTTATATCATAACTTTGTTCAACCGAACTTTAAACGCGTCTTAACCGACTGTCGGCTTCTCCCTCTTCGGTCAAGGACCGAGAAGTGTTATGTACACCACCTGTAGAGAATATCGACAGTGTTTCCGATAACCAGGCAACCGGGCCATAAGGCTGTAACAGACAAAGCGCGCTCAGGGAACTTATGCTATATTACAGACGAAGTGTAAGAAGCATCTTCGAAGAAAATAGAACCCCCACCGATACCTTTCTTCGGTGCTCATAATTACTATGAGACTTGTGCAATAGATTTTTTGTACTCATGAGTTCCATTGTGTGCCGACCATGATTGAAAACAATAAGAGCGCTAGCTTTCGGCTTCACCCAGTCTGAGGTCAGAGCTTGGAGGACCCGGTCGTGACAATCGCAGAGGTGCTCCCTTTACTCCCTAGCCGAACAATCGGGAACGTAGGGGTAAGCACAGGAGCCACGCAACCCAGCTTGCAAATCACTTAAGTCAATATGGTGCATATTGTGGCGTAATACACGAACAAGGAACGAAGCCGTACAAGTATAATCATATGCAAGAGGAAAAGCTTCATAAAGGAAGCCCCCAAATAAACGGGGTATTTGAATATGTGTGTCACAAACAAAGTTTGGACAAGGAAATTTTTTACAAGCAACTTTTTTCAAAAAAAAGTATAATGCTTGGTCGAACCGAACACAAGTTAAAAATTAAAACTTTGAGCATGAAAGCGACTTAGCTGGTTATTGTGTTCGGCATTGATGACGCGGTCCGAGCTTGATCCGGGACGAGGTTCCATCCCAAAGCCGGTCCCGAGGTGGCGGAGCGGAGAGCTCGACACGCCGAAGTGCTGACATAGCATGGTCAATGCGGACCGGCAGAATGATGCCGAAGTCCCCGGATCATTTTCTTGTGCACAAAAATAGTGCAAATCGGAGATAATAGTAATAATAATAATAAAATCGTTACATAATAAATAATATATTCAAAGTGAGTAATAAAAGAAATATGGCCTGGCGCCGAAGTCAATGTCGATGCAGGGCATCGGCGTGATGCGGTAAAGGCGTGGCAAAGCCTGAATTAACAGGTCGGTCCGAGTTTCGGATGCGGCATTCGCCGGACTATGTACGGAAACTAACCGAACCACCACGCGACCGTCGTTAATGCCGCCATCATTTGATAGACCTGTGTATACATGATGGACAAATCAGAGTAATAATTCCTTGGGAAAAATAAACCCAAACAAGCAAAAAATACTAGGATTAATAGCACCTGGTTTATTTGTTGTAGCAATCCGAAGAAAGGCGATTCCCAAAATTGGGACTCGATCCGCACACCATTGCTTGATGGGTGATAAAGCGACGGTATGGCGATGCTGGCCAAGGTTGGCTCGCCGAGACAAAGCCCTCGGTCCAGCTATCATGACGGAGCTGGTCGGCTAGTGACGCCGAAGTCTTCGGAGTAGGTTGATGAAGAGATGGCGAAGCCCCCAGTCCAGCCGAGATGTCGAAGCCTCAATGTCAGCTGATGAGTCGAAGTAGGTCGGCATGATGGACACCAGCTTGAAGAAGCAATAGTGCGGCCCTGCCGATGCAGGTCGCGACGTGGTCGATGCCGGCTTGATGAAGCGACTGTGTGGCGATGCCGGTATGCCCTCCATGTAATCCGTGGGGCGGCGATGTTGGTGATGATTTATCCTTCGCGATGCCGGACTCTTGTTCGGCTTGCCGAGATGATGATCCGAAGAAGTTGAGCTCGGCTCAATAAAGTGACGACGTGTCTAGCGCAGGTCGGCAGCCTTGGAGCAATATCGCCGGACTGGTTTGACACCAACATGATGATGAAGGCGACCTCAGGGGAGGCTCTAAAAAGGTTGTCCAATGTCACGTTCATAAAGAAACATGAATTCGGGTCGGATCCGTATTCGTGTAGAAAACGGATCCGAAAATTGAGCTGAAATTTGGAGGGTGGTAGATATGGGAATTCCGCAGTAGATGAATGGTTGGATCTTCCAAAGGACCTCCGAGCTAGGCTCTGGAGACCACGCCCAAAACTCATCTAGATTCCCGTCCAGATTTGACAGGGCTTTGGTATATCGTAGATTGTCGGAGATTCCTCCATCAGAACTCGACGAAATTTTGCATGGCTGTTGTAGACTCAATTCCGCACAATCTTTTCGGAAAAACAGCATGGTCGCCCGAGGGCAATGTTGACGTTGAGCCCCCGAGCTCCAAGGATGATTCCTCCATGATCTTGATAGAGATTGGAGTTGATGTTGATGAAGGCCCTCGTCCGAACATGACGATCGGAGATGGAGCACGGTCCTCGGTCGAGCCAAGGTGACCAGTCGAGCCGGCGATGAAGATGCCGGCATCACAGTTGACCTGCAGACGAGCCATCGATCCTTCTGCCGATCACACAGCGGAACTCTCAATGAAAGCACCAATGTCGGTGTCAAAACCGGCGGATCTCGGGTAGGGGGTCCCGAACTGTGCGTCTAAGGCGGATGGTAACAAGAGGCAGGGGACACGATGTTTTACCCAGATTCGGGCCTTCTTGATGGAGGTAAAACCCTACGTCCTGCTTGATTTATTCTTGATGATATGAGTATTACAAGAGTTGATCTACCACGAGATCGTAGAGGCTAAACCCTAGAAGCTAGCCTATGGTATGATTTTATGTATCGTCTCTATCGACTAGCCTGGTCTCGGTTTATATAATGCACCAGAGGCCTAGGATAACAAGAGTCCTAGCCGAATACGCCGGTGGGGTGGAGTCCTTGTCTTGATCGCCAAGTCTTGTGGAATCTTCCTTGTATGCGGCAGCTGTCCGAACTGGCCCATGAGTATGCGGCCATGGGGGTCCTCGGCCCAATCCAACTGATTGGGAGACGATGTGATGAGTACCCCCTAGTCCAGGACACTGTCAAGTCTCTTGAGTTTAATTTTTCTAATTTTAGTAGAAAGCATCATAAGAAAGAATTGCCTAGTAAGGATGAAATAATTGGTCTTGCTTCTATTGTTGTACCTCCTACTGATCCACTAGAACAATATTTGCTAGGCCATGAGAATGATATACATATGCATGAAAGAAATGAAATAGATAAGATTTTCTTTGAACAATGTCTTCTTCTTAAACACAATTTGCCTATTGAAACACTAGGAGGTCCTCCTCCACCTAAATGTGATACTGTGTTTGAATTAAAACAATTACCGGTTACTTTGAAATATGCTTATCTTGATGAGAAGAAGATATATCCTGTTATTATTAGTGCTAACCTTTCAGAACATGAAGAAGAAAGATTATGAAAGGTTCCGAGGAAGCACCGAGCTGCTATTGGGTATACTCTTGATGATTTAAAGAGCATTAGTCCCACTCTCTGTCAGCACAAAATTAATATGGAACCTGATGCTAAACCAGTTGTTGATCACCAACGACGTTTGAATCCTAAGACGAAAGAAGTGGTAAGAACTGAAATAGTGAAGGTTCTCGAAGCAGGTATAATCTATCCTATATAGCTGACAATAGATGGGTAAGTCATGTTCATTGTGTCCCTAAGAAGGGAGGTATTACTATTATTCCTAATGACAAAAATGAACTTATTCCACAAATAATTGTTACTGGCTATAGAATGGTAATTGATTTTAGAAAATTAAATAAAACCTAGGAAAGATCATTACCCTCTACCTTTTATTGATCAAATGCTAGAAAGATTGTCAAAGCACACACATTTTTGTTTCCTTCATGGATATTCTGGTTTTTCTCAAATACCTGTCTCACAACCTGATCAAGAGAAAACCACCTTTACTTGTCCTTTTGGAACTTATGCTTATAGACGTATGCCTTTTGGTTTATGTAATGCACCTGCTACCTTTCGAAGATGTATGACTGCTATATTCTCTGACTTTTGTGAAAAGATTGTTAAGGTTTTCATGGATGATTTTTCCGTTTACTTAACTTCTTTTGATGATTGCTTAAGCAACCTTGATCAAGTTTTGCAGAGATGCGAGCAGACTAATCTTGTTTTGAATTGGGACAAGTGCCACGTTATAGTTAATGAAGGTATTTTCTTGGGACATAAAATTTCTGAACGGGGTATTGAGGTCGATAAAGCTAAAGTTGATGCAATTGAGAAAATGCCATGTCCTATAGATATCAAAGGTATTCGTAGTTTTCTTGGTCATGCTGGTTTCTATAGGAGGTTTATTAAAGACTTCTCTAAAATTTCTAGGCCTCTTACAAATCTTTTACAAAAGTAAGTTCCATTTTTTTTATGATGATTGTGTAGAAGCCTTTGAAACACTTAAGAAAGCCTTGATTTCCGCACCTATTGTTCAACCACCTAATTGGAATTTACCTTTTGAAATTATGTGTGACGCTAGTGACGATGTTGTTGGTGCTGTTCTAGGACAAAGAGTTGATAAGAAACTAAATGTTATTCATTATGCTAGTAAAACTCTAGACAGTGCTCAACGAAATTATGCTACTACTGAAAAAGAATTCTTAGCAGTGGTGTTTGCTTGTGATAAATTCAGATCTTACATTGTTGATTCTAAAGTTATTGTTCACACCGACCTTGCTGCTATAAAATATCTTATGGAAAAGAAAAATGCTAAACCTACACTCATTAGGTGGGTTCTCTTGCTGCAAGAATTTGACTTACATATCACTGATAGAAAGGGAGCTGAGAACCCCGTGGCTGATAACTTGTCTAGGATTGAAAATATTCTCGATGACCCACAACCTATTAATGATAGTTTTCCTGATGAACAATTAGCTGCAATAAATGTTTCTCATAACACTCCTTGGTATGCTGACTATGCTAATTACATTGTTGCCAAATATATACCACCTAGCTTCACATACAAACAAAAGAAAACAATCTTCTATGATTTAAGACACTACTTTTGGGTTGACCCACATCTTTATAAAGAAGGAGTAAATGGTATTATTAGACGTTATGTACCTGAGCATGAACAGGGACAAATCCTACGGAAATGTCACTCCGAAGCTTATGGAGGACATCACGCGGGGGATAGAACTACTCACAAGGTATTGCAATCTGGTTTTTATTGGCCTACTCTCTTCAAGGATGTATGTAAGTTTGTTTTATCTTGTGATGAATGTCAAAGGATTGGTAATATTGGTAAGCGTCGGGAAATTCCTATGAATTATTCTCTTGTTGTTGAACCATTTGATGTTTGGGGATTAGATTACATGGGACCTTTTCCTTGCTCTAATGGGTACACACATATTTTGGTTACTGTTGATTATGTTACTAAGTGGGTAGAAGCCATTCTAACTAGTAGTGCTGATCACAACACCTCTATTAAAAAGCTTAAGGAAGTTATTTTCCCAAGGTTTGGAGTCCTAGATATTTAAGGACTGATGGTGGTTCACATTTTATTCATCGTGCTTTCCGTAAAATGCTTGCTAAGTATGATGTTAACCATAGAATTACATCACCTTATCATCCTCAGTCTAGTGGTCAAGTTGAACTAAGCAATAGAGAAATAATATTAATCTTACAAAAGACTATCAATAGGCCCCGGAAGAATACGTCTAAGAAATTAGACGATACTCTTTGGGCTTATAGAACATCATATAAAATCCTATGGGTATGTCTCCCTATAAAATGGTTTATGGAAAAGCTTGTCACTTGCCTCTTGAGTTAGAACATAAAGCATATTTGGGCAATTAAAAAACTCAACTATGATATCAAACTTGCTGGTGAAAAGAGGTTATTTGGTATTAGCTCACTAGATGAATGGAGAACCCAAGCTTACGAAAATGCCAAGTTATTTAAAGAAAATGTTAAAAGATGGCATGATAAAAGAATCCAAAAGCGTGAGTTCGAAGTTGGAGAATATGTTCTTTTGTACAACTCTCGTTTCAGATTCTTTGTAGGAAAACTCCTCTCCAAATGGGAAGGACCCTATGTTACTGAGGAGGTTTATCGATCTGGAGCAATAAAAATAGATAATACCAAAGGTATCAACCCGAAGGTTGTCAATGGGCAAAGAATAAAACATTACATCTCAGGTACGCCCATTAATGTTGAAAGTAATATTATCCAAACTATGACACCGGAAGAACACATAAAGGAAACCTTCCGCAACACTCCAGAATTGTGAAAAAAGGAGGTACGTGATACGGTAAGTAAAGGGACTCCGAAAAATCCACAAAAATATTTTTTTCAGTTTTGGAATATTTAAAAAATTAGGGAAACAAGAAAATACCTGGAAGGTGACCCTGCTGGGCACAAGACACCAGGGCGCGCTTGCTCCAAGCGCGCCCAGGTGGGTTGTGCCCACCTTAGGAACCTTCCGGACTCCGTTTTTCTTCCTTTCAGTTGTTTCCCAAGATAAAAATCTTTATATACCCCCCGAACCTATTGACCACTGTATTCTAGAGAAATCTCCAGTTTTCTTTTCCTTGTTGTTTTCTGACAGATCCCATCTACCATGGCCGCTTCAAATTCCTCCAAGGATAAGTTCTTCGAGAACGTTATCAACCCATATTTGCGGGAGGTGATGCAGCACCCTCTGGCTATTCAGATGCATGAGGGGGTGCTTCACATCCGTGATGTGCAAGTTCCCAAGGGGACGGTGCTACCTATTGAGCATGTGTTGCTTTTCCCTTGAAGAGGAAAGGGTGATGCAACAATGTAGTGTAAGTATTTACCTCAGTTTTTGAGAACCAAGGTATCAATCCAGTAGGAGATTACACGCAAGTCCCTCATACATGCACAAACAAACAAGAACCTCGCAACCAACACAATAAAGGGGTTGCCAATCCCTTCACGGTCACTTACAAAAGTGATATCTGATAGAGATAATAAGATAAATATTTTTGGTATTTTTGTTGTATAGATTGGAAAATAAAGATACCAAAATAAATGGCGCTAGAAATAACTAGTTGATGGGAGATTAGTATAATGGAAAATAGACCCGGGGGCCATAGGTTTCACTAGTGGCTTCTCTCAAGATAGCAAATTCTATGGTTAGTGAACAAATTACTATCAAGCAATTGATAGAAAAGCGAATAATTATTAGAATATCTAGGCATGGTCATGTATATAGGCATCACGTCTGCGACAAGTAGACCAAAATGATTCTGCATCTACTAATATTACTCCACACATCGACCGCTATCCAGCATGCATCTAGAGTATTAAGTTCATAAGAACAGAGTAACGCATTAGGTAAGATGACATGATGTAGAGGGATAAACTCAAGCAATATTATATAAACCCCATCTTTTTATCCTTGATGGAAACAATACAATACAATATGTGCCTTGCTGCCCCTGCTGTCACTAGGAAAGGACACCGCAACATTGAACCCAAAGCTAAGCACTTCTCCCATTGCAAGAAAGATCAATCTAGTAGGCCAAACCAATCTGATAATTCAAAGAAACTTGCAAAGATATTTAAATCATGAATAAAAGAACTCAGAGGAGAATCAAATATTGTTCATAGATAATCTTGATCATAAACCCATAATTCATCGGACCTCGACAAACACACCGCAAAAAGAATTACATCGAATAGATCTCCAAGAGAATTGAGGAGAACTTTGTATTGAGATCCAAAGAGAGAGAAGAAGCCATCTAGCTAATAACTATGGACCCGAAGGTCTGTGGTAAACTACTCACACATCATCGGAGAGGCCATGGTGTTGATGTAGAAGCCCTCCGTGATCGAATCTCCCTCCGGCGGAGCACCGGAAAAGGCCCCAAGGTGGGATCTCACGGGTACAGAAGGTTGCGATGGTAGAAATAGGGTTTCGTGGTGCTCCTGGATATTTTCGGGGTATATGGGTATATATAGGAGGAAGAAGTACGTCAGTGGAGCTACGACGGGCCCATGAGGGTGGGGCGCGCCTACCCCCCTGGGCGCGCCCTCCTGCCTCGTGGCCTCCTCGCTTCTTTCTTGACGTCCACTCCAAGTCTCCTAGATCACGTTTGTTCCAAAAAAAACTCTCCCGAAGGTTTCATTCCGTTTGATATTCCTTTTCTGCGAAACACTAGAATAGGAAAAAAAAACAGCAATTTGCACTGGGCCTTTGGTTAGTAGGTTAGTCCCAAAAATAATATAAAAAGGTATATTAAAGCCAATTAAACATCCAAAATAGATAATATAATAGCATGGAACAATAAAAATTATATATACGTTGGCGACGTATCAGACGGGAACCGTGGAAGCCAGGCTTGAAGCTATGGAGCAGGAGGTCTTCCGGTGCAAGGGGATGGTGGAACGTGGACTCAATGCCAATCACCTCATGATCGTGGACTACCTCCGTGATCTCAAGGTGGATGGAAAGTCCATGAAGGACATCGTCTTCACCTTCAACGAGCAAATCAACTTCCTCCAAAGCCAGATCTACGATCTCAAAAACCAAGTCTTTGAATACGAGGCAAGGTTTAAAGGTATGAGTTTGTTGCCAATTGCAGGACCCATGAGACTCACTCCTCCTCTTATGATGGAGAGCGTCTGCCATGGAAACTCGAGGATAAGATCGCTACTTCATCACTACCACCTCCTTCTTCATCACCAAAGGAAAAATTGAGTATCGGGTATGGGCACTCCCCTTGGCTTGTACCAAGCTTGGGGGAGGTGCCCCGGTATCGTATCACCTTCACTATCTTTTGCCTTTACTTATCTTAGTTCGATCCATAGTTATCGTTTGCTTTAGACGAATAAAAGTTTAGTTCGATCCTTTTTTTCGAGTGTTTGCTTAGTGATCTATCTTTTGTAATCGTGTGTGAGATATATAATAAAGTTTAGTCTGAAGTTTTGTTTCCTTTATTTTCATGTTGAATAAAAAGAAAGGAAGGAAATGAAAAAGATCAGATGCTAATCTTATGGTAAGTAGTGACATCACACAAGGAAGAGTATAAGTAGAAAATTTTATTGGAGATTTACAAACATAGCATTGGTCAATGATGCAATTCATGAAATAATTAACTAAGGAAGAGAAGATTCACATGGAAATACACTATCCTAGACATCTTTTGTGATTGTGAGCACCCATCAAAATATTATAAGCTAAAATTGTTGAAGTTGGACAAGGAAGACAACGTAATAATTCATGTTTTTTATATTCACATAGAAATTATATTGTCATGGATCCTTTAAGATGTGGTGCTTGCCCCTATCTTTGCTAGCCAAAAAATACGCACTAAGTAGAGATACTACTTGTGCAACCAAAAACCCTTAAACCAAATCTTATTTTGAGATTCCACCATACCTACCTACAGATTGAGTAAGATCCTTCAAGTAAGTTGTCATCGGTGCAATAAAGGCAATAAAATTTGCTTTTAAAAGTGTTGGATCATTTAGTGTAAGAGAAAATTGAGCGTTGTACGAACTTGTTATGGCAAAGAATAAAAGTGACAGACTGCATAATAAAGGTTGCTATCATAAGGGGCAATATAATGTGACGTTCTTTTGCACTAAGAGATTGAGCATACAAACAAATAAGTGCATGGCAACCTCAACTTCCCTCTGCGAAGGGCCTATCTTTTACTTTCATGTATTTACTTTTTATGCAAGAGTCAAAGTATTTCTCTGTATTCCTTTTTATTTTCTCTTTTGGCAAGCATCATGTGGTGAGGAAAGATCTAGGCACATATATCCAGTTGGATATGAGTGGCATGAGTTATTATTGTTGACATCACCATTGAGGTGAATACGTTGGGAGGCGAAATTATAAGCCCCTATCTTTCTATGTGTTTGGTTGAAAAGTTTTGCTCATGTGTATGCGCCGAGTGTTAGCAATCATAGAAGACTATATGATGGTTGAGTATGTGGACTTGCCAAAAAGGCTCTGATACGTGACCCTTCCTGAAAAGATGATGAATTGTAGTTGCAAAGTTGACTAAGAACATAGTTTGTTGGTTTCCAATAGAGTTTATGCTTTATACTTCGATGTTGTCATGAATTTTTACTTACTCATGAGAAGTCTATGATGAAAGTCTATGATAAAAGTTACTCCCTCCGTCCCATAATATAAGAGCGTTTTTTCTACTACACTAGTACAAAAAACGCTCTTATATTACGGGACGGAGGGAGTATGTGATAAAGTTTTATGTTAAAGTTTGTTGCTATTATAATAATATACATGTGTTGGGGAACGTAGCATGCAATTTCAAAAAAATTCCTACACTCATGCAAGATCTATCTAGGAGATGCATAGCAACGAGGGGAGAGTGTGTCTACGTACCCTTCTAGACCGTAAGCGGAAGCGTTTGACAACGTGGTTGATGTAGTCAAAATTCTTCTAGCTCCGACCGATCAAGTATCGAACGCACTACACCTCTGAGTTCTGCACACGTTCACCTCGGTGAATGATACGTATCCAACGTATCTATAATTTTTGATTGCTCCATGCTATATTATCTACTATTTTCAATGTTTATGGGCTCTATTATACACTTTTATATCATTTTTGGGACTAACCTATTAACCCAGAGCCCAGTGCCAGTTTCTGTTTTTTTACCCTGTTTTATGGTTTTGAAGAAAAGGAGAATCAAACGGAGTCCAATTGACCTGAAACTTCACGGAACTCATTTTTGGAAGGAAAGAAGCCCAGAAAACTTGGAGTGCACGTGGGGGGATATGCGAGGAGGTCACGGGGCAGGGGGGCGCGCCCACCCCCTGGGCGCGCCCTCCACCCTCGTGAGCCCCTCGTGGCCCCCCTGACGTACATCTTCCGCCTATATATCTCCATATACCCTAAAAACATCCGGGGGCACAATAGATCGGGTGTTCCGCCGCCAGAAGCCTCTGTAGCCACCGAAAGCCAATCTAGACCCATGCCGACACCCTGCCGGAGGGGGTGAGGGAGTCCTGGATTAGGGGGTGTTCGGGTAGCCGGACTATACCTTCAGCCGGACTCCTGGACTATGAAGATACAAGATTGAAGACTTCGTCCCGTGTCCGGATGGGACTTTCCGTGGCGTGGAAGACAAGCTTGGCGATGCGGATATTCAAGATCTCCTACCATTGTAACCGACTCTACGTAACCCTAACCCTATCCGGTGTCTATATAAACCGGAGGGTTGTAGTCCATAGGCAATCAACTCCATATACAACAATCATACCATAGGCTAGCTTCTAGGGTTTAGCCTCCTTGATCTCGTGGTAGATCTACTCTTGTACTACCCATATCATCAATATTAATCAAGCAGGACGTAGGGTTTTACCTCCATCAAGAGGGCCCGAACCTGGGTAAAACATCATGTTCCCTACCTCCTGTTACCATCCGGCCTAGACGCACAGTTCGGGACCCACTACCCGAGATCCGCCGGTTTTGACACCGACATTGGTGCTTTCATTGAGAGTTCCTCTGTGTCGTCGCCTTTAGGCCCGATGGCTCCTTTGATCATCAACAATGATACGGTCCAGGGTGAGACTTTTCTCCCTGGAAAGATCTTTGTCTTCGGCGGCTTCGCTCTGCGGGACAATTCGCTCGGCCACTTGGAGCAGATCGAAAGCTACGCCCCTGGCCATCAAGTCAGGTTTGGAAGCTTAAACTACACGACTGACATCCGCGGAGACTTGATCTTCGACGGGCTCGAGCCACGGCCAAGCGCGCCGCACTATCTCGAGGGGCATGATCTAGCTCTGCCCCCGGACAGTGTCCTGGAGGCCGCACACACATCGGCTCCGACCCCTAACTCGGAGCCTATTGCACCAATTGAGGTGAACGGTTGGACGTCACCTCAGGGGCTGCGATCCCGAAAGCAGTCGAGCCGAACGCTAGCCCTGCACTCTGCACGACCCATGACTCCGAGGACCCAGACTACGAACCCCCCGCGCCCCTGCCAATCGAATCCGATTGGGCGCCGATAATGGAGTTCACCGCCGCAGACATCTTTCAGCACTCGCCTTGTGGCGATATCCTGAACTCTCTCAAGACTCTCTCCTTATCAGGAGAGCCCTGGCCGAACTACGGTCAGCGAGGATGGGATATGGATGATGTCGGGGGGTGCTGATCCACCAACACCTATGGGGACAGGGCCCCTTTCGGTTCGGTGGGAGGCAGGGTATGTGGTGGCAAGCGGAGATGAAGAGAAGGCCATCGTGGCAAACGGTGGCGCCCCTAACGGTCACCTTTTGCACTGTTTAGGAGACTCAGACAGGCATTTAATGCCCTTGTCCCCTGCCGTCAGAGTTAGGTAGGGCGCACTGTATCCACAGTAGCGGTAGCTGCACCTACCGCATCCTTTTCCATTTTTACACGCGGGTGATTTTACCCAGCTTCGGGGCGCACGGATGCGTAAAACCCTACTGCTGCTTGTTTGTGTATATTTGATTCTTGCTCAGGAGCGATGGACGCTGCCAGACTGAGCGTGAGAGTGTTCCTGGTGTTGAATGAGCCGAACTGGCCGAACCCCCTCTACGTTGCGCCTGGGCCTCCTTTTATACTTTCAAGGGGTCACCGACAGGTGGCAACGTAGACTAGAAGGGAAAAAATGGAAAAGGATGCGGTAGGTGCAGCTACCACTACTGTGGATACAGTGCGCCCTACCTAACTCTGACGGCAGGGGACAAGGGCATTAAATGCCTGTCTAAGTCTCCTAAACAGTGCAAAAGGTGACCATTAGGGGCGCCACCGTTTGCCACGATGGCCTTCTCTTCATCTCCGCTTGCCACCACGTACCCCTAGCTGCACGGCCTCCTGCCACGTGTGCTTGGGAGAGTCCTAGAGCGACACGTTAGCAGGTGTGCTGGAGCGCGGGCACGAAGTGGGGGTTTCCCGCGGCAAGCTCCTTGCCGCGGTCGTCGTCTTGTCGCGTCCGGAAGCTTGTCGCTCGCCGGATCTTGCCGGGACGCAGGGCGCGTCGCGGCAAGCTTTCTTGGTATGCCTTGAGTGGCCTTCCCGGCAAGCTCCTCTTGCCGGGGTCTTGTCTCTTCCCGGCAAGATCCTCTTGCCGGGGCCTTGGTTGGCCTTCCCGGCAAGCTCCTCTTGCCGGGGCCTTGGTTTGTGTACTTTGTTCTTGAATGGTCTTCAAGGGAACCACGGAGGGTCTTGGCGGTCACCCGGCAAGCCTTGCCGCGGGGTGCTACAACTGCCCGTGCACGAGTTCGGGATACTAGGGTACCCCTACTCTAGTACACCGACAGATGATGAAGAAATTCAAAGCCCACCCACCACCCACTTGGTAGCCACTGTCGACAATTTAAACGACGTGCTCAACTTCGACTCCGGAGACATCAACAGCATGGATGACGATGCAGGAGATACCGACGAACCAACGCCCATAGGGCATTGGACAGCCACCTCATCTCACGATGTGTACATGGTGGATACCCCTAAAGGAAGCGACAATGAGGAAAAAGGGGATGGGACGGGAGATCGACCCCCCGAAAAGCAATCAAAGCATCGGCGTAAACACCGACCCAAGCCCCGCCTCAACAAAAACCCAGCCATAGAGCAGGACGAGCCGGTAGACGACGAGCAGGCCTTAGAGCAACCGTCCGAACAGGGCAACACGGATAGAGAAATCGAACATCCCTCCTCTGGCGAAAACGGCATTCCGGACAACCTCACGCCGAATAAACCTATGGAGCAGAAGAACCTCCACGAGAGGCTCGTTGCAACTGCATGCAGCCTAAAGAAGCAGAAGCGGAAGCTAAAAACAGCGGAAGACGCACTCCGGATTAGATGGAGCAAAATAATCAACACCGCAGATAAGTACGGCGACAGTCGCCGCACTAAAAGCTATCCGAAAAGAAAGCTACTGCCTGAATTCGACGAAGAGGCCCTAGAGCCCTCGCATTCAAAAAATGAAAAAGCCACACGGTCGGATAGATGACCCCATAAAGCGGCAAGCGGCGCCGCACCTAAATCAGCATGCGACCCACCTAAGGATTCGCATCATGGCCCAGTCTGGTCCATTTATGGGCTAAGAAAGCAAGCTCTCGTAAGCAACGCTATGAAGCCATCATCAGAATCCGGCACACCCAAATACAGGGGCGCCGCACACCCCCTATGTTTCACCGATGAGGTCCTGGACTATGAATTCTTAGAGGGATTCAAACCCGTAAACATAGAGGCATATGATGGAACAACAGACCCTGGAGTCTGGATCGAGGATTATATCCTCCACATACACATGGCTAGAGGAGATGATCTCCACACCATAATATATCTACCCCTTAAGCTTAAAGGGCCAGCCCGGCATTGGCATAAAAGCCTTCCCGAAAACACAATTGGAAGCTGGGAAGAGCTCGAGGATGCTTTCTGAGCAAACTTTCAAGGGACCTATGTCCGCCCTCCGGATGCAGACGATCTTAGTCACATAACTCAACAACCCAGAGAATCAGCTCGGTAGTTCTGGAATAGATTCCTCACTAAAAAGAATCAGATAGTCGCTGTCCGGACGCTGAAGCCTTAGCAGCTTTCAGGCATAACGTCCGAGATGAATGGCTCGCCAGACACCTCGGCCAAGAAAAGCCAAGAACAATGGCCGCACTAACAAGCCTCATGACCCGCTTTTGTGCAGGGAAGGACAGCTGGTTGGCTAGGTGCAGCCCCAGCGATCCAAGTACATCCGAAAGTAGGGATGGAAACGGAAAACCGCGACGCAACAAGGCCGTCGCTGGACTAAGGACAAAAGTCGGAAGAGCATGGCAGTCAATGCCGGATTCAAAGGCTCACGACAAAATCAGGAAAAATCGCCCCCTAGGATAACAGGGACGATCCATCCAACCTAAGTAAAATCCTGGACAGGATATGTCAGATACACAGTACTCCCGGGAAGCCTGCTAACCATACCCACAGAGACTGTTGGGTTTTCAAACAATTCGGCAGACTCAATGTCGAACACAAGGGGCTCGACACACCAAGCGAAGATGAGGATGAACCCCAAAAGCAGAGCACCAGGAAACAAAAGAACTTCCCACAAGAAGTAAAAACAGTGAACTCACTTCACATAACAAAACATGCGGCGCCCGTAAAGGTACGCACCACACGACCCAAAGGGTCCTGCCACTGGTTGTCAAAACCGATCATCTTCGATCAGCTAGATTATTCTAGGAATATCAAGAATGTAGGCTGGACTGCCTTGATACTCGATCCAATAATTGGCGGACTCCAGTTTTCAAATGTCCTTATGGACGGCGGCAGTGGACTAAACCTGATATATCAGGATACAATCCAGCACATGGGAATAAACCCAGCAAGAATCCGCCGCAGCAAAACCTCCTTTCAAGGGGTAATACCTGGTCCGGACACCCATTGTATGGGTTTTCTCCGGCTCGAAGTCATATTCGGCTCTGCCGATAACCTCCGCCGCGAAAAGCTGACCTTCCATATCGTCCCGTTCTCAAGTCGCTTTCAAGCACTATAGGGACGCGAAGCTTTCGCTCGCTTTAATGCAATACCGCATTATGCATCTCTTACGCTTAAGATGCTCGGTCCACGAGGCATCATCTCTTTGAAGGGGAAGCATTAAAGTGCGCCTCCCCAAGCGGAGGACTGTGCGGCCGCTTTGATAGCCCCACAGCAAAATAGCCTCACCGGCCAAAAGAAACTTCGAAATAGGTCATTCAAGACCACGAACGCGGATGGACGAGTTCGGTGCAAAATCATCATTGATGCAGGCCTAGAAGCCATATACCCCCGCACTAGGGGCTCCACGCATATACAATAAGAGACAATAAAGCTCAATCTTACATATCTTACTTTATACTTTGCTTATTTTAAACTTTTTCGGCACGACCTGTTTTCAACTCAGTTCCTCTCTTTTACAGATGAACGTCGTGAGGCGCCCGTCCAGGACACGGCACAACGGAGACACAGGCGCAGACGTGCAATAGGGACCCGTCCTAAAGGATTCTTTTTAGATTAAGACCCTGCGTAAACCTTTTTTATTGTCTCTTGTTGCTACACATCCCCTGGTTTTTTCTTTCTGATATAACCAAGGAGGAGGCTGGCGTCTTGGCATGTGGCCATGTCAGAATTTTTGCACGTACCTGGACACTAGGGGCTTTTTTAATAAAGAGTGTTGTTTTGCCCGCACTCATAAAGACCGAACACCTTAGGGAGTGTTCGGCGTCGCGAGTTTTGGCATTATATGCATCAGCTCCGAATCATGTCTTTGGTCAAATGTTGGGTTGCCCGGATCCTGAGTTCGGCTACCTTACGTTCCGCTCTATCGGCTAAGGTATCACCAGGAGAACTACTGCGATTGTGCCCCTAGTTCGGCCGGGCGAGCACCTCAGTAGAGAAAGCCGAAAACTGACTGTCATGATGTAGCGTGAGACTGGTCAGCCACTCGATGACCTATCGGAATCTATCGGATTCCTCCGCTTTAACGACGGGCCGCTTCCCGGCCAGGCACATACGTGCCCCGAATTCGGATGAGCGCAGTTGCCACCAAGGAGCTACCTAGAGAGTCTCATTGTCAAACTCCTATGGCTAAGTGAAAGTGTTAAAGCATTATAGTCTGGTTGCCTGGCCCGTTGTGCTATCACCTCCTTTGTAGGACCAAGACGTTGGGTTAAGTGTGAAAATGCGTCTTCTGCGAGCACCCCCGCACTATGTGCGTGGGGCTGAAGCCAACGACTGCCATCTTTCAGATTATATATATATATATATATATATATATATATATATATATATATATATATATATATATATTTATATATATATATATATATATATTTATATATATATATATATATCTTAAAACGGCCGCACAGGAGGTGTTCCCAATACTTGGAGGCACAAGTATAAAAAAGGCCACTATAGTTTATCAAAATATTACTTTATAAATACATATGCTATCATAACATAGCATCTTTCGGGCACTGCGTCTCTATTACACGAGCGCCTTCAAGGACTTCCTGAAAATAGTGCTCGGAGGGTACTCGGCTTTTGTCCGAATCTCGGGACGCAACAACGGTGGCCTCCATCTCTGCCCAGTATGTCTTAACACGGGCAAGAGCCATCCTAGCGCCCTCTATGCATGCTGACCTCTTCATTGCATTTATACGCGGCACCGCGTCAAGGAATTGCTGCACCAAGCTGAAATAACTCTTCGACTCCGATCTCCCCGGCCACAGATGACCCATGACGTACTTCATGGCGAGTCCGTACAATCTATTCAGTTCGGCCCATTGAGCCAAACGATCATCCACTGCCAGTGGACGCTCTAGATTCAGAAACTGCGACCAGAAAAGCTTTTCCACTTCACGATCTTTCTGATCTTGAAAGTGTTCGGTCGCATCAGCAGCACTCGCTGCCAAGTCCAGATAGGTATCCTCCACACTCCACATCCGGTCCAACGGAGCAAACTTCGGATCACAAAATTTCCTTCGTAGCATAAAGGGCTTTCCAGCCGCAATCTGTTCGGCCTGACGCAGCTCCTCCTTCGCAGATCTCATCGTAGAGCGCGCGTCCTTGGCATTGGCAACGGCCTTCTCTAAGTCCGTCTGTTTCGCCTGGTCTTCTTTTTCAAGAAGTCTGCAATGGTCGGTAGCGCTTTTTAACTTTTCGGCTATCTCGGCCATCTCCTCCTTGCTTCGGCAATGAGCAGTCTGTTCGGCTCTCAGCTCTTCAAGGGCCTTCTCGGCAGTCGCATCGCTTTCTTTGGCTTGCTCCTTAGCTCGGGCAAGTTCTGCCCTAAGATTCTCCACGGCGGCCGTACCATCTACGTCGAGCACACACATTGTAAGACACTGGCATGAAGCTCCTCTTACCTGATGCCGCCAGAAGAATTACATACCTTGAGCCTCATCAAGCCGCTTGTTGACAAGCGCGATGTCGGCATCTGCCACGTCTAGTTGCCGCTCTAGTTCGGCCACATCATCAGTTCGGCTTGATTCCGGACACTTCGCCACCTACATTCAAAGGCGACATCTTAGACCTAGGATTATGATCCTCTGCATGCCGTCATTTCTTGACAACACACAGAGTCTCAGGGGCTACTATCTACACAGGGCGCACCTTACTTATGCGCAACTGACAAAAGTGT
This sequence comes from Triticum dicoccoides, assembly GCF_002162155.2. NCBI lineage: Eukaryota > Viridiplantae > Streptophyta > Magnoliopsida > Poales > Poaceae > Triticum > Triticum dicoccoides. Next base: position 611,053,606 of record NC_041390.1, read on the forward strand.
ACGTTATCTAACGTACCTCAAAACCCGTCAGTAAACTTTTGACGGCCTCATGCAATCCGCTTTCTGTGGATGAAATCCTTTCAATCACCATGCCCATCAATGCACGGTGCTCCTCTGAGATGGAAGCTCGCCCCAGCAGAATCTTTAGCTCCTTCGGCCGAGCACCAGACGGTGCCGGACTTGTCCTATGGCCTCTTTCGAAGGCCGGACGCGGAGAGCCTTGGGGGGCCACATAGCTATCTTCTGCCCCTGCCGGATTCAAAGAAACCCTCCGCGATGACACCTCAGGGTCGCCCGCCTCGCTAGGCGGTACGGCAGGGGGAGGCGTCCCGCTCTCCATCATCTCCGGAAGAAGATCCCCCGAAGACGAGCTCTGCTGAGAAGGGCTGAGGTCCGAGCTACAAGGTAAAATGTCGGTTAATATTCTCAGATATAAATCAAGGATTTCTCTCATCCCTCAAAAGGAAAACCTCTCTCTACTTACGGCTCGCTGGAGGTCTGATCCCTTTGAGGGCGTAGTTCGGCCGAGGAACTCCCCGGCATCAGACCCTCTGACGAGGATTTTCTCCCCCGCTTCAGGGCCATGGTCTCCGGGTCGTTAGAGGCGGCCCTCTTCTTCCCCTTGGGAGAGGAATTGTCGGTTCCTCCCTTCGGAGCAGCCTCCTTCGAGGAGGCCATAGTTCCCTTGTCCTTCCCCTTACTTCCCTCCAAAGGCATTATCTTCAACATCCTGACAAGCACGGGATCCGGCCTGGTTTGGGGAAGGGGAGCCGGACACCTGATCAGCTTTGCCTTCGCTATCCACTCCTGTTTAAAAGGACAGCTCCTTTAGGGGCAAGTTTATGATGATTATATGGATAGTAGGTCCGGGCACAAGGTTACTTACTTTGGTATCCGGGCGATTGCAGCTTAGGCCTGCGTCCTCGGTCAAATCCGGACACATCATTTGTGATCCGAAGAACAATTTATACATCTTCACGGGCGTTGCGCCCATAAAATGATGGAGAGCTCGTGGTCCCTCCGGATTAAACTCCCACAGACGAAGGGAGCGACGTTTGCCGGGCAGTGTTCGGCGAATCAGCATGACCTGCGTCACCTTGACCAGGTTGAGGTCTCTTTCTAAGAGATCCCTGATGCGGCCCTGCAACAAGGGCACGTCTTTGGATAACCCCTAATCTAATCCTTTGTTGACCCATGAAGCTAGCCATGATGGGGGACCTGAGCGAAAGGAAGGAGGCGCCACCCACTTGGCGCTCCTGGGAGCGGTGATATAGAACCATTCTCGTTGCCACAAGCCGAGCTCCTCTTGAAAGGAGCCCTCGGGCCATGGAGCATCAGCATTCTTACTTATGACAGTGCCTCCGCACTCTGCGTGCCGTCCCTCAATCATCTTCGGCTCCACTCCAAAAGTCTTGAGCCATAATCCGAAATGAGGAGTAACACAGAGGAACGCTTCGCACACAACGATGAATGAGGAAATGTGGAGGATGGACTCCGGAGCTAAGTCATGAAATTCCAGCCCGTAATAAAACAGCAGCCCCCTCACGAAGGGATCCATCGGGAAGCCTAACCCCCGAAGGAAGTGAGACATGAACACTACGCTCTCACCGGGATGGGGACTGGGAATAGCCTGCCTTTGAGCAGGCAACCTATGCGAAATTTTGGCGGTCAAGAACTTAGCCTCTCTCAACTTTAGCACGTCCTCCTCCGTGACGGAGGAGGGCATCCATCGGCCTTCAAGGTCGGAACCGGACATTGTCGAAGGTCTTAGGCGCCCGGAATCTGAAGCCTAGGGTGTTGGAACTCGAGGCGACGGGCGAACTTGTTTTGGGATTGGAGAAACGGAGTAAGGCCCTGGTCCCTTTATAAAAGGTTGAATACCAGGAGCCCTCCCCGTAACCGTTTGGGACTCGCCTTTAATCAAGAAAACATGCTAACGGGCACGATTGGGTTACCCACGTCCATATTGATGAGACTCCCGTAAAAGGGGGGCACACGATCTCTGCTTTGACAAGACGTGCCAAGGACTTGGCTGTAGTGTGATGACGCACTGCGGAATACGTCAGCAGATTTGATTTGTGTTAATATTATTCTCTCTATGGCAATATGTGGAAGCTTATTTCTGCAGAGCCGGACACTACTCTTGGTGTTTACAATCTTCTATGAAGGACTTGGGGGAGGAACCCGCCTTGCAATGCCGAAGGCAATTTGCGCGCCGGACTCGTCGTCATTGAAGCCTGGTTTAGGGGCTACTGAGGGAGTCCTGGATTAGGGGGTGTTCGGGTAGCCGGACTATACCTTCAGCCGGACTCCGGGACTATGAAGATACAAGATTGAAGACTTCGTCCCGTGTCCGGATGGGACTTTCCTTGTCGTGGAAGACAAGCTTGGCGATGCGGATATTCAAGATCTCCTACCATTGTAACCGACTCTATGTAACCCTAACCCTATCCGGTGTCTATATAAACCGGAGGGTTGTAGTCCGTAGGCAATCAACTCCATATACAACAATCATACCATAGGCTAGCTTCTAGGGTTTAGCCTCCTTGATCTCGTGGTAGATCTACTCTTGTACTACTCATATCATCAATATTAATCAAGCAGGACGTAGGGTTTTACCTCCATCAAGAGGGCCCGAACCTGGGTAAAACATCGTGTTCCCTGCCTCCTGTTACCATCCGGCCTAGACGCACAGTTCGGGACCCACTACCCGAGATCCGCCGGTTTTGACACCGACAGGGGGCAATCCTTCTCCGGTGGCTATCTTCATCATCTCGGTGCTCTCTATGACGAGGAGTGAGTAGTTCTCCCTCGGGGCCGAGGGTATGTACCAGTTGCTATGTGTTTGATCTCTCTCTCTCTCTCTCTCTCTCTCTCTCTCTCTCTCTCGTGTTCTTGAGGTGATACGATCTTGATGTATCGCGATCTTTGCTATTATATTTGGATCCTATGATGTTTTCTCCCCCCTCTACTCTCTTGTAATGTATTGAGTTTCCCCTTTGAAGTTATCTTATCAGATTGAGTGTTTAAAGATTTGAGAACACTTGATGTATGTATTGCCGTGCGTATCTGTGGCGACAATGGGATACCACTTGATTCACTTGATGTATGTTTTGGTGATCAACTTGCGGGTTCCGCCCATGAACCTATGCATAGGGGTTGGCACATGTTTTCATCGTGATTCTCCGGTAGAAACTTTGGGGCACTCTTTGAGGTTCTATGTGTTGGTTGAATAGATGAATCTGAGATTGTGTGACGCATATCGTATAATCATACCCACGGATACTTGAGGTGACATTGGAGTATCTAGGTGACATTAGGGTTTTGGTTGATTTGTGTCTTAAGGTGTTATTCTAGTACGAACTCTAGGGCTGTTTGTGACACCTATAGGAATACCCCAACGGATTGATTGGAAAGGATAACTTTGAGGTGCTTTCGTACCCTACCATAGTCTCCTCGTTTGTTCTCCACTATTAGTGACTTTGGAGTGACTCTTTGTTGCATGTTGAGGGATAGTTATGTGATCCAATTATGTTAGTATTGTTGAGAGGACATGCACTAGTGAAAGTATGAACCCTAGGCATTGTTTCCTATCATTGCAATACCGTTTACACTCACTTGTATCACTTGCTATCTTGCTGTTTTTATTATTTCAGATTGCAAATACCTTTATCTACTATCCATATACCACTTGTATCACAATCTCTTCGCCGAACTAGTGCACCTATACAATTTACTATTGTATTGGGTGTGTTGGCGACACAAGAGACTCTTTGTTATTTGGTTGTAGGGTTGCTTGAGAGAGACCATCTTCATCCTACGCCTCCTACGGATTGATAAACCTTAGGTCATCCACTTGAGGGAAATTTGCTACTGTCCTACAAACCTCTGCACTTGGAGGCCCAACAACGTCTACAAGAATAAGGTTGTGTAGTAGGCATCAAGCTCTTTTCTGGCGCCATTGCCGGGGAGGTATATCTTTAGATCTTGCAATCGAGTCCTTTAGTTTCTTGTTTTATCACTAGTTTAGTTTATAAAAGAAAACTACCAAAAAATGGAATTAAGGGTACCTCATATGCTTCATCTTTTTAATATCTATCATGAAAATAAGGATTCCGATAATTGTGCTCAAGTGCTAGAAGAAGAATGCATTAGAATGTTTGGCACTAAATATTTGAATCATGAGCATGATTGCAATGTTGTTAGTATGAATTCCTTGAATATCTATGATGCTAATGATATGCAAAGCCACAAGCTTGGGGAACCTATGTTTGATGAAGATGATATTTTTTGTCCCCCAAGTTTTGATGAGAAAATTTACTATGATGAAAGCATGCCTCCTATCTATGATGATTATTGTGATGACACGTATGCTTTAAAGAATAATGATAACAATGAAACTTGTCATCTTGATTTCAATTTTTAATCCCATGATAGTTACTTTGTTGAGTTTGCTCCCACTATTCCGAATGAGAAGAATTTTGCTTGTGTGGAGAGTAGTAAAATTTCTATGCTTTTAGATCATGAAAATAATGCTTTAGGTGCTGGTTATATTGTTGAATTCATTCATGATGCTACTGAAAATTACTATGAGGGAGGAACATATGCTTGTAGGAATTGCAATAATATCAAGTTTCCTCTCTATGTGCTTTAAGTTTTGAAGTTATGCTTGTTTTACCTCCCTATGCTAGTTGATTATTGTTCCCATAAGTTGTTTTCTCACAAAATCCCTATGCATAGGAAGTGGGTTAGACTTAAATGTGCTAGTCATATTCTTCAAGATTCTCTCTTTATGTTACAATTCTTATCCTTTATGTGAGCATCATTGAAATCCTCATGCCTAGCTAGGGGCGTTAAACGATAGCGCTTGTTGGGAGGCAACCAAATTTTATTTTTGTTCCTTGCTTTTTTCTCCTGTTTAGTAATAAATAATTCATCTAGCCTCTGTTTATATGTGGTTTTATTTGTTTAATTAGTGTTTGTGCCAAGTAGAACCTTTGGGAAGACTTGGGGGAAGTCTTTGTGATCATGCTGTAAAAAACAGAAAATTTAGCGCTCAGGAGAATTGCTGCCATTTTTATTTGGAGAGTTATATTTAGTTAATTATTTTTTCAGATTATTAATAGATAAATTCCTCAGGTCCAGCAATTTATTTGAGAATTTTATGAGTTCCAGAAGTATACGTTTGATCCATATTACTACAGACTGTTCTGTTTTGACAGATTCTGTTTTTCATGTGTTGTTTACTTATTTTGATGAATCTATGGCTAGTAAAATAGTTTAAAAAACATAGAGAAGTTGGAATACAGTAGGTTTAACACCAATATAAATAAATAATGTGTTCATTACAGTACCTTGAAGTGGTGATTTATTTTCTTATACTAACGGAGCTTACGAGTTTTCTGTTAAGTTTTGTGTTGTGAAGTTTTCAAGTTTTGGGTAAGGATCCGATGGACTATGGAACAAGGAGTGGTAAGAGCCTAAGATTAGTGATGCCCAAGGAACCCCAAGGTAATATTCAAGGACAACCAAGAGCCTAAGCTTGGGGATGCCCCGGAAGGCATCCCCTCTTTCGTCTTCGTTCATCGTTAACTTTACTTGGAGCTATATTTTCATTCACCACATGATATGTGTTTTGCTTGGAGCGTCAATTTATTTTGTTAGGATTTGCTTGCTGTTATTTAGAACAATTTTTTTGCATCTTTTATTTCAATAAAAGTGGCATTGATAGCCTTTACTATGCCTATGTTACAAGTATACATGTTGCTGTTTGAAAACAGAAAGTTTACCGCTGTTGCAATAATTCCCTAGAAAAGTCAGAATGTGATAAAATGTTGAAATTTTTTTCATATTAAGCTCTGATAAATTTACTACAGTGGGAATTTTCTTTCATAATTTTTGGAGCTAGGGAAGTATGGATGTTGCAGCATTCTTTACAGACTATCCTGTTTAGGCAGATTGCTGTTATGTTTGCAGTGTTTGCATATGTTTGCTTCTTTAATGATTCTATTTGAGGATAGTAATATTAAATATGCAGAGGAATCTGGTATGCAATGTTGAATAATAATTTTAGTGATTTACTATAGTAGAGTATGATAAGGTTTTTGCAATGGTTTATACTAACTTATCTCACGAGTCCTTGTTGAGTTTTGTGTGGATGAAGCTTTTGAGATTTAGGGAGACCGTGATATGAGAGGAATTAAGGAGACACAAAAGCTCAAGCTTGGGGATGCCCTAGGCATTCCAAGATAATATTTCAAGAAGTGTCAAGCGTCTAAGCTTGGGGATGCCCCGGTTGGCATCCCACCTTTCTTCTATAACAACTATCGGTTAGTTTCGGTTGATCCTAAGTTTTTGCTTCTTCACATGATGTTTGCTAATCCTAGATGTCATTTTATTTAGTTTTTCTTGCTGTTTGAATAAAGTATCAAGATCTTAAATTATTAAATGTTAGAGAGTCTTCACATGGTTGCATAATTATTAGACTACTCATTGATCTTCACTTATATCTTTCGGAGTAGTTTGTCATTTGCTCTAGTGCTTCACTTATATCTTTTAGAGCATGGTGGTAGTTTTATTTTGAAGAAATAGATGAACTCTCATGCTTCACTTAGATTATTTTGAGAGTCTTAATAGCATGGTATTTTGCTTAAAATCCTAATATGCCAGGTATTCAAGATTAGTAAAAACTTTCATATAGAGTATTGAATACTAAGAGAAGTTTGATGCTTGATGATTGTTTTGAGATATGGAGATAATAATATCAAAGTCGTGCTAGTTGAGTAGTTGTGAATTTGAGAAGTGCTTGTGTTAAAGTTTGCAAGTCCTGTAGCATGCACGTATGGTAAACGTTGTGTAAATATTCGAAACATGAGGTGTTATTTGATTGTCCTCCTTATGAGTGGCGGTCGGGGACGAGCAATGGTCTTTTCCTACCAATCTATCCCCCTAGGAGCATGCGCATAGTGCCGAGGTTTTTGATGACTTTAGATTTTTTCAATAAGTATGTGAGTTCTTTATGAGTAATGTTGAGTCCATGGATTATACGCACTCTCACCCTTCCATCCTTGCTAGCCTCTTTGGTACCGTGCATTGCCCTTTCTCACATTGAGAGTTGGCACAAACTACGCCGGTGCATCCAAACCCCGTGATATGATACGCTCTGTCACACATAAACCTCCTTATATCTTCCTCAAAACAGCCACCATACCTACCTATTATGGCATTTCCATAGCCATTCCGAGATATATTGCCATGCAACTTTCCACCGTTCCATTTATTATGACACGCACCATCATTGTCATATTGCTTAGCATGATCATGTAGTTGACATCGTATTTGTGGCAAAGCCACCTCTCATAATTTTTCATACATGTCACTCTTGGTTCATTGCACATCCTTTTACCACACTTGTGCTTCAAATTAGCACCATGATCTTCATAGTAGAGAGTCTCTCATGTTATCACTTTCATATACTAGTGGGAATTTTTCATTATAGAACTTGGCTTGTATATTCCAACAATGGGCCTCCTCAAGTGCCCTAGGTCTTCGTGAGCAAGCAAGTTGGATGCACACCCACCAGTTTCTTTTGTTGAGCTTTCATACATTTATAGCTCTAGTGCATCCGTTGCATGGCAATCCCTACTCCTTGCATTAACATCAATCGGTGGGCATCTCCATAGCCCATTGATTAGCCTCGTTGATGTGAGACTTTCTCCCTTTTGTCTTCTCCACATAACACCCTCATTATTCTATTCCACCCATAGTGCTATATCCATGGCTCGCGCTCATGTATTGCGTGAAAGTTTATAGGTTTAAGATTACTAAAGTATGAAACAATTGCTTGGCTTGTCATCGGGGTTGTGCATGATGAGAGCATTCTTGTGTGACGAAAATGAAACATGACTAAACTATATGATTTTGTAGGGACGAACTTTCTTTGGCCATGTTATTTTGAGAAGACATAATTTCTTAGTTACTATGCTTGAAGTATTATCATTTTTATGTCAATATGAACTTTTGTCTTGAATCTTTCAGATCTGAATATTCATACCACAATTAAGAAGAATCACATTGAAATTATGCCAACTAGCATTCCACATCAAAAATTCTTTCTTTTATCATTTACCTACTCGAGGACGAGCAGGAATTAATCTTGGGGATGCTGATACATCTCCAACGTATCTATATTTTTTGATTGCTCCATGCTATATTATCTACTGTTTTGAATGTTTATGGGCTCTATTATACACTTCTATATCATTTTTGGGACTAACGTATTAACCCAGAGCCCAGTGCCAGTTTCTGTTTTTACCCTGTTATAGGGTTTCAAAGAAAAGGAAAATCAAACGGAGTCCAATTAACCTGAAACTTCACGGAACTCATTTTTGGAAGGAAAGAAGCCCAGAAGACTTGGAGTGCACGTTGGGGGATCTGCGAGGAGGTCACGAGGTAGGGGGGCGCGCCCACCCCCCTGGGTGCGCCCTCCACCCTCGTGATCCCCTCGTGGCCCCCTGACGTACTTCTTCCGCCTATATATCTCCATATACCCTACAAACATCCGGGGGCACAATAGATCGGGAGTTCCGCCGCCGGAAGCCTCCGTAGCCACCGAAAGCCAATCTAGATTCGTTCTGGCACCCTGCCGGAGGGGGCAATCCTTCTCCGGTGGCCATCTTCATCATCCCGGTGCTCTCTATGACGAGGAGGGAGTAGTTTTCCCTCGGGGCTGAGGGTATGTACCAGTAGCTATGTGTTTGATCTCTCTCTCTCGTGTGTTCATGAGGTGATACGATCTTGATGTATCGCGAGCTTTGCTATTATATTTGGATCCTATGATGTTTTCTCCCCACTCTACTCTCTTTTAATGGATTTAGTTTCCCCTTTGAAGTTATCTTATCGGATTGAGTCTTTAAAGATTTGAGAACACTTGATGTATGTCTTGCCGTGCGTATGTGTGGTGACAATGGGATACCACGTGATTCACTTGATGTATGTTTTGGTGATCAACTTGCGGGTTCCGCCCATGAACCTATGCATAGGGGTTGGCACACCTTTTCGTCGTGATTCTCCAGTAGAAACTTTGGGGTACTCTTTGAGGTTCTATATGTTGGTTGAATAGATGAATCTGAGATTGTGTGATGCATATCGTATAATTATACCCACAGATACTTGAGGTGACATTGGAGTATCTAGGTGTCATTTGGGTTTTGGTTGATTTGTGTCTTAAGGTGTTATTCTAGTACGAACTCTAGGGCTGTTTGTGAAACCTATAGGAATAGCCCAACGGATTGATTGGAAAGGATAACTTTGAGGTGGTTTCGTACCCTACCATAATTTCTTCGTTTGTTCTCCGCTATTAGTGACTTTGGAGTGACTCTTTGTTGCATGCTGAGGGATAGTTATGTGATCCAATTATGTTAGTATTGTCGAGAGGACTTGCACTAGTGAAAGTATGAACCCTAGGCCTTGTTTCCTATCATTGCAATACCGTTTACACTCACTTATATCACTTGCTATCTTGCTGTTTTTATTAAGATTACAAATACGTTTATCTACTATCCATATACCACTTGTATCACCATCTCTTCGCCGAACTGGTGCACCTATACAATTTACTATTGTATTGGGTGTGTTGGGGACACAAGAGACTCTTTGTTATTTGGTTGCAGGGTTACTTGAGAGAGACCATCTTCATCCTACGCCTCCTACGGATTGATAAATCTTAGGTCATCCACTTGAGGGAAATTTGCTACTGTCCTACAAACCTCTGAACTTGGAGGCCCAACACCGTCTACAAGAAGAAGGTTGTGTAGTAGACATTAGTAACGTCCCTTGCCTTGTTGATCCAGCAAGATGTTGAGGTAGTAGATGAGTTCCGTCAGCACGACGATGTGGTGACGGTGATGGTGAAGTGATCCTCGCAGGGCTTTGCCTAAGCACTACGAAGATATGACCGAGGGTGTAAACTGGGGAGGGGGGCGCCGCACACGGCTAGGCAATTGTCTGTTGTGTGCTAGGCGCTCCCATCCTCATATATATAGGTGGGAGGGAGGGAGGAGCAGCCATAGGAGGCGCCCCAAGTAGGAGGAATCCTACTTGGAGTCCCTCCCAAGCCGCGCGCCTCCCCTGCCATATATAACCGAGGTGGAAGGAAAGAGGATGAGAGGGAAGGAAGTAGGAATCCTAATCCACACTTTCCTAGCCCTCCCCTCTTTCCTTCTCCTCCTCATAGGTCTGGCATCTATAGGGGCGCATCAGGGCTGGTGTGTTCCCTCTCTTGGCCCATAAGGAACATGTCTTTGCTGGGGGTGCCCGAAGCTCCTTTCCGGTGACCCGGTAAGTACCCGGTACCCTCTGGAACACTTCCGGTGTCCGAATACCATTGTCTTATATATCAATCTTTACCTCTCAACCATTTCGAGACTCCCCGTCATGTCCGTGATCTCATCCGGGACTCCGAACAACATTCGGTCACCAAATCACAAAACTCATATAATCCTATATCATCATTGAATGTTAAGCGTGCAGACCCTACGGGTTCGAGAACTATATATACTGAAACGTCCATTTTGCATCATGTTTTCTTACTGTTATTGATGATGTTTTTATCCATAATAATGCTTTTTGGAGTAATTCTAATGCCTTTTCTCTCATAATATGCAATGTATACACAAAGAGGGAGAATTCCGACAGCTAGAAATCTGGACCTAGAAAAGCTACGTCGGGCCACCTATTCTGCACAACTCCAAACAAGCTGAAACTTCACGGAGATTTTTTATCAAATAAATGAAGAATATTGGAGCCCATAACTACCAGAGGGGCGCACTAGGTGGGCACGATCCACCTGGGCGCGCCAGGGAGCCCAGGCGTGCCCTGGTGGGTTGTGCTCACCCAGGCCCAACTCTGGTGCCCATCTTCTGGTATATAAGTCATTTTGACCTAGAAAAAATAAGGAGAGGACTTTTAGGACGGAGTGCCACCGTCTTGAGGGGGAACTTGGGCAAGAGCGATTCTGTCGGGGGAAGTTCCCTCCCGGAGGGGGAAATCATCGTCATCATCGTCACCAACAATTCTTCCATCTTGGGGAGGGAAATCTCCATCAACATCTTCAACATCACCATCTCATCTCAAACCCTAGTTCATCCCTTGTGTTCAATCTTGTTACCGGAACTATAGATTGGTGCTTCTGGGTGACCAGTAGTGTTGATTACATCTTGTAGTTGATTACTATATGGTTTATTTAGTGGAAGATTATATGTTCATATCCAATATGCTATTTAATACCCCTATAATCTTGAGCATGATTATCATTTGTGAGTATTTACTTTTGTTCTTGAGGTCACGAGAAAAATCATTTTGCAAGTAATCATGTGAACTTGATATGTGTTTGATATTTTGATAGTATGTATGTTGTGATTCCCTTAGTGGTTTCATGTGAACGTTGACTACATGACACTTCACCACATTTGGGCCTAAGGGAATGCATTGCGGAGTAGCAATTAGATGATGGGTTGCAAGAGTGACAGAAGTTGAAACCCCGGTTTATGCGCTATTCCATAAGAGACCGATTGGATCCAAAAGTTTAATGCTATGGTTAGAATTTCTTCTTAACACTTTTCTCGTCATTGCGGATGCTTCCGGGAGGGTTAATCATAAGTAGGAGGTTTGTTCAAGTAATATTAGCACCTAAGCACCGGTCCACCCACATATCAAATTATCAAAGTAGCAAACACAAATCGAACCAACATGGTGAAAGTGACTAGATGAAATTCCCGTGTACCCTCAAGAACGCTTTGCCTAGCATAAGAAACCATTTTGGCCTATCCTTTGCCTCAAAAGGATTGGTCTACCTTGCTACACTTTTTTTTACTACTATCGTTACTTGCTCATTACAAATTACCTTGCTATCAAACTACTTTGCTACTTATAATTTCAGCACTTGCAGACATTACCTTGCTAAAAACCACTTATCATTTCCTTCTGCTCCTCGTTGGGTTCGACACTCTTACTTATCTAAAAGTTCTACAATTGATCCCCTATACTTGTGGGTCATCAAGGCTATTTTCTGGTGCCGTTGCCGGGGTGTGTGCTGAAATTTGGTAACAGAACATTTATATAGTGTGCTGAAACTTTTTGTCACTTGTTACTCTGGAAAACAATCCTTTCAGAGGTTTGTTCGGGGTATCTTCACCTTGACCAGAACCACAATTAGCTACCCCTCAACCTATTTCACCTACTGAAAATATTGAATATGAAATTCCTTCGGGTATGATAGAACAACTGCTAGCTAATCCGTATGGAGGAGATGGAACCGAACATCCTGATATGCACTTGATATATGTAGAACAAATTTGTGGATTGTTCAAGCTTGCAAGTTTACCCAGAGATGAAGTTATGAAAAAGGTTTTCCCTTAATCTTTGAAGGAAAAAGCATTGGCATAGTATAGGCTATGCGATGATATTGGATCTTGGAGTTGGAATCGTTTGAAATTGGAGTTCCATCGAAAAAAATATCCTATGCATCTAGTTCATCATGATCGGAATTATATATATATATATATATATATATATATATATATATATATATATAATTTTTGGCCTCCTGAAGGAGAAAGTATCTCCCTAGCTTGGGGGAGGTGTCGGTGTCAAAACCGGTGGATCTCGGCTAGGGGTCCCGAACTGTGCTCTAGGCCGGATGGTAACAGGAGGCAAGGAACACGATGTTTTACCCAGGTTCGGGCCCTCTTGATGGAGGTAAAACCCTACGTCCTGCTTGGTTAATATTGATGCTATGGGTAGTACAAGAGTAGACCTACCACGAGATCAAGGAGGCTAAACCCTAAAAGCTAGCCTATGGTATGATTGTTGTATGATGAATTTGTCCTACGGACTAAAACCCTCCGGTTTATATAGACACCGGAGAGGGTTAGGGTTACACAAAGTTGGTTACAATGGTAGGAGATCTTGAATATCCGCATCTCCTAGCTTGCCTTCCACGCCAAGGAAAGTCCCATCCGGACACGGGACGAAGTCTTCAATCTTGTATCTTCATAGTCCTGGAGTCCGGCTGAAGGTATAGTCCGGCTACCCGAACACCCCCTAATCTAGGACTCCCTTAGTAGCCCCTGAACCAGGCTTCAATGACGACGAGTCTAGCGCGTAGATTGTCTTCGGCATTGCAAGGCGGGTTCCTCCTCCAAATTCTTCATAAAAGTTTGTAAACACCAAGAGTAGTGTCCGGCTCTGCAAAATAAGTTTCCACGTATTGCCACAGAGAGAATAATATTAACACAAATCTAATCCGCTGACGTGTTCCGCAGCGTGACATCACACTACGGCCAAGCCTCTATTCGAATCGTTTTCACTTTTCCACCTCAGCGTGTTTTGCGAGGCGGTTTCCTTGGCACGTCTTGTCAAAGCAGAGATCGTGTCCCCTTTATTTACGGGGTTCTCATCAATACGGACGTGGGTAACCCAATCGTGCCCGTTAGCATGTCTTCTCGATTAAAGGCGAGTCCCAAACGGTTACGGGGAGGGCTCCTGGTATTCAACCTCTTATAAAGAGACCAAGGCCTTACTCCTTTTCTCCAATCTCAAAACAAGTTCGCCCGTCGCCTCGAGTTCCAACACCCTAGGCTCCAGATTCCAGGCGCTTCGGACCATCGACAATGTCCGGTTCCGACCTTCAAGGCCGATGGATGCCCTCCTCCGTCACGGAGGAGGACATGCTAAAGTTGAGAGAGGCTAAGTTCTTGACCGCCGAAATTTTGCATAGGTTGCCTCCTCAAAGGCAGGCTATTCCCAGTCGCCAGCCCGGTGAGAGCGTAGTGTTCATGTCTCACTTCCTTCGGGGGTTAGGCTTCCCGATGGATCCCTTCGTGAGGGGGCTGATGTTCTATTATGGGCTGGAATTTCATGACTTAGCCCCGGAATCCATCCTCCACATTTCCTCATTCATCGTTGTGTGCAAAGCGTTCCTCCGTGTTACTCCTCACTTCGGATTATGGCTCAAGACTTTTGGAGTGGAGCCGAAGATGATTGAGGGACAGCACGCAGAGTGCGGAGGCGCTGTCATAAGTAAGTATGCTGATGCTCCATGGCCCGAGGGCTCCTTTCAAGAGGAGCTTGGCTTGTGGCAACGAGAGTGGTTCTATATCACCGCTCCCAGGAGCACCAAGTGGGTGGCGCCTCCTGTCTTTCGCTCGGGCCCCCACCACGGCTAGTGTCATGGGTCAACAAAGGATTAGATTGGGGGTTATCCAAAGACGTGCCCTTGTTGCAGGGCCGCATTAGGGATCTCTTAGAAAGAGACCTCAACCTGGTCAAGGTGACGCAGGTCATGCTGATTCGCCGAACACTGCCCGACAAACGTCGCTCCCTTCGTCTGTGGGAGTTTAATCCGGAGGGACCACAAGCTCTCTAGCATTTTATGGGTGCAACGCCCGTGGAGATGTATAAGATGTTCTTCGGATCACAAGCAATGTGTCCGGATTTGACCGAGGACGCAGGTTTAAGCTGCAATCGCCCGGATACTCAAGTAACCTTGTGCCCGGACTCGCTATCCGTAAATTTTTCATAAATTCGCCCCTAAAAGGGTTGTCCTTTTAAACAGGAGTGGATAGCCAAGGCAAAGCTGATCAGGTGTCCGGCTCCCCTTCCTGAGACCAGGCCGGATCCCGTGCTAGTCAGGATGTTGAAGATCGTGCCTTTGGAGGGAAGTGAGGGGGAGGACAAGGAAACTATGGCCTCCTCGAAGGAGGCTGCTCCGAAGGGAAGAACCAACAATTCCTCTCCTAAGGGGAAGAAGAGGGCCGCCTCTGACGACCTGGAGACCATGGCCTCAAAGCAGGGGGAAAAGTCCTCGTCAGAGGGTCCGACGCCGGGGAGATCCTCGGCCGAACTACGCCCTCAAAGGGATCAGCCCTCCAGCGTGCCGTAAGTAGAGAAAGATTTTCCTTTAGAGGGATGAGAGAAATCCTTGCTTTTCATCTGAGAAGATTAACCGAAATTTTACTTTGTAGCTTGGACCTCAGCCCTTCTCAGCAGAGCTCGTCTTCGGGGGATCTTCTTCCGGAGATGATGGAGAGTGGAACGCCTCCCCCTGCCGTACCGCCTGGCGAGGCGGGCGACCCTGAGGTGTCGTCGCAGAGGGTTTCTTCAAATCCGGCAGGGGAGGAAGGTAGCCATATGTCCCCCAAGGTTCTCCGCGTCCGGCCTTCGATGGAGGTCATAGGACGAGTTCAGCACCATCCGATGCGCGGTCGGAGGAGCTGATGATTCTGCTGGGGCGAGCTTCTATCTCAGAGGAGCACCGTGCATTGATGGGTACGGTGACTGGAAGGATTTCGTCCGCGGAAAGTGGATTGCATGAGGCCGTCAGAAGTTTGCTGACGGGTTTTGAGGTACGTTTCATAATGTACTTCTTTGTCTATTGCACATAAACAAGATGTGCCATGTGCAGATAGTAGCCCCTGAGACTCTGTGCGTTGTCAAAATTGACGGCGCGCAGAGGATCATAATCCCAGGACTAAAATGTCGCCTTTGTATACAGGTGGCGAAGTGTCCGGAATCGAGCCGAACTGATGATTTTGCCGAACTAAAGCGGCAACTTGATGTGGCAGATGCCGACATCGTGCTCGTCAACAAGCGGCTTGACGAGGCTCAAGGTATGCAATTCCTCGGGCGGCATCTGGTAAGAGGAGCTTTATGCCAGTATCTTACAATGTGTGTGCTTGACGCAGATGGTGCGGCCGCCGTGGAGAGTCTTCGGGCGGAACTTGCCCGAGCTAAGGAACAAGCCAGGAAAAGTGATGCGGCTGCCGGGAAGGCCCTTGAAGAGCTGAGAGCCGAACAGGCTGCTCACTGCCGAAGCAAGAAGGAGATGGCCGTGATGGCCGTGAAGTTAAAAAGTGTTGCTGACCGTTGCAAGTTTCTTGAGAAAGAAGACCGGGCGAGATAGACGGACTTAGAGAAGGCCGTTGCTGATGCCAAGGATGCTCGCTCTGCGATGAGAGCTGCGAAGGAGGAGCTGCGTCAAGCCGGACAGATTGCGGCTGGAAAGCCCTTTATGCTGCGGAGGAAGTTTTGCGATCCGAAGTTTGCTCCGTTGGACCGGATGTGGAGTGCGGAGGACACCTATCTAGATTTGGCAGCGAGTGCTGCTGATGCGACCGAATACTTTGAGATCAAGAAGATCGCAAAGTGGAAAGGCTTTTCTGGTCACAGTTCCAGAATCCAGAGCGTCCACTGGCAGTGGACGATCGTCTGGCTGAATGGGCCGAACTAAATAGATTGTCCGGACTCGCCATGAAGTACGTCATGGGTCATCTGTGGCCGGGGAGATCGGAGTCGAAGAGTTCTTTCAGCTTGGTGCAGCAATTCCTTGACGTGGTGCCACGTATCAATGCGATGAAGAGGTCAGCATGCATAGAGGGCGCACGGATGGCTCTTGCCCGTGTCAAGACATACTGGGCAGAGATGGAGACCACCGTTGTTTCATCCCGAGATTCGGACAAAAGCCGAGTACCCTCCAAGCACTATTTTCAGGAAGTCCTTGAAGGTGCTCATGTAATAGAGACGCAGTGCTCGAAGGATGCTATGTTCTGATAGCATATGTAATTATAAAGCAATATTTTAATGAATTGTAGTAGCCTTTTATACTTGTGCCTTCAAGTATTTGGAACACCTCCTGTGCGGCCGTTTTAAGATATATGTAGAAAATCTGAAAGATTGCACTCGTTGGCTTCAGCCCCCACGCACATAGTGCGGGGGTGCTCGCAGAAGGCGCATTTTCACACTTAATACAACGTCTTGGTCCTACAAAGGAGGTGATAGCGCAGCGAGCTAGGCAACCGGACTATAATGCTTTAACACTTTCACTTAGCCATAGCAGCTTGACAATGGGACTATTTAGGTAGCCCCTAGTGGCGACTGCGCTCGCCCGAATTTGGGGCGCATATGTGCCTGGCCGGGAAACGGCCCTTCGTTAATGCGGAGGAATCCTACAGATTCCGGAGAGTCATCGAGTGGTTGACCAGTCTCACGCCATATCATGACAGTCGGTTTTCGGGTTTCTCTACTGAGGTGCTCGCCTGGCCGAACCAGGGCACAATCGCAGTAGTTCTCCTGGTGCCGCCTTAGCCGATAGAGCGGAACGTAAGGCGGCCGAACACAGGAGCCGGGCAACCCAACATTTGACCAAAATCATGACCCGGAGCTGATGCATATAAGGCCAAACTCGCGACGCCGAACACTCCCTAAGGTATTCGGTCTTTATGAGAGCGGGCGAGGTAACGCTCTAAGGTATAAGCCCCTAGTGTCCAGGTACGTGCAAGAATTCCGACGTGGCCACATGCCAAGACGCTAGCCTCCTCCTTGGTCATAGAACCAAGGGATGTGTATCAACAAGAGACGGTAAAAAAGGTTTACGCAGGGTCTTAATCTGAAAAGAATCCTTGGAACGGGTCCCTACTGCACGTCTGCGCCTGTGTCTCCGTTGTGCCATATCCTGGACGGGCGCAGCATGACGTTCATCTGTAAAAAGAGAGCAACTAAGTTGAAAAAGGGGCGTGCCGAACAAAAGTTATATGAAATAAACAAAGTGTAAAGTAAAATATGAAAAATTGAGTTTTATTGTCTCTTATTTTTATACGTGTGAAGCCCCTAGTGCAGGGGTATATGGCCACTAAGCCTTTATCAACGATACTTTTGTGCCGGACTCGTCTATCCGTGTTTATGGTCTTAATGACTTGTTCCGATGTTCTGGCCGGTGAAGCCATTGTATTGTGGGGCTGTTAAAGCGGCCACACAATCCTCCGTTTGGGGGAGGTGTTCTCACTACTTCCCCTTTAAGGAGATGATGCCGCGTGGACCGGGCATCTTAAGCGTAAGAGATGCATAATGCGGTATTGCATTAAAGCGGGTGAAAGCTTCGCGTCCCAGTAGTGCTTGATAGCAACTTGAGAATGGGACGATGTGGAAAGTCAGCTTTTCGCGATGGAAGTTATCGGCAGAGCCGAAAATAACCTCGAGCCGGAGAAAACCCATGCAATGGGTGTCCAAACCTGGCGTTACTCCTTGAAAGGAGGTTTTGCTGTGGCGAATTCTTTTTGGGTCGATCCCCATGTGGCGGATTGAGTCCTGATATATCAGGTTGAGTCCGCTGCCACCGTCCATAAGGACATTTGAAAACTGGAGTCCGCCAATTATTGGATCGAGTACCAGGGCAGTCCAGCCTGGGTTCCTGACACTTCTAGAATAATCCAGATGATCGAAGATGATTGGTTTTGACAACCAGTGGCGGGATTCCTTTGGGATAGGCCGTGGGGCGTGTACCTTTATGGGCGCCGCACGTTTTGTTATGTGGAGTAAGTTTACTATTTTTACTTCTTGTGGGAAATTCTTTTGTTTCCTGGTACTCTGCTTTTGGTGTTCGTCCTCGTCTTCGCTTGGTGTGTCGAGCCCCTTGTGTTCGGCGTTGAGTCTGCCGGATTGTTTGAAAACCCAACGATCTCTGTGGGTATGGTTAGCAGGCTTTCCGGGAGTGCTATGTATTTGACATATCTATCCAAGATTTTGTTTAGGTTGGATAGGTCGTCCCTGTTATCTTAGAGGGGCGGCTTTTTCTGATTCCGTCATGAGCTTTTGAATCCGGCGTTGACTGCCGTGCTCTTCGGACTTTTTTCCTTAGTCCGGCGATGGTCCTTATTGCGTCGCGGTTTTCCGTTTCCATCCCTAGTTTCGAATGTACTTGGGTCACTGGTGCTGCATCTTGCCAACCATCTGTCCTCCCCTGCACAAAAGCGGGTCATGAGGCTTGTTAGTGCGGCCATTGTTCGTGGCTTTTCTTGGCCGAGGTGTCTGGCGAGCCATTCATCTCAGACGTTATGCCTGAAAGCTGCTAAGGCTTCAGCGTCCGGACAGTCGACTATCTGATTCTTTTTAGTAAGAAATCTATTCCAGAATTGCCGAGCTGACTCTCCGGGCTGTTGAGTTATGTGACTAAGATCGTCTGCATCCGGAGGGCGGACATAAGTCCCTTGAAAATTTGCTCGGAAAGCGTCCTTGAGCTCTTCCCAACTTCTGATTGTATTTTCAGGAAGGCTTTTGAGCCAATGCCGGGCTGGCCCTTTAAGTTGAGGGGTAAGTATTTTATGGCGTGGAGGTCATCTCCTCTAGCCATATGTATGTGGAGGATATAATCCTTGATCCAGACTCCAGGGTCTGTTGTTCCATCATATGCCTCTATGTTTACGGGTTTGAATCCCGCTGGAAATTCATAATCCAGGACCTCATCGGTGAAACATAGGGGGTGTGCGGTACCCCTGTGTTTGGGTGTGTCGGATTCTGATAATGGCTTTATTGCATTGCTTACGAGAGCTTGCTTTCTTGGCCCGTAAATGTACCTAACTAGGCCATGATGCGAATCCTTAAGTGGGTCGCATGCCAGCTTAAGTGCGGCGCTGCTTGCCGCTTTATGCTAGCCATGGGGTCGTCTATCCGACCGTGTGGCTTTCTCACTTTTGGAATGCGAGGGCTCTAAGGCCTCCTCATCGAATTCAGGCAGTGGCTTTCTCTTCGGATAGCTTTTAGTGTGGCAACTGTCGCCGTATTTGTCTGTGGTATTGATTACTTTACTCCATCTGATCCTGAGTGCATCTTCCGCAGTTTTTAGCTTCCACTTCTGCTTTTTCAGGCAGCGTGCGGTTGCAACGAGCCGTTTGTGGAGGTTCTTCTGCTTCGGGCTTGTCCGGCGTAGGGTCGTCTGGAATGCAATTTTCGCCGGGGAAGGGATGTTCGGTTTCTCTATCCGGGTTGTCCTGTTGGGACGGTTGCTCTAAGGCATGCTCGTCGTCTACCGGCTCATCCTGCTCTATGGCTGGGTCTTTATCGAGGCGGGGCTTGGGTTGGCATTTACGCCGACGCTTTGATTGTTTTTCGAGAGATCGATCCCTCTTTCCATCCCCGTTTTCCTCGTTGTTGCTTCCTTTAGGGGTATCCACGATGCACACATCGTGAGATGAGGTGGCTGTCCAATGCCCTATAGGCGTTGGTTCTTGGTTGTCTCCTGCATCATCATCCATACCGTCGATGTCTTCGAAGGCGAAGTCGAGCATGTCGGTTAAGTCATCGACAGTGGCTACAAAGTGGGTGGTTGGTGGGTTTTGAATTTCTTCATCATCCGAATCCCATCCTTGCTGACCATAGTCTGGCCAGGGCTCTCCTGATAAAGAGAGAGACTTTAGCGAATTCAGGATGTCGCTGAAGGGCGAGTGTTGAAAGATGTCTGCAGTGGTGAACTCCATTATCGGCGCCTAATCGGATTCGATTGGCAGGGGCGCGGGGGGCTCGGAGTTCGGGAAGGAATCCGGCTCCTCGGAGTCACGGGCCATGCGGAGTGTGGGGCTGGAGTTCGGCTCGATTGCCTCTGAGATCGCAGCCCCTGAGGCAGCGTCCAACCGCTGATCCTCGATCGGCGCAGTAGGCTCCGAATCAATGGCCGGAACCGATGCATGTGCGGCCTCCAAAGCGCTATTCGGCGGCAGAGCTATATCATGCCCATCGAGACAGTGCGGCACGCTTGGCTGTGGCTCGAATCCGTTGAAGATCAAGTCTCCGCGGATGTCAGCCGTGTAGTTTAGGCTTCCAAACCTGACCTGATGGCCAGGGGCATAGCTTTCGATCTGCTCAAGGTGGCCAAGCGACTTGGCCCGCAGTGCGAAGCCGCCGAAGACGAAGATCTGTCCGGGAAGAAAAGTCTCACCCTGGACTGCATCGTTGTTGATGATCGAAGGAGCCATCGGGCCTAAAGGCGACGACACAGAGGAACTCTCAATGAAAGCACCATTGTCGGTGTCAAAACCGGCGGATCTCGGGTAGAGGGTCCCGAACTGTGCGTCTAGGCCGGATGGTAATAGGAGGCAAGGAACACGATGTTTTACCCAGGTTCGGGCCCTCTTGATGGAGGTAAAACCCTACGTCCTGCTTGATTAATATTGATGATATGGGTAGTACAAGAGTAGATCTACCACGAGATCAAGGAGGCTAAACCCTAGAAGCTAGCCTATGGTATGATTGTTGTACGATCAAGTTGTCCTACGGAATAAAACCTCCGGTTTATATAGACACCGGAGAGGGTTAGGGTTACACAAAGTTGGTTACAATGGTAGGAGATCGTGAATATCCGCATCGCCAAGCTTGCCTTCCACGCCAAGGAAAGTCCCATCCGGACACGGGACGAAGTCTTCAATCTTGTATCTTCATAGTCCTGGAGTCCGGCTGAAGGTATAGTCCGGCTACCCGAACACCCCCTAATCCAGGACTCCCTCAGGAGGTTTAATTAAATGTTACATTCATGCCCCAATCATTTGCTCTCAATAGAA
Source organism: Triticum dicoccoides (assembly GCF_002162155.2). Classification (NCBI taxonomy): domain Eukaryota; kingdom Viridiplantae; phylum Streptophyta; class Magnoliopsida; order Poales; family Poaceae; genus Triticum; species Triticum dicoccoides. The sequence goes on from NC_041390.1 coordinate 611,074,989, forward strand.
ATTATTATCCAGAACTTCTATGCTCGGCTTTCTTGTAATGATCAAACCGTTCTTGATACCTCTTGTGCTGGTTCTTTTATGAAGAAGACTATTGAATTCCGGTGGGATCTTTTGGAAAGAATTAAACGCAACTCAGAAGATTGGGAACTCGATGAAGGTAAAGAGTCAGGTATTAAACTTAAGTATGATTGTGTTAAATCTTTTACGGATACCGATGCTTTACAAAATTTAGCACTAAATATGGACTTGACTTTGAGATAGTAGCCTCCTTTTGTGAATCATTTGCTACTCATGTTGATCTCCCTAAAGGGAAGTGGTTTAAATATCACCCACCTATTAAAGAAGAAATCAAAGAACTGGTACCAGTTAAAGAACAAACTATACTTTACAATGTTGATCCAGTTGTTCCTTTTGCTTATATTGAGAAACCACCTTTCTCTGTTGGGATAAAGGAACATGCTAAAGTTTCAACTGTGGTTAACAAAAGCTATATTAGAACACCTAAACTTGATGAACAAATTAAAGTAGAACGGGTGAGTCTTGCAGTCAAGCTCCCTTCTGCCTTTGCACTCGAGGACCAATGTCCGTCTGGCCCGAGGAAACCTTTGCACGCCTCCGTTACCTTTTGGGAGGCTAGTATTTCTATGGTTAAAGATCTCTTGGAAGAAGATGTAGATGAGCATGTTATTTACTTCTATGAAGAAGCTGCTAGAATTGCCAAACCTGATAAAAGGGATAAACATAGATCTATTGCTGGCTGATACGTCTCCAACGTATCTATAATTTTTGATTGCTCCATGCTATATTATCTACTATTTTGAATGTTTATGGGCTCTATTATACACTTTTATATCATTTTTGGGACTAACCTATTAACCCAGAGCCCAATGCCAGTTTCTGTTTTTACCCTGTTTTAGGGTTTCGAAGAAAAGGAAAATCAAATGGAGTCCAATTGACCTAAAACTTCACGGAACTCTTTTTTGGAAGGAAAGAAGCCCAGAAGACTTGGAGTGCACGTCGGGGGATCTGCGAGGAGGTCACGAGGCAGGGGGCGCGCCCACCCCCTGGGCGTGCCCTCCACCCTCGTGGCCCCCCTGACGTACTTCTTCCGCCTATATATCTGCATATACCCTAAAAACATCTGTGAGCACAATACATCAGGAGTTCCGCCGCCAGAAGCTTCCGTAGCCACCAAAAGCCAATCTAGACCCGTTCCGGCACCCTGCCGGAGGGGGAATCCCTCTTCGGTGGCCATCTTCATCATCCCGGTGCTCTCCATGACGAGGAGGGAGTAGTTCTCCCTCGGGGCTGAGGGTATGTACCAGTAGCTATGTGTTTGATCTCTCTCTCTCTCTCTCTCTCTCTCTCTCTCTCTCTCTCTCTCTCTTTTTCTCGTGTTCTTGAGGTGATACGATCTTGATGTATCACGAGCTTTGCTATTATAGTTGGATCCTATGATGTTTTCTCCCCCCTCTACTCTCTTGTAATGAATTGAGTTTCCCCTTTGAAGTTATCTTATCGGATTGAGTCTTTATAGATTTGAGAAGACTTGATGTATGTCTCGCCGTGGATATCTGTGGTGACAATGGGATATCACGTGATTCACTTGATGTATGTTTTGGTGATCAACTTGAGGGTTCCGCCCATGAACCTATGCATAGGGGTTGGCACAAGTTTTCGTCGTGATTCTCTGGTAGAACTTTGGGGCACTCTTTGAGGTCCTTTGTATTGGTTGAATAGATGAATCTGAGATTGTGTGATGCATATCGTATAATCATACCCACGGATACTTGAGGTGACATTGGAGTATCTAGGTGACATTAGGGTTTTGGTTGATTTGTGTCTTAAGGTGTTATTCTAGTACAAACTCTAGGGCTGTTTGTGACACCTATAGGAATAGCCCAACTGATTGATTGGAAAGAATAACTTTGAGGTGGTTTAGTACCCTACCAAAATCTCTTTGTTCGTTCTCCTCTATTAGTGACTTTGGAGTGACTCTTTGTTGCGTGTTGAGGGATAGTTATGTGATCCAATTATGATATTATTGTTGACGGAACTTACACTAGCGAAAGTATGAACCCTAGGCCTTATTTCCTATCATTGCAATACCATTTACGTCACTTTTATCATTCGTTACCTTGCTGTTTTCATTATTTCAGATTACAAATACCTTTATCTACTATCCATACACCACTTGTTTCACCATTTCTTCGTCGAACTAGTGCACCTATACAATTTACCATTGTATTGGGTATGTTGGGGACACAAGAAACTTTTTGTTATTTTGTTGCAGGGTTGCTTGAGAGAGACCATCTTCTTCCTACGCCTCCTACGGATTGATAAACCTTAGGTCATCCACTTGAGGGAAATTTGCTACTGTCCTACAAACCTATGCACTTGGAGGCCCAACAACATCTACAAGAAGAAGGTTGTGTAGTAGACATCACTGGCATGCCCGTTGTCTCAGTTAAAATAGGAGATCACTGTTATCATGGTTTATGTGACATAGGTGCTAGTGTGAGTGCTATTCCTTACACCTTATATGAATAAATTATGAGTGACATAGCACCCACAGAGATAGAGGACATAGATGTTACTATTAAACTTGCTAACAGAGACACTATATTACCAATTGCAATTGTTAGAGATTTTGAAGTCTTGTGTGGGAAAATATTGTACCCTACTGATTTTCTTGTTCTTGGTTCCCCACAAGATGACTTTTGTCCCATTATCTTTGGTAGACCTTTCTTGAACATCGTTAATGCTAAAATAGATTGTAAGAAACAAATTGTTGGTGTTAGTTTTGGGGATGAGTCTCATGAGTTTAATTTTACCAAGTTTAGTAGAAAGCTTCATGATAAAGAATCGCCTAGTGAGGATGAAATAATTGGTCTTGCTTCTATTGCTGTGCCTCCTACTGATCCACTAGAACAATATTTGCTAGACCATGAAAATGATTTACATATGCATGCAAGAAATGAAATAGATAAGATTTTCTTTGAACAACATCCTCTACTTAAACACAATCTGCCTATTGAAACTCTAGGAGGCCCCCCTCCACCTAAGGATGATCCGGTGTTTGTATTAAAACAATTGCTAGACACTTTGAAATATGCTTATCTCGATGAAATGAAGATATCTCATGTTATTATTAGTGCTAACCTTTTAGAACATGAAGAAGAAAGATTATTCAAAATTCTAAGGAAGCACCGAGCTGCTATTGGATATACTCGCGATGATTTAAAGGGCATTAGTCCCACTTTATGTCAGCACAAAATCAATATGGCACCTAATGCTAAACCCGATGTTGATCCCAACGTCGGTTAAATCCAAAAATGAAGGAAGTTGTAAGAACGGAAATCTTAAAACTTCTGGAAGCAAGTATAATCTATCATATAGGTGATAGTAGATGGGTAAGTCATGTTCATTGTGTTCCTAAGAAAGGAGGTATAATTGTTGTTCCTAATGATAAGAATGAACTTATTCCACAAGGATTGTTACAGGCTATAGAAAGGTAATTGATTTCAGAAAATTAAACAAAGCAACTAGAAAAGATCATTACCCTCTTCCTTTTATTGATCAAATGCTTGAAAGATTGTCTAAGCACAGACATTTTTGCTTCCTTGATGGATATTCTAGTTTTCACAAATACCTGTTTCTCAACCTGATCAAGGAAAGACCTCTTTTACTTGTCCCTTTGGAACTTATGCTTATAGATGTATGCCTTTCGGTTTATGATGCAACTGCTACCTTTCAAAGATGTATGACTGCTATATTCTCTGACTTTTGTGAAAAGATTGTTGAGTTTTTCATCGATGACTTCTCTGTTTATGGGAAGTCTTTTGATGATTGTTTAAGCAATCTTGATCGAGTTTTGCATAGATGTGAACAAACAAATCTTGTCTTGAATTGGGAGAAGTGCCACTTTATGGTTAATGAAGGCATTGTCTTGGGTCATAAAATTTCTGAAAGAGGTATTGAAGTGGACAAAGCTAAGGTTGATGCAATTGAGAAAATGCCATGTCCTAAAGATGTAAAAGGTATTCGTAGTTTCTTAGGTCATGCTGGTTTCTATAGGAGATTTATCAAAGACTTCTCAAAAATTTCTAGGCCTCTTACGAATCTTTTGCAAAAGGATTTTCCTTTTGTTTTTGATGATGATTGTTTAGAAGCCTTTGAAACACTCAAGAAAACCTTAATTTCTACACATATTGTTCAACTACCTGATTGGAACTTGCCTTTTGGAATCATGTGTGATGCTATTGATTAAGCTGTTGGTGTTGTCCTAGGATAAAGTGTTGATAAGAAACTGAATGTTATTCATTATGCTAGTAAAACTCTAGATAGTGCTCAACGAAACTATGCTACTACTGAAAAGGAATTGTTAGCAGTGGTGTTTTCTTGTGATAAATTTACACCTTATATTGTTGATTCCAAAGTAACTATTCACACCGATCATGCGGCTATTAAATATCTTATGGAAAAGAAAGATGCTAAACCTAGACTTATTCGATGGGTTCTCTTGTTACAAGAATTTGATTTACATATCATTGATAGAAAAGGGGCCGAGAACCCTGTAGCTGACAATTTATCTAGGCTTGAAAATTTGCCTGATGACCCACTACCTATTGATGATAGTTTTCCTGATGAGAAGTTAGCTGCAATAAATATTGCTCATAGTACTCCTTGGTATGTTGACTATGCTAATTATATTGTTGCTAAATATTTACCACCTAGCTTTACATATCAACAAAAGAAAAAAATTCTTCTATGATTTAAGACATTACTTTTGGAATGACCCACATCTTTATAAATAAGGAGTAGATGCGGTATTATTAGACGTTGTGTACCTCAGCATGAACAGGGACAAATCCTACGAAAATATCACCCCGAAGCTTATGAAGGACATCTGTTGGGGAACGAAGCATGCAATTTCAAAAAAATTCCTATGATCAAGCAAGATCTATCTAGGAGATGCATAGCAACGAGAGGGGGAGAGTGTGTCCACATACCATTGTAGACCGAAAGCGGAAGCGTTATGTTAACGCGGTTGATGTAATCTAACATCTTCATTATCCAACCAATACAAGTACCAAACATACGCACCTCCGTGTTTAGCACACGTTCAGCTCGACAACGTTCCTCGAGCTCTTGATCTAGTAGAGGATCGAGGGAGAGTTCCGACAGAACGACGTCATGGTGATGGTGATGGTGATGTGATCCATGCAGGGCTTCGCCTTAGCACTAGGACGCTATGACCGGAGGAGTAAACTGTGGAGGGGGGCACCGCACATGGCTAAGAGAATTCTTGGTGTGTCTTTCGGGTGCCCCCCCGTATATAAAGGGGGAGGAGGAGGCCGGCGGCTAGTAGGGCGCACCAAGGGGGGAGTCCTACTTGAACTCCTAGTCCAAGTAGGATTCACCCCCTTTTCCTTACTCCACAGGAGGGAATAGGAAGGAGAGGGAGAGGGAAAGGGAAGGGGGCGCGTCCAGCCCCCGCGGGCTTCCCTCTCTCTTCCTTAGGCCCATGTTGGCCCAACACTTCCCCGGGGGGTTTCGGTAACCCCTCGGTACTCAAGAAAAAGACCCGAATCACTCCGAACCATTCCGATGTCCGAATATAACCTTCCAAGATATGAATCTTTACCTCTCGACCATTTCAAGACTCCTTGTCATGTTCGGGATCTCATGCGGGACTCCAAACAAACTTCGGTCACCAAAACACATAATTCATAATACAAATTGTCATCGAACGTTAAGCTTGCGGACCCTACGGGTTCGAGAACTATGTAGACACATATCTGGTCAATAACCAATAGAGGAACCTTGATGCTCATTTTGGATCCTACATTTTCTACGAGGATCTTTATCGGTCAAACCGCATAACAACATACGTCATTCCCTTTGTCATCGGTATGTTACTTTCCCGAGATTCGATCGTCGGTATCATCATACCTAGTTCAATCTCGTCACCGGCAAGTCTCTTTACTCATTCCGTAATGCATCATCCCACAACTTACTCATTAGTCACATTGCTTGCAAGGCTTATAGTGATGTGCATTACCGAGAGGGCCCAGAGATACCTCGCCGATACACGGAGTGAAAAATCCTAATCTTGATATATGCCAACTCAAGAAACACCTTCGGAGACACCCGTAGAGCATCTTTATAATCACCCAGTTACGTTGTGATGTTTGATAGAACACAAGGTATTCCTCCGGTATTCGGGAGTTGCATAATCTCATAGTTAGTGGAATATGTATATGTCATGAAGAAAGCAATAGCAATAAACCAAACAATCATAATGCTAAGCTAAATGGATGGGTCTTGTCCATCATATCATTATCTAATGATGTGATCATGTTCATCAAATGACAACACATGTCTATGGTCAGGAAACTTAACCATCTTTGATTAACGAGCTAGTCAAGTAGAGGCATAGTAGGGACACTCTGTTTGTCTATGTATTCACACATGTACTAAGTTTTCGCTTAATACAATTCTAGCATGAATAATAAACATTTACCATGATATAAGGAAATACAAATAACAACTTTATTATTGCCTCTATGGCATATTTCCTTCAGTCTCCCACTTGCACTAGAGTCAATAATCTAGATTACATAGTAATGATTCTAAGACCCATGGAGTGTTGGTGTTGATCATGTTTTGCTTGTGAAAGAGGCTTACTCAACGGGTCTGCAACATTCAGATCCGTATGTATTTTGCAAATCTCTACGTCTCCCTCCTTGAATTGATCGCGGGTGGAATTGAAGCGTCTCTTGATGTGTTTGGTTCTCTTGTGAAATCTGGATTCCTTCGCCAAGGCAATTGCTCAAGTATTGCACAGAAGATCTTCATTGGACCCGATGCACTAGGTATTACACCTAGATCGGATATGAACTCCTTCATCCAGACTCCTTCATTTGCTGCTTCCGAAGCAGCTATGTACTCCGCTTCACACATAGATCCTGCCATAATGCTCTGCTTGGAACTGCACCAACTGACAGGTCCACCATTCAATATAACTACGTATTCGGTTTGTGACTTAGAGTCATCCGGATTAGTGTCAAAGCTTGCATCAACGTAACCATTTACGAGAAGCTCTTGTCACCTCCATAAACGAGAAACATATCCTTAGTCCTTTTCAGGTATTTCAGGATGTTCTTGACCGCTGTCCAGTGATCCACTCCTGGATTACTTTTGTACCTCCCTGCTACACTTATAGCAAGGCACACATCAGGTCTGCTAAACAACATTGCATAGTTTCATTTTCTCCCTATCTTCTACAGTGGTCGGGCATTGAGTCTGACTCAACTTCACACCTTGTAACATAGGCAAGAACCCTTTCTTTGACTAATCCATTTTGAACTTCTTCAAAACTTTATCAAGGTATATGCTTTGTGAAAGTCCAATTAAGAGTCTTGATCTATCTCCATAGATCTTGATGCCAATATATAAGCAGCTTCACCGAGGTCTTTCATTGAAAATTCTTATTCAAGTATCCTTTTATGCTATCCAGAAATTATATATTATTTCCAATCAACAATATGTCATCCACATATAATATTAGAAATGCTACAGAGCTCCCACTCACTTTCTTGTAAATACAGGTTTCTCCAAAAGTCTGTATAAAACCATATGCTTTGATCACACTATCAAAGCATATATTCCAACTCTAAGAGGCTTGCACTAGTCCATAAATGGATCAATGGAGCTTGCACACTTTGTTAGCACCTTTAGGATTGACAAATACTTCTGGTTGCATCATATACAACTCTTCTTTAAGATATCCATTAAGGAATGCAGTTTTGACATCCATTTGCCAAATTTCATAATCATAAAATGCGGCAATTGCTAACATGATTCGAACAGACTTAAGCATCGCTACGGTTGAGAAGGTATCATCGTAGTCAAATCCTTGAACTTGTCGAAAATCTTTCGCAACAAGTCGAGCTTTGTAGACAGTAACATTGTCGTCAGCGTCAGTCTTCTTCTTAAAGATACATTTATTCTCTATGGCTTGACGATCATTGGGCAAGTCAACCAAAGTCTACACTTTGTTCTCATACATGGATGCCATCTCAGATTCCATGGCCTCAAGCCATTTCGTGGAATCTGGGATCATCATCGCTTCCTCATAGTTTGTAGGTTCGTCATGGTCTAGTAACATGACCTCCAGAACATGATTACCGTACCACTCTGGTGCGGATCGTACTCTAGTTGACATACAAGGTTCGGTAGTAACTTGATCTAAAGTGTCATGATCATCTTCATTAGCTTCCTCACTAATTGGTGTAGGAATCACTAGCACTAATTTTTGTGATGAACTACTTTCCAATTTGGGAGAAGGTACAATTACCTCATCAAGTTCTACTTTCATTAGTGCAGAACTGGGCTTTAGCACCGGTTCGTAAGGCCCTTTAGTGCTGGTTCTGTAACCGGCACTAAAGGGTGGGGACTAAAGGTTCCCCCCTTTAGTACCGGTTCAACACGAACCGCCACTAAAGGTCCACCACATGGCACGAGCCAGCACCGGGGGCGGGGAGACCTTCAGTACCGGTTGGTAACACCAATGGGGACTAAATGATTTTTTTGATTTTTTTTTGAAATAAAGCAAAAATAGCCCACCTATTGGGCTGGCACGGCCTGCATACGACTAGAAACCTAACCTCTAGTTGGGCCAGGATGTAGGCCCAGTAGGCCCCACATGGAAGAAGACTTGCAATAGGCCCACAAAGGCCTGCTTAGAGAGGAGCTCAACACGGTAGCCATGGCAGGGCTTATAAATAGGTGCGAGTTCCTCTCAACTAGCGAGGTGGGACTAAACATTGTGCACTGCGGGTGGAAGCGCACCCCTTTAGTACAAGTTGGTGGCACGAACCTGTACTAAAGGGGGGGGGGTCTTTAGTACCAGTTGGAGCCACCAGCCCGTACTAAAGGCCACCACCTATTTAGTACCGGTTCGTGGCACGAACCGGTACTAAAGGTTCGCCACAAACCGGTACTAATGAGGGCCGCCCGCCTAGCTATTGGAACCGGCACTAATGGTCACATTAGTGTCGGTTCAATTACAAACCGGGACTAACGAGCTTCACATTAGGCCTTTTTTCTACTAGTGTTTCCTCCCACTCACTTCTTTCGAGAGAACCTCCTTCTCTAGAAAGGATCCCTTCTTAGCAACGAATATCTTGCCTTTGGATCTGTGATAGAAGGTGTACCCAATAGTCTCCTTTGGGTATGATATGAAGACACATTTCTCCGATTTGGGTTCGAGCTTATCAGGTTAAAGTTTTTTCACATAAGCATTGCAGCCCCAAACTTTAAGAAACGAGAGCTTAGGTTTCTTGCCAAACCACAGTTCATATGGTGCCATCTCAACGGATTTAGATGGTGCCCTATTTAACATGAATGCAACCGTCTCTAAAGCATAACCCCAAAATGATAGCGGTAAATCAGTAAGAGACATCATAGATCGCACCATATCTAATAAAGTACGGTTACGACGTTCGGACACACCATTACGCTGTTGTGTTCCAGGTGGTGTGAGTTGCGAAACTATTCCACATTGTTTCAAATGAAGACCAAACTCATAACTCAAATATTCACCTCCACGATCAGATCGTAGAAACTTTATTTTCTTGTTACGATGATTTTCCACTTCACTCTAAAATTCTTTGAACTTCTCAAATGTTTTAGACTTATGTTTCGTTAAGTAGATATACCCATATCTCCTCAAATCATCTGTGAAGGTTAGAAAATAAAGATACCCGCCGCGAGCCTCAACACTCATCAGACCGCATACATCAGTATGTATTATTTCCAATAAGTCAGTTGCTCGCTCCATTGTTCCGGAGAACAGAGTCTTAGTCATCTTGCCCATGAGGCATGGTTCGCAAGCATTATGTCATTCATAATCAAGTGATTCCAAAATCCCATCAGCATGGAGTTTATTGACGTGCTTTACACAAATATGACCTAAACGACAGTGCCACAAATAATTTACACTATAAGTATTAACTTTGCATCTTTTGGCTTCAATATTATGAATATGTGTATCACTACAATCGAGATTCAACAAAAATAGACCACTCATCAAGGGTGCATGACCATAAAAGATATTACTCATATAAATAGAACAACCATTATTCTCTAATTTAAATGAATAACTGTCTCCCATCAAACAAGATCCAGATATAATGTTCATGCTCAACGCTGACACCAAATAACAATTATTTAGGTCTAAACTAATCCCGATGGTATATGTAGAGGTAGCGTGCCGACGGCGATCACATCGACTTTGGAACCATTTCCCACGCGCATCGTCACCTTGTCCTTAGCCAATCTTCGTTTAATTCGTAGCCCCTATTTCGAGTTGCATATATGAGCAACAGAACCAGTATCAAATACCCATGCGCTACTACGAGCATTAGTAAGGTACACATAAATAACATCTGTATCAAATATACCTTTCACTTTGCCATCCTTCTTATCTGCCAAATACTTGGGGCAGTTCCGCTTCCAGTGACCAGTCCCTTTGCAGTAGAAGCACTTATTTTCAGGATTAGGTCCAGACTTGGGCTTCTTCCCTTGAGCACCAACTTGCTTGCTGTTCTTCTTAAAGTTCCCCTTCTTCCCTTTTGCCTTTTTTCTTGAAACTAGTGGTCTTGTTAACCATCAACTCTTGATGCTCCTTCTTGATTTCTACATCCGCAAACTTTAGCATCGTGAAGAGCTCGGGAATTGTCTTTTCCATCCCTTGCATATTATAGTTAATTACGAAGCCTTTATAGCTTGGTGGCAATGATTGAAGAACTCTGTCAATGACACTATCATCAGGAAGATAAACTCTCAGCTGAGTCAAGTGGTTATGGTACCCAGACATTCTGAGTATGTGTTCACTGACAAAACTATTCTCCTCCGTTTTGCAGCTGTAGAACTTGTTGGAGACATCATCTCTCTCAACTCGAGCATTTGCTTGAAATATTAAATTCAACTCCTGGAACATCTCATATGCTCCATGACGTTCAAAATGTCTTTGAAGTCCCGATTCTAAGCCATAAAGCGTGGCTCACTAAACTATCGAGTAGTCATCACCTTTGCTCTGCTAGACGTTCATAATGTCCGCAGTTGCTCCTGCAGTGGGTCTTGCACCTAGCAGTGCTTCCAGGATGTAATTCTTCTGTGCAGCAATGAGGATAATCCTCAAGTTACAGACCCAGTCCGTGTAGTTTCTACCATAATTTTTCAACTTAGCTTTCTCTAGGAACGCGTTAAAATTCAAGGGAACGGTAGCACGGGCCATTGATCTACAACAACATAGATATGCAAAAAACTATCAGGTACTAAGGTCATGATAAATTAAAGTTCAATTAATCGTATTACTTAAGAACTCCCACTTAGATAGGCATCCCTCTAGTCATCTAAATGATCACGTGATCCATATCAACTAAACCATGTCCGATCATCACGTGAGATGGAGTAGTTTTCACTGGTGAACATCACTATGTTGATCATATCTACTATATGATTCATGTTCAACCTTTCGGTCTCAGTGTTCCGAGGCCATATCTGCATATGCTAGGCTCGTCAACTTTAACCCGAGTATTATGCATGTGCAAAACAGGCTTGCACCCGTTTTATGTGAATGTAGAGCTTATCACACCGATCATCACGTGGTGTCTCGGACGAACTGTAGCAACAGTTCATACTCAGGGAGAACACTTCTACCTTGAAATTTAGTGAGGGATCATCTAATGCTGCCGCCGTACTAAGCAAAATAAGATGCATAAAGGATAAACATCACATGCAATCAAAATATGTGACATGATATGGCCATCATCATCTTGTGCGTTTGATCTCCATCTCCAAAGCACCGTCATGATCTCCATAGTCACCTGCTTGACACCTTGATCTATATCATAGTGTAGTTGTCGTCTCACCAACTATTGCTTCCATGACTACCACTACCGCTTACTGATAAAGTAAAGCAATTATATGGCGATTGCATTTCATACAATAAAGAGACAACCATAAGGCTCCTATCAGTTGCTGATAACTTTACCAAACATGATCATCTCATACAACTATTTATATCTCATCACGTATTGACCATATCATATCACAACATGCCTTGCAAAAACAAATTAGACGTCCTCTATTTTGTTGTTGCAAGTTTTACATGGCTGCTACAGGCTTCTAGCAAGAACCGTTCTTACCTACGCATCAAAACCACAATGATTTTTCATCAAGTGTGTTGTTTTAACCTTTAACAAGGACCGGTCGTAGTCAAACTCGATTCAACTAAAGTTGGAGAAACAGACACCCGACAACCACCTGTGTGAGAAGCACGTCGGTAGAACCAGTCTCATGAGAGCGGTCATGTAATGTAGGTCCGGGCCGCTTCATCCCACAATACCGCCGAATCAAAGTAAGATGTTGATGGTAAGCAGAATGACTATTATCGCCCACAATTCTTTGTGTTCTACTCGTGCATATCATCTACGCATAGACCTGGCTCGGATGCCACTATTGGGGAACGTAGCATGCAATTTCAAAAAAAAATTCCTACGATCACGCAAGATCTATCTAGGAGATGCATAGCAACGGGAGGGAGAGAGTGTGTCCATGTACCCTCGTAGACCGAAAGCGGAAGTGTTATGATAACTCGGTTGATGTAGTCGAACGTCTTCACGATCCAACGGATCCAAGTACCGAACGTATGGCACCTTCGTATTCAGCACACGTTCAGCTTGATGACATCCCTCGAGCTCTTGATCCACTAGAGGGTCGAGGGAGAGTTCCGACAGCAAGGCGGCGTGGTGATGGTGATGGTGATGTGATCCGCGTAGGGCTTCGCCTAAGCACTACGACGCTATGACCAGAGGAGTAAATGTGGAGGGGGGCACCGCACACGGCTAAGAAAATTCTTGGTGTATCTTTGGGGTGCCCCCCGCCCCCGTATATAAAGGGGAAGGAGAAGCTGGCGGCCAGGAGGGCCGCGCCAAGGGGGGAACAGGAAGGAGAGGGAGAGGGAAAGGGAAGGGGGGCAGTGCCCCCTCCTCCTTGTCCTATTCGGACTCCCTCTCTCTCCCTTAGGCCCATATTGGCCCAACACTTGCCCGGGGGTTCCGGTAACCCCTCGGTACTCTGGAAAAATACCCGAATCACTCGGAACCATTCCGATGTCTGAATATAACCTTCCAATATATGAAACTTTACCTCTCGACCATTTTGAGACTCCTCGTCATGTCTGTGATCTCATCCGGGACTCTGAACACCAAAACACATAACTCATAATACAAATCGTCATCGAACGTTAAGCGTGCGGTCCCAATGGGTTCGAGAACTATGTAGACATGACCGAGACACATCTCCGGTCAATGACAAATAGCGAAACCTAGATTCTCATATTGGCTCCTAGATTTTCTACGAAGATCTTTATTGGTCAAACCGCATAACAACATATGTCATTCCCTTTGTCATCGGTATGTTACTTGCCCGAGATTTGATCGTCAGTATCAACATACCTAGTTCAGTCTCGTTACCGGCAAGTCTCTTTACTCATTCCGTAATGCATCATCCCGCAACTAACTCATTAGTCACATTGCTTGCAAGGCTTATAGTGATGTGCATTACCGAGAGGGCCTAGAGATACCTCTCTGATACACGGAGTGACAAATCCTATTTTTGATCTATGCCAACTCAACAAACACCTTCAAAAACCCTGTAGAGGATCTTAAAAATCACCAGTTACATTGTGACGTTTGATAGCACACAAGGTGTTCCTCCGGTATTTGGGAGTTGCATAATCTCATAGTCAGAGGAATATGTATAAGTCATGAAGAAAGCAATAGCAATAAAACTAAACAATCATAATGCTAAGCTAACGGATGGGTCTTGTCCATCACATTATTCCCTAATGATGTGATCCCGTTCATCAAATGACAACACATGTCTATGGTCAGGAAACTTAACCATCTTTGATTAACGAGCTAGTAAAGTATAGGCATACTAGGGACACTCTATTTGTCTATGTATTCACACATGTACTAAGTTTCCGGTTAATACAATTCTAGCATGAATAATAAACATTTATCAAGGAAATATAAATAACAACTTTATTATTGCCTCTAGGGCACATTTCCTTCAACATCATGATGGAGATAGAACTGCTCAGAAGGTACTGCAATCTGGATTTTATTAGCCTACTCTCTTCAAGGATGCTCGTAAGTTCGTCTTATCTTGTGATGAATGTCAAAAAATAGGTAATATCGGTAAGCGTCAAGATATGCCTATGAACTATTCACTTGTTGTTGAACCATTTGATGTTTGGGGATTTGATTACATGGGACCTTTTCCTTCCTCTAATGGGTATACACATATTTTGGTTGCTGTTGATTACTTTACTAAATGGGTAGAAGCTATTCGAACCAGTAGTGCTGATCACAACACTTCTGTTAAAATGCTTAAGGAAGTTATTTTCACAAGGTTTGGAGTCCCTAGATATTTAATGACTGGTGGTGGTTCACACTTTATTCATGGTGCTTTCCGCAAAATGCTTGCCAAGTATTATGATGTTAACCATAGGATTGCATCACCTTATCATCCTCAGTCTAGTGGTCAAGTTGAAAAAGACTGTTAATAGGTCTAGGAAGAATTGGTCTACGAAATTAGATGATGCACTTTGGGTTTATAGAATAGCATATAAAAATCCTATGGGTATGTCATGATATAAAATGGTTTATGGAAAAGCTTGTCATTTTCCTCTTGAGTTAGAACATAAGGCATATTGGGCCGTCAAAGATCTCAATTATGATTTTAAACTTGCTGGTGAAAAGAGGTTATTTGATATTAGCTCATAAGATGAGTGGAGAACCCAAGCTTATCAAAATGCGAAATTATTCAAAGAAAAAGTAAAAAGATGGCATGACAAAAGAATTCAGAAGCGTGAGTTTAAAGTTGAAAAATATGTTCTTTTGTACATCTCTCATTTCAGATTCTTTGCAGGAAAACTCCTCTCAAAATGAGAAGGCTCCTATGTTATCGGGGAGGTTTACCGGTCTGGAGCCATCAAAATAACTAATTCCAAAGGTACTAACCCAAAGGTTGTCAATTGGCAACGAATAAAGCATTATATCTCAGGTATGCCCATTAATGTTGAAAGTAATATTATCCAAACTATGACACCGGAAGAACACACAAAAGAGTCCTTTCGAAACGCTGTAGAATCATGAGAATATGGTGGTACGTGATACGATAAGTAAACGGACTCCGAAAAATCCGCAAAAATATTTTTTGTTAGTTTTGGAATATTTAGAAAAATAGGGAAATAAGAAACTACCGGGAAGTGTACCCAGGTGGGTTGTGCCCACCTGGGACACCTTTCGGACTCCGTGTTTTCTTGTTTCCCAAGATAAAAAATCTATATATACTTCCCGAACCTGTTGATCACGGTATCATGGAGAAATCCTCTGTTCTCTTTTCTTGTTGTTTTCTGCCAGATCCCATCTACCATGGCCACCTCAAGCTCCTCCAAGGACAAGTTCTTCAAGAACGTCATCAACCCATATCTGCGGGAGTTGGTGCAACACCCTCACGTCATCCAGATGCAAGAGGGGGTGCTTCACCTTTGCGATGTGCCACGTCCCAAGGGGACGGGAACCATGGAGGCGAGACTTGAAGCTATGGATCAAGATGTCTTCCGGTGCAAGGATATGGTGAAGCATGGGCTCAATGCCAATTACGTCATGATCACAGACCACTCCCGTGATCTCAAGGTGGATGGCAAGCCCATGAAGGACATTGTCTTCACCCTCAACGAGAAAATCAACTTCCTCCAAAGCCCGATCTATGATCTCCAAAACCAAGTCTTTGAATATGAGGCGAGGTTTAACGGTATGAGTTTGGCTGCTAGTTGCAGGACCCGTGATACTCACTCCTCCTCTAATGATTGTGGACCACTGCCATGGAAATCCGAGGACAAGATCCCTTCACCACCACCTTCTTCTTCTTCTTCACCAAAAGAGAATGGAATATCGGGTATGGGCACTCCCCTTGGCTTCCGCCAAGCTTGGGGGAGGTGCCCCGGTATCGTATCATCCCATTATCCTTTTGCCTTTACTAGCAAAAAGGCCCGTGCGTTGCAACGGGTGAAAATCAATATCACACACCTCTTGCCGTTTCACAGTTTATCCTCTTCCCCGCGCTTGTCCGTGATAGTTGTGATGTCGATGTGATCAATCCAAGATGACGAGTTGATCCACCACATAACAGTCTTTGTATGCTAGCATTAATTGACAAGCTCATGTAAAATATTATGGACTCATGCAAAGCCCCTCGCACCTTGCATATTAGAGATCCCGTTTAATTAGCTCACAACAGACAATGATGTTAAAAGTTATATAAATTGTCAAGAATCAGTTTCATGTAGCAAGATGGGACTATTGAATATCAAATGTCGAAGGTTTGACCATAGGGTACAGAATTCTAGTTGTTGCGTTGATGGATCTAGCCCAGCAGTTGGACCGCAGGCTAAGGCCTAATGTTGTTGTGTGGCCTTTGTGCTGTCTGCAATATATAAAAATAATTCCACATTCTATTATTGCAAGTGTTTGATGGCCTAGTTGGCTAGGGAAGTTAGAATGTAGTTTGTGGTTTGAAGTTCAAATCCTACTTCTATGTGCATAAGTTTTTTTCACCGAACTATTATCATTATATTATAGAAAGCCCATCTATGTGCATATGAATCCTATCCTTGCGTCAGACAGGCCGAAATTCTAGGACAAACCAAAATATTTTATGAGCAATATAAAACCCCATCTATGTGCATATGAAGCCTATCCTTGGGTCAAACAGGCCAAAATTTTAGGAAAAACCAAAATATTTTATGAGCAATATAAAAGGAAATGTTCCTTATATTTCTCAATCAATATGTTACCTATGTGGATTGGTTTGCATCTGTGCGCTCAAATTGTGCGAACAGGGTTCGAGTCTGTCCCAACGCAATTTATTTTTTGAAGAACATGGAACACAATTTTTTATGTACAACTCAAACGACGGACGGAAAAAAACTAAAACTGGGACGACCTACGAAAAAGCCTGATGAACCAAAAAATGAAGAAACAATCCTCAAAAAAACTAAAACCGGGACGACCTACGAAAAAGCCTGATGGACCAAAAAGAGTGGAGAAACAATCCTCCCTTTAATATTAGGGAAAGACTTATTTTAGTTTGGTCTTTTGGTTTAGATGAATAAAAGTTTAGTTCGATCCTTTCCTTTTGAGAGTTTGCATAGTGATCTATCCTTGTAATCGTGTGCAAGATATATAATAAAGTTAGTTTGAGTTTTTGCTTTCTTTACTTTCATGTTGCAAAAAAATAAGAAGAGAAAGGAAATAAATCAAAAATATCATATACTAATCTTATGGTAGGTGATGACACGACATAAGGAAAAGTATAAGTAGAAAATTTTATTAGAGATTGACAAACATAGCATTAGCCAATGATGCAACTCATGAAAGAATTAATAAAGGAAGAGAAGATTCACATATAAATATACCATCCTAGAAATCTTTTGTGATTGTGAGCCCTCATCAAAATATTATATGCCAAAATTGTTGATGTTGGACAAGGAAGACAACTTAATGGTTTATGTTTGTTTATATTCACATAGAAGTCATATTGTCATGGATCCTTTAACATGTGGTGCTTGCCCCTATCTTTGCTAGCCAAGAATTCCGCACTAAGTAGAGATACTACTTGTGAATCCAAAAACCCTTAAACCCAAATCTTATTTTCAAGTGTCCACCATACCTACCTAGGGATTGAGCAAGATCCCTCAAGGAAGTTGTCATCGGTCCAAAAAGGCAATAAAAATTACTTCTGAAAGTGTGAGATCATTTAGTGTAAGAGAAAATTGAGCGTTGCACGAACTTGTGATGGTGAAGAATAAAAGCGACAAAATGCATAATAAAGGTCGCTATCACATGGGGCAATGCAATGTTATGTTCTTTTGCACTAATTGGTTGAGCATACAAACAAACAAGCGCATGGCAACCTCTACTTCCCTCTGCGAAGGGCCTATCTTTTACTTTTATGTATTTACTTTTTGCAAAGAGTCAAAGTTTTCCTTCTATTCCTTTTTATTTTTGTCCTTTGGCAAGCATCCTGTGGCGAGGAAAGATCTAGGCACATATGTCCAGTTGAATATAGACAGTGTGAGTTATTATTGTTGACATCACCCTTGAGGTGAATACGTTGGGAGGCGTAACTAAAAGCCCCTATCTTCCTATGTGTATGGTTGAAACGTTTTGCTCATCTGTACGCGGTGAGTGTTAGCAATCATAGAAGACTATATGATGGTTGAGTATGTGGAATTTCCTAAAGGCTCTGATACGTGACCCTTCCTGAAAAGATGATGAATTGTAGTTGCAAAATTGACTGAGAACATAGTTTGTTGGTTTCTATAGAGTTTTTTGCTTTATACTTCAATATTGTGATGAATTGTCACTTATTCATGAGAAGTCTATGATAAAAGTTCTTTGTTAAAAGTTTTATGTTTAAGTTTGTTGTTGTTATAATAAGGAACATGATGCTTCTATGTCTGTATTTTGTTTTTATCGACACCTCTCTCTCTCTCTCTAAGCATGTGGACATATTTTTCGATTTAGATTTTCGCATGAGGACAAGCGAGGTCTAAGCTTGGGGGAGTTCATACGTCCATCTTGCATCATGTTTTCCTACTGTTATTCATGATGTTTTTATCCATAACAATGATTTTTGGAGTAATTCAAATGCTTTTTCTCTCATAATATGCAAGGCATACACAAAGAAGGAGAATTCCGGCAGTTGGAAATCTGGACCTGAAAAAGCTACGTCAGGCCACCTATTCTGCACAACTCCAAACAAGCTGAAACTTCATGGAGAATTTTTATCAAATAAATGAAGAATATTGGAGCAAATAACTACCAGAGGGGCCCATCAGGTGGGCACGACCCACCTGGGCGCGACAGGGAGCCCAGGCGCGCCCTGGTGGGTTGTTCTCACGCAGGCCCACCTCCGGTGCCCATCTTCTGGTATATAAGTTATTTTGACCTAGAAAAATAAGGAGAGGACTTTCGGGACCGAGCTCCGCCATCTCGAGGTGGAACTTGGGCAGGAGCACTTTTGCCCTCCGGCAGAACGATTGCGTCGGGGGAACTTCCCTCCCGGAGGGGGAAATCATCGTCATCATCATCACCAACAACTCTCCCATCTTGGGGAGGGCAATATCCATCAACATATTCAACAGCACCATCTCATGTCAAACCCTAGTTCATCTCTTGTGTTCAATCTTGTTACCGGAACTATAGATTGGTGCTTGTAGGTGACCAGCTAGTAGTGTTGATTACATCTTGTAGTTGATTACTATATGGTTTATTTGGTGGAAGATTTTATGTTCATATCAAATATGCTATTTAATACCCCTATGATCTTGAGCATGATTATCATTTGTGAGTAGTTACTTTTGTTCTTGAGGTCACGGGATAAATCATGTTGCAAGTAATCATGTGAACTTTATATGTGTTCGATATTTTGATAGTATGTATGTTGTGATTCCCTTAGTGGTGTCATATGAACGTCGACTACATGACACTTCACCATAATTGGGCCTAAGGGAATGCATTGTGGAGTAGCAATTAGATGATGGGTTGCGAGAGTGACAGAAGCTTAAACCCCAGTTTATGTGTTATTCCGTAAGAGACCGATTGGATCCAAAAGTTTAATGCTATGGTTAGAATTTATTCTTAATACTTTTATCCTTGTTGCGGATGCTTGCGGGAGGGTTAATCATAAGTAGGAGGTTTGTTAAAGTAAGAATAGCACCTAAGCACCGGTCCACCCACATGTCAAATTATCAAAGTAACGAACACAAATCAAACCAACATGGTGAAAGTGACAAGATGAAATTCTCGTGTACCCTCAAGAACGCTTTGCCTAGCATAAGAAACCGTTTTGGCGTGTCCTTTGCCTCAAAAGGATTGGGCTACCTTGCTACACTTTTTTTACTACTATCGTTATTTGCTCGTTACAAATTACCTTGCTATCAAACTACTCTACTACTTATAATTTCAGCACTTGCAGACATTACCTTGCTGAAAACCACTTGTCATTTCCTTCTGCTCCTCGTTGGGTTCGACACTCTTACTTCTCGAAAAGAGCTACAACTGATCCCCTATACTTGTGGGTCATCATAGACATGACCGAGACACCTCTCCGGTCAATAACCAATAGCGGAACCTGGATGCCCATATTGGCTCCTACATATTCTACGAGGATCTTTATCGGTAGAACCGTTATGACAACATACATAATTCCCTTTATCTATCGGTATGTTATTTGCCCGAGATTCATTAGTCGGTATCTTCATACCTAGTTCAATCTCGTTACCGGGAAGTATCTTACTCATTCCGTAATACATCACCTCGTGATTAACTCCTTAGTCGTTTGCTTGAAAGCTTATGATGTGTATTACCGAGAGGGCCCAGAGATTTGAATCTCTTCGATGGTCGGAGTGACAAATCCTAATCTTGATCTATGCCAACCAAACAAACACCTTTGGAGATACCTGTAGAACATCTTTATAATCACCCAGTTACGTTGTGATGTTTGATAGAACACTAGGCATTCCTCTGGTATCCGGGAGTTGCATAATCTCATAGTCAAAGGAATATGTATATGACATGAAGAAAGCAATATCAATAAAACTGAACGATCAATATGCTAAGCTAACGGATGGGTCTTGTCCATCACATCATTCTCCTAATGATGTGACCCCGTTCATCAAATGACAACACATATCTATGGTTAGGAAACTTAACCATCTTTGATTAACGAGCTAGTCTAGTAGAGGCATATTAGGGGCACAATGTTTTGTCTATGTATCCACACATGTATCAAGTTTCCGTTTAATAAAATTCTAGCATGAATAATAAATTTTTTATCATGATATAAGGAAATATAAAATAACAACTTTGTTATTGCCTCTAGGGCATATTTCCTTCACGACTTTTGTTGGGGAACGCAGTTATTTCAAAAAAATTCCTACGCACATGCAAGATCATGGTGATGCATAGCAACGAGAGGGGAGAGTGTTGTCTACGTACCCTCAGAGACCGTAAGCAGAAGCGTTATGATAACACGGTTGATGCAGCCGTACGTCTTCACGATCGACCGATCCCAACACCGAAGGTACGACACCTTCACGATCGACCGAAGGTACGTCTTCATGTTCGGCTCGGTGACATCCCGTGAACTCACTATCCAGTAGAGCTTCGAGGGAGAGCTTTGTCAGCACGACAGCATGATGATGGTGATGATGTTGCTACCAGAACAGGGCTTTGCCTAAGCACCGCTACGATATGACTGAGGTGGATTATGGTGGAGGGGGGCACCGCACATGGCTTGGAACAATCAACTTGTGTGTTCTAGGGTGCCCCTTGCCCCCGTATATAAAGGAGCAATGGGGGAGGCCGGCTGGCCCTAGTGGCGCCCAAGGAGAGGAGGAATCCTCCTCCTAGTAGGAGTAGGATTCATCCTTTCCTAGTCCTACTAGGAAGGAGGAAGGGGGAAGGACAGCGAGGGAGAGGGAGAGGGAGAGGGAAAGAGGGGTTGCACCCCACTCCCCTAGTCCTATTCGGACTCCCCTTGGGGGGCGCCACCTCCTGGGCTGCTGTGCTCTCTCTCCCCTAAGGCCCACTAAGGCCCAATACTTCCCCGGGGGGTTCCGGTAACCCCTTCGGCACTCTGGTTTTCTCCGAAATCACCCGGAACACTTCCGGTGTCCGAATATAGTCGTCTAATATATCGATATTTATGTATCGACTATTTCAAGACTCCTCGTCATGTCCATGATCATATCCGAGACTCCCAACTACCTTCGGTACATAAAAACACACAAACTCATAATACCGATTGTCACAGAACGTTAAGCGTGCGGACCCTACGGGTTCGAGAACTGTGTAGACATGACCGAGACACATCTCCGGTCAATAACCAATAGCAGAACCTAGATGCTCATATTGGCTCCTACATATTCTACGAAGATCTTTATCGGTCAAACCGCATGACAACGTACGATGTTCCCTTTGTCATCGGTATGTTACTTGCCCGAGATTTGATCGTCGGTATCTCAATACCTAGTTGAATCTCGTCACCGATGATAACCCACAAGTATAGGGGATCGCAACAGTCTTCGAGGGTAGAGTATTCAACCCAAATTTACTGATTCGACACAAGGGGAGCCAAAGAATATTCTCAAGTATTAGCAGCTGAGTTGTCAATTCAACCACACCTGGAAACTTAATATCTACAGCAAGGTATTTTGTAGCAAAGTAATATGATAGTAGTGGTAATGGTAGAAAAAGTAATATTTTTGGTTTTATAGTGATTGTAACAATAGCAACCGAAAAGTAAGTAAGCGAAGAACAATATATGAAAAGCTCGTAGGCAATGGATCGGTGATGGAGAATTATGTCGGATGCGATCGATCATGCAACAGTTATAACATAGGGTGACACAGAACTATCTCCAGTTCATCAATGTAATGTAGGCATGTATTCCGAATATAGTCATACGTGCTTATGGAAAAGAACTTGCATGAAATCTATTGTCCTACCCTCCTGTGGTAGCGAGGTCCTATTGGAAACTAAGGGATATTAAGGCCTTCTTTTGATAGAGTAGTGGACCAAAGCATTAACACATAGTGAATACATGAACTCCTCAAACTACGGTCATCACCGGTAATTGTCCCGATTATTGTCACTTCGGGGTTAACGGGTCATAACACATAATAGGTGACTATAGACTTGCAAGATAGTGATACGTCTCCAACGTATCTATAATTTTTGATTGCTCCATGCTATTATATTATCTATTTTGGATGTTAATGGGCTTATTTTTACACTTTTATATTATTTTTGGGACTAACCTATTAACCGGAGGCCCAACCCAAATTGCTGCTTTTCTGCCTATTTTAGAGTTTTGCCAAAAAGGAATATCAAACGGAGTCCAAACGGAATGAAACCTTTGAGAGTGTTATTTTTGGAACAAACGTGATCCAGGAGACTTGGAGTGGAGGTCAAGAATCAATCGAGGAGGCCACGAGGCAAGGGGCACGCCCACCCCCCTGGCGCACCCTCCACCCTCATGGGCCCCTCGTTGCTCCACCGACCTACTTCTTCCTCCTATATATATCCATGTACCTCGCAAACATCCAGGAGCACCACAAAAACCTAATTCCACTGGCGCAACCTACTGTACCCAAGAGATCCCATATTGGTGCCTTTTCCGGAGCTCCGCCAGAGGGGGCATTGATCACGGAGGGCCTCCACATCAACTCCATGGCCTCTCCGATGATGTGTGAGTAGTTTACTTCAGACCTTCGGGTCCATAGCTAGTATCTAGATGGCTTCTTCTCTCTCTTTGGGTCTCAATACAAAGTTCTCCTCGATTCTCTTGGAGATCTATTCGATGTAATCTTCTTTTGTGGTGTGTATGTCGAGATCCGATGAATTGTGGGTTTATGATCAAGTTTATCTATGAACAATATTTGAATCTTCTCTGAATCCTTTTATGTATGTTTGGTTTATCTTTGCAAGTCTCTTCGAATTATCAGTTTGGTTTGGCCTACTAGATTGATCTTTCTTGCAATGGGAGAAGTGCTTAGCTTTTGGTTCAATCTTGCGGTGCTCGATCCCAATGACAGAAAGGGAAACGACACGTATTGTATTGTTGCCGTCGAGGATAAAAAGATGGGGTTTATATCATATTGCATGAGTTTATCCCTCTACATCATGTCATCTTGCTTAAGGCGTTACTCTGTTCTTATGAACTTAATACTCTAGATGCATGCTGGATAGCGGTCGATGTGTGGAGTAATAGTAGTAGATGTAGGCAGGAGTTGGTCTACTTGTCGCGGACATGATGCCTATATACATGATCATGCCTAGATATTCTCATAATTATTCGCTTTTCTATCAATTGCTCGACAGTAATTTGTTCACCCACCGTAATACTTATGCTATCTTGAGAGAAGCCACTAGTGAAACATATGGCCCCGGGGTCTATTTTCCATCCAACAAGTTTCCCATTTACTTTATTTTGCTATCTTTTACTTTCAATCTCTGTCATAAAAACACCAAAAATAATTATCTTATTATTATCATCTCTATCAGATCTCACTCTTCCAAGTTGCCGTGAAAGGATTGACAACCCCTTTATCACGTTGGTTGCGAGGTTCTTATTTGTTTGTGTAGGTACGAGGTGACTCGCGCATGGGCTCCTACTGGATTGATACCTTGCTTCTCAAAAACTGAGGGAAATACTTATACTGCTTTACTGCATCACCCTTTCCTCTTCAAGGGAAAACCAACGCAGTGCTCAAGAGGTAGCAAGAAGGATTTTTGGCGCCGTTGTCGGGGAGATCTATGCCAAGTCAAGACATACCAAGTACCCATCACAACTCTCATCCTTCGCATTACATTATTTGTCATTTGCCTCTCGTTTTCCTCTCCCCCACTTCACCCTTGTCGTTTTATTCGCCCTCTTTTCCATTCCCCTTCTCTTTTTCAATTTGCCTCTTTTGCTTCTTTGCTTGTTTGCTTGTGTGTTGGATTGCTTGCTTGTCATGATGGCTCGAGATAATACTAAATTGTGTGACTTTGCCAATACCAACAATAATGATTTTATTAGCACTCTGATTGCTCCTCTTACCGATGCTGAATCTTGTGAAATTAATACTGCTTTGCTGAATCTTGTCATGAAAGATCCGTTTTATAGCCTTCCTAGTGAAGATGCCGCTACCCATCTAAACAACTTCGTTGATTTGTGTGATATGCAAAAAAGAAAGATGTGGATAATGATATTGTTAAACTTAAGCTATTTCCGTTTTCACTTAGAGATCATGCTAAAGCTTGGTTTTCGTATTTGCCTAAAAATAGTATTGATTCATGGAATAAATGCAAAGATGCTTTTATCCCTAAGTATTTTCCTCCCGCTAAGATCATCTCTCTTAGAAATGATATTATGAATTTTAAGCAACTTGATCATGAACATGTTGCACAAGCTTGGGAGAGGATGAAATCAATGATACATAATTGCCCATCACATGGTTTGAATTTATGGATGATTATACAAAAAAATTATGCCGGATTGAATGTTGCATCTAGAAATCTTTTAGATTCGACCACGGGAGGCAGTTTTATGGAAATCAATTTAGGAGAAGCTACCAAACTCCTAGATAATATTATGGTTAATTATTCTCAATGGCACACTGAAAGATCTACTAGTAAAAAGGTGCATGCAATTGAAGAGATTAATGTTTTGAGTGGAAAGATGGATGAACTTATGAAATTGTTTGCTAATAACAGTGCTCCTACCAATCCTAATGATATGCCTTTGTCTACTTTGATTGATAATAATAATGAATCTATGGATGTGAATTTTGTTGGTAGGAACAATTTTGGTAATAACGCGTATAGAGGTAATGTTAATTCTAGGCCATTTCCTAGTAATTCCTCTAATAATTATGGTAATAACTACAACAATTCTTATGGAAATTATAATAAGATGCCCTCTGATTTTGAATCTAATATTAAAGAATTTATTAGTTCGCAAAAGAGTTTCAATGCTTTGATTAAACAAAAATTGCTTAAGATTGATTAGTTGGCTAGGAACATGGATAGAATTTCTCTTGATGTTGATTCTTTGAAACTTAGATCTATTCCACGTAAGCATGATATCAATGAGTCTCTCAAAGCCATGAGAATTTCCATTGATGAGTGCAAAGAAACAACCGCTAGGATGCGTGCTAAAAGAGATTGTTTTGGAAAAGCGTGTTCTTCTAGTTTTCATGATAATAAGGAGGAAGATATAAAAGTGATTGATGTGTCCCCTATT
Source organism: Triticum dicoccoides (assembly GCF_002162155.2). Taxonomy (NCBI): domain Eukaryota; kingdom Viridiplantae; phylum Streptophyta; class Magnoliopsida; order Poales; family Poaceae; genus Triticum; species Triticum dicoccoides. The sequence continues at coordinate 611,100,927 of NC_041390.1, forward strand.
AAATATTTGTTTTGCAATATGAATCTTGATAATGATGGGACTGGAGATGAGCCAACTTTAGTTCGAAGGCGTCCCAATGATTCGGAGTTTTTAGATCTTGATGCAAAAGTTGGTAAAAGTGGGATTGAAGAGGTTAAAACTTTGAATAGCAATGAACCCACTATCTTGGATTTCAAGGAATTTAATTACGATAATTGCTCTTTGATAGATTGCATTTCCTTGTTGCAATCCGTGCTAAATTCTCCTCATGCTTATAGTCAAAATAAAGCTTTTACTAAACATATTGTTGATGCTTTGATGCAATCTTGTGAAGAAAAGCTTGAGTTGGAAGTTTCTATCCCTAGAAAACTTTAAGATGAGTGGGAACCTACAATTAAAATTAAAATTAAAATTAAAGATCATTAGTGCTATGCTTTGTGTGATTTGGGTGCTAGTGTTTCCACGATCCCAAAAACTTTGTGTGATTTGCTAGGTTTCCGTGAATTTGATGATTGTTCTCTAAACTTGCACCTTGCGGATTCCACTATTAAGAAACCTATGGGAAATATTAATGATGTTATTATTGTTGCAAATAGGAATTATGTGCCCGTAGATTTCATTGTTCTTGATATAGATTGCAATCCTTCATGTCCTATTATTCTTGGTAGACCTTTCCTTAGAACGATTGGTGCAATTATTGATATGAAGGAAGGGAATATTAAATTCCAATTTCCATTAAGGAAAGGCATGGAACACTTCCCTAGAAAGAAAGTTAAATTACCATATGAATCTATTACGAGAGCCACTTATCGATTGCCTACCAAAGATGGCAATACCTAGATCTATCCTTGCTTTTATGCCTAGCTAAGGGCGTTAAACGATAGCACTTGTTGGGAGGCAACACAATTTTATTTTTATTCCTTGCTTTTTGCTCCTGTTTAGTAATGAAAAATTTATCTAGGCTCTGTTTTGTTTGTGTTTTTTGTGTTTAATTAGTGTTTGTGCCAAGTAGAACCATTGGGAAGACTTGCGGAAAGTCTTTTTGATCTTGCTGTAAAAAACAGAAAATTTAGCGCTCACGAGAATTGCTGCCATTTTTTCATTGGAGAGCGCTATTTAGTTAATTATTTTTGAGTATGATTAATAGATAAATTACTCACGTCCATAAATTTATATTAGAATTTTTGGGGTTCCAGAAGTTTGCGTTAGCTACAGATTGTTCTGTTTTTGACTGATTCTGTTTTTCGTGTGTTGTTTGCTTATTTTGATGAATCCATGGCTAGTAAAAGAGTTTATAAACCATACAGAACTTGGAATACAGTAGGTTTAACACCAATATAAATAAATAATGAGTTCATTATAGTATCTTGAAGTGGTGTTTTGATTTCTTTCGCTAACAGACCTCACGAGATTCTCTTGTTAAGTTTTGTGTTGTGAAGTTTTCAAGTTTTGGGTAAAGATTCAATGGATTATGGAACAAGGAGTGGCAAGAGCCTAATCTGGGGATGCCCATGGCACCCCAAGGTAAAATACAAGGACACCAAAAAGCCTAAGCTTGGGGATTCCCCGGAAGGCATCCCCTCTTTTGTCTTTGTTCATCAGTAACTTTACTTGGAGCTATATTTTTATTCGCCACATGATATGTGTTTTGCTTGGAGCGTCTTGTATGATTTGAGTCGTTTCTTTTTAGTTTATCACAATCATCCTTGCTGTACACACCTTTTTGAGAGAGACACACATGAATTAGAATTTATTAGAATACTCTATGTGCTTCACTTATATCTTTTGAGCTATATAGTTTTTGCTCCAGTACTTCACTTATATCTTTTAGAGCACGACGGTGGTTCTATTTTATAGAAATAATTGATCTCTCATGCTTCACTTATATTATTTTGAGAGTCCTTTAGAACAACATGGCAATTTGATTTTGGGCATAACAAAAACTTTCATATAAGTGCATTGAATAGTAAGAGAAGTTTGATACTTGATGATTGTTTTGAGATATGGAGATGGTGATATTACAGTCGTGCTAGTTGAGTAGTTGTGAATTTGAGAAATACTTGTGTTGAAGTTTGTGATTCCCGCAGCATCCACGTATGGTGAACCGTTATGTGATGAAGTCAGAGCATGATTTATTTATTGATTTCCTTCCTTGTGAGTGGCGGTCGGGGACGAGCGATGGTCTTTTCCTACCAATCTATCCCCTAGGGGCATGCGCGTAGTACTTTGTTTCGATAACTAATAGATTTTTGCAATAGGTATGTGAGTTCTTTATGACTAATGTTGAGTTCATGGATTATACACACCCTCACCCTTCCACAATTCCTAGCCTCTCTAGTACTGCGCAACTTCCGCCGGTAGCATAAACCCAACATATACCTTCCTCAAAACAGCCACCATACCTACCTATTATGGCATTTCCATAGCCATTCTGAGATATATTGCCATGAAATATTCCACCATTCCGTTTGCTATGACATGCTTCATCATTGTCATATTTCTTTGCATGATCATGTAGTTGACATCGTATTTGTGGCAAAGCCGCCGTTCATAATTTTTTCAAACATGTCACTCTTGATTTATATCCCAGTACACCGCCGGAGGCGCCATTCACATAGAGTCATATTTTGTTCTAAGTATTGAGTTGTAATTCTTGAGTTGTAAGTAAAAAAGAAGTGTGATGATCATCATTATTAGAGCATTGTCCCAGTGAGGAAAGGATGATGGAGACCATGATTCCCCCACAAGTCGGGATGAGACTCCGGACGAAAAAGAAAAAAAAAGAAAAAGGCCAAAAAAAAGAAGACCCAAATAAAAAAGAAAAAATGAAATGAGAGAAAAAGAGAGAAGGGACAATGTTACTATCCTTTTTCCACACTTGTGCTTCAAAGTAGCACCATGATCTTCATGACAGAGAGTCTCTTATGTTGTCACTTTCATAAACTAGTGGGAATTTTATATTACAGAACTTGGCTTGTGTATTCCAATGATGGGCTTCCTCAAATTGCCCTAGGTCTTCGTGAGCAAGCAAGTTGGATGCACACCCACTTAGTTTCTTTTGTTGAGCTTTCATACACTTATAGCTCTAGTGCATCCGTTGCATGGCAATCCCTACTCACTCACATTGATATCTATTAATGAGCATCTCCATAGCCCGTTGATACGCCTAGTTGATGTGAGACTATCTTCTCTTTTTTTGTCTTCTCCACAACCACCATTCTATTCTACCATAGTGCTATATACATGGCTCACGGTCATATATTGCGTGAAGTATGAAACAATTGCTTGGCTTGTCATCGGGGTTGTATATGATTTAATATTTTGTGTGATGAAGATAGAGCATAGCCTGACTATATGATTGTGTAGGGATAACTTTCTTTGGCCATGTTATTTTGAGAAGACATGATTGCTTAGTTAGTATGCTTGAAGTATTATTATTTCTATGCCAATATTAAACTTTTATCTTGAATCTTTCGGATGAACATGCATGCCACATTAAAGAGAAATTACATTGAGAAATATGTCAGGAAGCATTCCACATCAAAAAATTTGTTTTTATCATTTACCTACTTGAGGACGAGCAGGAATTAAGCTTGGGGATGCTGATACGTCTCCAACGTATCTATAATTTTTGATTGCTCCATGCTATTGTACTATCTATTTTGAGTGTTAATGGCCTTATTTTTACACTTTTATATTATTTGTGGGCTAACCTATTGACCGGAGGCCCAACCCAAATTGCTGTTTTTTTGCCTATTTTAGAGTTTCACCGAAAAGGAATATCAAATGGAGTCCAAACGGAATGAAACCTTCGGGAGCGTTATTTTTGGAACAAACGTGATCCAGGAGACTTGCAGTGGACGTCAAGAATCAATCAAGGAGGCCACGAGGTAGGGGGCGCGCCCTCCACCCTCGTAGGCCCCTCGTTGCTCCACCGACCTACTTCTTCCTCCTATATATATCCACGTACTCCGCAAACATCCAGGAGCACCATGAAAACCTAATTTCACCGCCGCAACCTTCTGTACCCAAGAGATCCCATCTTGGGGCATTTCCGGAGCTCTGCCGGAGGGGGCATTGATCACGGAGGGCCTCTACATCAACTCCATGGCCTCTCCGATGATGTGTGAGTAGTTTACTTCAGACCTTCAAGTCCATAGCTAGTAGCTAGATGTATTCTTCTCTCTCTTTGGATCTCAATACAAAGTTCTCCTTGATTCTCTTGGAGATCTATTCGATGTAATCTTCTTTTGTGGTGTGTTTGTCGAGATCCGATGAATTGTGGGTTTATGATCAAGTTTATCTATGAACAATATTGGAATCTTCTCTGAATTATTTTATGTATGATTGGTTTATCTTTGCAAGTCACTTCGAATTACCAGTTTGGTTTGGCCCACTATATTGATCTTTCTTGCAATGGGAGAAGTGCTTAGCTTTGGGTTCAATCTTGCGGTGCTCGATCCCAGTGACAGAAAGGGAAACGACACGTATTGTATTGTTGCCATCGAGGATAAAAAGATGGGGTTTATATCATATTGCATGAGTTTATCCCTCTACATCATGTCATCTTGCTTAAGGCGTTACTCTGTTCTTATGAACTTAATACTCTAGATGCATGCTGGATAGCGGTCGATGTGTGGAGTAATAGTAGTAGATGCAGGCAGGAGTCGGTCTACTTGTCGCGGACGTGATGCCTATATACATGATCATGCCTAGATATTCTCATAATTATTCTCTTTTCTATCAATTCCTTGACAGTAATTTGTTTACCCACTGTAATACGTATGCTATCTTGAGAGAAGCCACTCGTGAAAGCTATGGCCCCCGGGTCTATTTTCCATCCTACAAGTTTCCCGTCTACTTTATTTTGCTATCTTTTACTTTCAATCTATATCATAAAAATACCAAAAATATTTATCTTATTATTATCATCTCTATCAGATCTCACTCTTGCAAGTGGTCGTGAAGGGATTGACAACCCCTTTATCGCGTTGGTTGCGAGGTTCTTATTTGTTTGTGTAGGTACGAGGTGACTCGCATGTGGTCTCCTACTGGATTGATACCTTGGTTCTCAAAAACTGAGGGAAATACTTACGCTGCTTTACTGCATCACCCTTTCCTCTTCAAGGGAAAACCAACACAGTGTTCTAGAGGTAGTAGATAGGATCAAGAACTCACATGTATTCATGAGAACTTAATAAGTTCAGATCTGAAATCATGGCACTCGGGCCCTAGTGACAAGCATTAAGCATAGGAAAGTCAGAGCAACATCAATCTCAGAACATAGTGGATACTAGGGATCAAACCCTAACAAAACTAACTCGATTACATGATAAATCTCATCCAACCCATCACCGTCCAGCAAGCCTACGATGGAATTACTCACGCACGACGATGAGCATCATGAAATTTGTGATTGAGGAAGGTTGATGATGACGAGGGCGACAGATTCCCCTCTCCGGAACCCCGAATGGACTCTAGATCAACCCTCTCGAGAGAGTTAGGGCTTGGCGGCTGATAACCATCATGTATAGGGGACTGCAATAGTTTTCGAGGGTAGAGTATTAAACCCAAATTTATTGATTCGACACAAGGGGGGCCAAAGAATATTCTCAAGTATTAGTAGCTGAGTTGTCAATTCAACCACACCTGGATAACTTAATATCTGCAGCAAAGTATTTAGTAGCAAAGTAATATGATAGTAGTGGTAACGGTGGTAAAAGGTAATGGTAGCAAAAGTAATATTTTTGGTATTTTGTAGTGATGATAACAATATCAACGGAAAAGTAAATAAGCGAAGAACAATATATGGAAAGCTCGCAGGCAATGGATCGGTGATAGAGAATTATGCCGGATGTGGTTCTCATGTAACAGTCATAACATAGGGTGACACAGAACTAGCTCCAATTCATCAATGTAATGTAGTATTCCGAATATAGTCATACGTGCATGTGGAAAAGAACTTGCATGATATCTTTTCTCCTACCCTCCCGTGGCAGCGGGGTCGTATTGGAAACTAAGGGATATTAAGGCCTCCTTTTAATTGAGTATCGGGCCAAAGCATTAACACATGGTGAATACATGAACTCCTCAAACTATGGTCATCACCGGGAGTGGTCCCGATTATTGTCACTTCGGGGTTGCCGCATCATAACACATAGTAGGTGACTATAGACTTGCAAGATAGGATCAAGAACTCACATATATTCATGAAAACATAATAGGTTCAGATCTGAAATCATGGCCCTCGGGCCCTAGTGATAAGCATTAAGCATAGCAAAGTCATGGAAACATCAATCTCACAACATAGTGGATACTAGGGATCAAACCCTAACAAAACTAACACGATTACATTATAAATCTCATCCAACCCATCACCGTCCAGCAAGCCTATGATGGAATTACTCATGCACGGCGGTGAGCATCATGAAATTGGTGATGGAGGATGGTTGATGATCACGACGGCGACGGATTCCCCTCTCCGGAGCCCCGAACGGACTCCAGATCAGCCCTCCCGAGAGAGTTTAGGGCTTGGCGGAGGCTCCGTATCGTAAAACGTGATGAATCCTTCTCCCTGATTTTTTTCTCCCCGAACACGAATATATGGAGTTGGAGTTGAGGTCGGTGGAGCTCCAGGAGGCCCACGAGGCAGGGGGCGCGCCCCCACCCTCATGGCTAGGGTGTGGGCCCTCTGGCCTTGATTATTTGCCAGTGTTTTTTATTATTTCCAAATATAATCTCTGTGGAGTTTGAGGTCATTCTGAGAACTTTTGTTTCTGCACATAAATATCACCATGGCAATTCTGCTGAAAACAACATCAGTCCAGGTTAGTTCCATTCAAATCATGCAAGTTAGAGTCCAAAACAAGGGCAAAAGTGTTTGGAAAAGTAGTTACGACGGAGACGTATTGTCGGTGTAAAAACCGGCGGATCTCGGGTAGGGGGTCCCGACCTGTGCGTCTAGGCCAGATGGTAACAGGAGGCAAGGAACACGAAGTTTTACCCAGGTTCGGGCCCTCTCGATGGAGGTAAAACCCTACGTCCTGCTTGATTAATATTGATGATATGGGTAGTACAAGAGTAGATCTACCACGAGATTGGAGAGGCTAAACCCTAGAAGCTAGCCTATGGTATGATTGTTGTTGTGTATGTTGTCCTACGGACTAAAACCCTCCGGTTTATATAGACACCAGAGAGGGTTAGGGTTACAGAAAGTCGGTTACAATGGTAGGAGATCTGCATATCCGTATCGCCAAGCTTGCCTTCCACGCCAAGGAAAGTCCCTCCCAGACACGGGACGGAGTCTTCAATCTTGTATCTTCATAGTCCAGGAGTCCGGCCAAAGGTATAGTCCGGCCATCCGGACACCCCCCTAATCCAGGACTCCCTCAGTAGCCCCCGAACCAGGCTTCAATGACGATGAGTCCGGCGCGCAGATTGTCTTCGGCATTGCAAGGCGGGTTCTCCCAAAAATTCTGTGTACCTGTTGAATAAAGTCCGGTGTCTTGTAGATGTTGCGCTCCTTGGCTTCTACGTCCAATAATGGCCGCTTCCCACGTGTCAAACGAATATGAAAAGTCTGAGTGTTTTTACATTCACATCCCTAGCCGTGTAAATGAGCTTCCCTATTTAAGGGGACGAGGATTTAGATCCAAACCACATCTTCCCCCCTTCACGAGTGTTCATCAGAGCACATCCGACAAAGGCCCATTCCACCATGGCCAGCCATCGCAACTCCTCCTCTCGCCCTTCCAGCCCTCAGCCTGGATATTGGGAGAGACGCTCCATCCCGCATAGCGAGCTAGTGACGCTCCAGACCAAGGGATTTCTTCCCCGGCCTACATGTTCCCGGTTCGAGACGGTCTTGCCGTCTACAACAGCGGAAAGCAAGCGGAGAGTGCCCCCAATCCCTCCAAAGGAGAGCGGGTATGCCTTGTCCCTTATTTAATAAGGGGGCTCGGGTTTCCAATCCACCCATTTCTCCGGGGGTTGCTGGAGTTCTACGGCCTCCAGCTACACAATCTCACGCCTGCCTCCATATTGCATATCGCGGGCTTCGTAGCCCTCTGCGAGCTGTTTTTGGGCGTCGAGGCTCATTTTGGGCTATGGAAAAGGTTATTCTGCCTTGTGCCCCGCTCTAAGGAGGGGTCAATGTATCAAGTGGGCGAGCCGAAGTGTGGCGCATCGCCGGGACCGGATATTTGTCCGGAACCCCAAAGAAGGCGTCCGAAGACTGGCCCTCGGAATGGTTTTATATAGAAGATGTCCCACTACCGGATCCTGTCCGGATCGGACTCCCTGAATTTGACAGTGCTCCCTTAAAGAAGCGCCTAAGCTGGCGTCCACGGAGCCCTCAGAGGGAAAGTGACAGGGACATCATTTACCTGATAGGCCGAATAAGATTGTCAGCCCATTCTGGACTAACCATGATCGGGGTTATGGCCGAATGCATCATGCGGGGGGTGCAGCCGCTTCAGTATAGAAGCCACCCCATGTGGGACTTCAACGGGGAGGACGACGCCACCCGCTACGGCCGTAAGGGGCCGGATTCAGTTGCCGCTCTACTAAAGATCTTGTCCACTTTGTATAAGGGAGAAGAGGAGGAATTCCTCTGCGTCAACCCACAGGGTGGATTCTCTATGCACAATCCCCAAGCTGGGTAAGCGGTCGCATTTACTTGCCCATCCGTTTTTGTATTCCCTTTATTAAATATTCAGTCTGACAACTTCAATGCAAGAACTTCGCCGGGCTATTAAGGAAATAAGCAGCCCTCCTCCACAACCCTGGGACCCAGGACGGTCCCTCGACCCGGCCTCTCAAGAGGATCCAAACGTATCTGTGGAGCTGATTGATGGAGTGTTCCATCAATTGAGCAAGGACAATGCCTTGGTGGCTATTACGGCCGATTACCCAGGGCTAATCCCGGCCTCCCAGGTAATTGAGATCGAAGTCCCAGTACCCTGAATATGTGTCTGCCCTCTCGTGTTTTCAGTTTCTTGATTACAACCGAACTTTGTAGGGGAGGTATTTAAGGCGGAAGGCCAAACCTGCGGCGACAAGCCAACGATGGGCCGTAGGGCCCCGTGGGCAGAAAAGAAGCGCAGTCCGGACCGAGGCGTCAGCGCAAAGGTATGGCGCGCCCCCTTATCCCAGGTGTTATACCTTTGAGGCACATTGACACTCGTGCTCTCTTCAGGACAAAGAGACCTCGCCGGATTATATCCGGAGAGGCTGTCAATCGCGCCTCCACCAATCAGGCTCCAAAGCCTGGTCCGGAGGCAGAGGGGAACGGAAGGCGCGCGCCAAACGCTCCTCCGACGGAGGATGTGGACGGGTTGTCTGCCACCAACTCTGAGGTGGAGAGTGCCATGAACCACAGGCGTCGCCGGACAATTCTTCGCGTTACCTCCGTGCCGCTCAAAATGGGGCGTTAGATGCCTTCAACTCGGGAGATGCGTACCTCCGTGCCGCTCAAAATGGTCTAGCGAGAGCCACGGAGCAATATGTAAAAGACATACAGGTAAGAAACTTTTGGTAATTATATATATAACAGTAGCCCCCGAGACTTAAGGATCATTTGTTATGCATGTTCTTACAGAAAAGAATTCCCTACTGTCCAAGGAGCTGGAAGAGTGTAAAACCCAACTTGAGGCCGCACTAGCCGCGACAGGGGAGCCCATGGAGACCCCCTCTGGTAATATACACTTCGAAAGATAAGTATTTTGCGAAGCACAACATGGGTGCGAATCTGATAAATGAAATTCCAGATGGCGCCGGATTGAATCCGGAAAGGCAACACCTCCTACGCCAGCTAAAGGCTGGTGAGAAGGTGCTGACAAAGGTGAGGTGGGAGAAGAAAGATCTCCAAGATGCCAACACCAAGCTGGGCGTCGAGCTGAAAGATGTTCGTGCCCAGCTGTCAGACTCCGTGAAGGAGAATCAGCAGCTTCGGCGCGACATATTTAGTAAGTGCTTGAACGAACCTTTGAAAGAAAGTTCAGAGGGGAAGTCGACTAACAGAGCAATGTCTGTAGGTGTGCTAATAGGTCGTCCTGCAGAGGAGATGCCCGGATCTACGGGTGACCTTCTTCCCAAGCTCTCGCAACTTCTCGATCGAGTTCGGCAGGCGATGCAAGGCTTCGCCCAGGCCCTGTGGCCATCCGTCTCCATGCCCGAAGGTCTTGGAGAGCTTGCGGAGAAGCTAAAGGGAGCACGGCGGTGCTTCCAATTGTGGAAGATATCGGCATGCCGTCAAGGCGCTAGGGAGGCCTGGGCCATGGTGAAGACGCGGTACACAAAGGCTGATCCTAACCACATGGCCGAGGTCGGTCCTGTAGGGCCCGATGGGAAGGAGATCCCTGTAATCTTAGTATACGGCCAAGTAGAGTTGGCCGCAAAGTATTCCCAGCAGGACTGTAAATTAGACAGCCTGTTAGATGGTATTGAAGAGGAATACAATTAGTCAAAATTACTATGTAATTTAATTGACCTTTATAATGCCTTCTAGCCGGATTGTCGATCATTTGTCATGGCCGACCTTTTCGCTTCAGCCTCGGGACCTGACGGTCCGGAGTGTGTCCGAATTCCCATGCGGTTATATAGGAACCGGGGAATGCATGGAGACAAGGCGTAGGGGTCATTAGTGCGTGAACAGACAAGTGCCCGACTAGTTATGTTATATTACATGGTTAGTAAGAAACATCTTCCAGGGAGAATAGTTCCGTTAGGGGTTCCTTTCCCTGGGAGGCATGCCCTAAGGTGCATGTCCATGCTGCGAAAAGAAATGCAGAAAAAACATCTGGGGGCGTATAGATAAAAATAAAAAAGGATGATCTTAAGTTCACCGACCGAATATTCCCTTAAGAACGCTAGCTTTCGGCTTCACCCAGTCTGAGGTACACGTCTGGCTGACCCGGCAGTAACAATCGCAGAGGTGCTCCCTTTACCACCTAGCCGAACAATCGGGAACGTAGGGGTAAGCACAGGAGCCAGGCAACCCAGCTTGGCCAAAACTTAAGCCATATCGATGCATATAATGGTGAGCTTGGCCAAAACTTAAGTCATATCGATGCATATAATGGTGAATAAAAGGTACATGCGGAAGTGTGACACATGTGTTGGGCATGAAGCCCGTATGAATAAGCTTCTGTTTAAAGAAGCCCCCAGGTTTAATGAGCACGGATAGCGCGTCACTTTATGAGCCTTTAAAGGCTATAAGAGAGAGAGGGAGAGAAGAAGAGAAATGCAAGACAGAAAATATATAAAAAATGGACAGAGGAAGGAGACGAACACAGAGTACGGCGCTAGGCATAGAATCTTCGGAGACGGGCTGCGTTCCATGGGTTCGGCTCTAGTCGGTTATCCGATGCATCCCGCAGGCGGTACACTCCACCAGTCAGGACTTGGTCAATTATGAAGGGACCTTCCCACTTGGGGTTGAGTTTGTCCTTTTTCTTGTCCGGTAGTCGTAGAACTAATTCGCCAACGTTGTAATTTTTGGCTCGTACTTCTCTGCTTTGGTATCTTCGAGCCTGCTGTTGATAGAATGCGGAACGGGCTTTTGCCACGTCACGCTCCTCCTCCAATGCGTCCAAGCTGTCCAGTCGATCGAGCTCGGCTTCTCTTTCTTCATACATGCGCACTCGAGGTGAGTCAAGAATTATGTCGCAAAGCAAAACTGCCTCTGCGCCATACACCATAAAGAATGGTGTGTATCCGGTGGTGCGATTCGGCGTGGTCCGCAGCCCCTAGAGTACGGAGTTGAGCTCCTCTACCCAGTGCGTGTTAGACTCCTTGAGGGACCGCACTAATCTGGGTTTGATGCCGCTCATGGTAAGACCATTTGCACGTTTGACCTGGCCGTTAGTTTGTGGGTGATAGACGGAAGCATAATCGAGCTTGATGCCCATGTTTTTGCACCAGAGTTTTACCTCGTCGGCCGTGAAGTTCGTGCCGTTATCAGTGATGATGCTGTGGGGGATGTTGTAACGGTGTACAACCCCGTATATGAAGTCTATCACCGGTCCGGATTCGGCCATCTTAACAGGCTTGGCCTCTATCCATTTGGTGAACTTATCCACCATGACCAGTAAGTATTTTTGCTTGTGGGTTCCGCCTTTAAGGGGTCCAACCATGTCAAGCCCCCAGACCGTGAAGGGCCAAGTAATGGGGATAGTTTGGAGGGCGGTGGGTGGCATATGGCTTTGGTTTGCAAAGAGCTGGCAACCGGTGCATCGTTGGACTAAGTCGTGAGAGTCTGCCCGGGCCGTCTGCCAATAAAAGCCTGTACGGAAGGCCTTGCTTAGAAGGGACCGAGATGCAGCGTGATGACCACCGAGTCCGGCATGAATTTCAGCCAGGAGGTTCCTCCCCTCCTCTTTGGAGATGCACCTTTGAAGGACTCCGGTAGTGCTTTTCTTATAAAGCTCTCCCTCGTGGACTCTATAGGCTTTGGATCGCCGCACTATGCAGCATGCCTCATTTTGGTCCTCGGGGAGTTCCTGCCTGGTAAGGTAGGCGGGGAATGGTTCTGTCCACGGGGCGATGACGGCCATTATTACGTGGGCTGAAGGTGTTATTTCATTGGCAGAGCCTCCGATTGTGTCAGAATGTTCGGTGTTGGGCAGTGCGGTTGGTTCCGGGCTGTTATTGTTCGGCTCCCCTTCCCATACTACGGATGGCTTGAACAGCCTTTCCAAGAAGATGTTGGGGGGGACTACATCGCGTTTTGCGCCGATGCGTGCCAGGACATCTGCCGCCTGATTATTTTCCCTGGCTATATGGTGAAATTCAAGCCCCTCGAACCGAGCTGACATTTTTAGGACGGCATTGCGGTAAGCTGCCATTTTTGGATCCTTGGCATCGAAGTCTCCATTTATTTGGGATATTGCGAGGTTCGAGTCCCCGCGCACCTCTAGGCGTTGAATGCCCATGGATACTGCCATCCAGAGACCATGTAAAAGGGCCTCATATTCGGCTGCCTTGTTGGAGTCCATGTACATAATCTGGAGTACGTATTGAACTGTGTCTCCTGTGGGGGACGTCAAAACGATGCCAGCCCCCAGTCCGGCCAACATCTTGGAGCCGTCGAAATGCATGATCCAATTTGAATATGTGTCGTACTCTTTAGGGAGTTCGTCCTCCGTCCATTCTGCGACGAAGTCGGCCAAGACTTGCGACTTGATGGCTCACCGTGGCTTATAAGTTATGTCGAACGGGACGAGCTCAATGGCCCATTTTGCAATCCGGCCCGTTGCGTCACGGTTGTTTATAATATCGTTAAGTGGTACTTCCGAGGCTACTATTATTGAACACTCTTGAAAGTAGTGTCGTAGTTTCCGGGATGCCATGAATACCACGTACGCAATCTTTTGATAATGCGGGTACCATGATTTGCAGGGAGTGAGGACATTGGACACATAATAGACCGGCTTTTGAAGGGGGAATTTGTGTCCGTTCGCTTCTCGTTCGACGACGAGCACTGCGCTTACAACCTGATGTGTTGCTGCAATGTATAATAGCATTGGTTCACCAATGTTTGGCGCGGCCAGGACTGGGTTTGTTGCCAGTATGGATTTTATTTTGTCGAGTCCGGCCGTGGCTGTATCCGTCCATTCGAAGTGTTCGGTGCACCGAAGGAGGCAGTAAAGGGGTAGGGCCTTTTCTCCCAAGCGGGAGATAAAGCGGCTTAGAGCCACCACGCATCCGGTTAACTTTTGTATTTGTTTGAGGTCCTTTGGGATATCCAGTTGTGACAGAGCTCGGATCTTGGCTGGATTTGCTTCAATTCCTCTACCGGATACAATGAAGCCCAAGAGCTTTCCGGCTGGAACACCGAAAACGCATTTTTCTGGGTTGAGCTTGATGTCGTATGTTCGGAGGTTATGAAATGTGAGCCTCAAGTCGTCTACTAGAGATTCAACATGTCTTGTTTTGAGGACCACATCATCTACATATGCCTCCACCGTTTTGCCGATTTGGCTTGCCAGACATGTCTGAATCATGCGCTGATATGTTGCGCCGGTGTTTTTGAGCTCGCAGGGCATCGTGTTGAAGCAGAATGGCCCGTATGGTGTGATAAAAGCCGTTGCGGCTTGGTCTGGTTCTGCCATCTTGATTTGATGGTAGCCGGAATATGCGTCGAGGAAACACAACGAATCGTGTCCTGCGGTAGCGTCGATAATTTGATCGATGCGGGAGAGGGGGAAGGGATCCTTTGGGCAAGCCTTGTTAAGGTCTTTAAAATCAACACACAGGCGCCAGGATTTGTCCTTCTTTAGTACCATCACCAGACTTGCTAGCCAGTTCGGATGTTTTATATCTCTGATGAATCCAGCCTCCAATAGCTTTGCTAGCTCCTCTCCCATGGCCTGTCTCTTAGGTTCGGAAAAACGCCAAAGAGCCTGTTTGACAGGTTTGAATCCTGTTTGGATATTTAAGCTGTGCTCGGCCAGCCTGCGTGGGATTCCTGGTATGTCTGAAGGGTGCCAGGCGAAAATGTCCCAGATCTCTCGTAGGAACTCTCGCAGTGCGGCGTCTACATCAGGGTTTAACTGTGCCCCGATGGAAGCTGTTTTATTGGGGTCCGTTGGATGGACTTGGAATTTGACTATTTCGTCCGCCGATTTAAAGGAGGTGGACTTGGATCTTTTATCGAGTACCACATCATCCCTATTCACCGTAGAGCATAGCACAGTTAGTTCCTCAGCCGCTAGGGCTTCGGATAGTGCCTCGAGGGCCAGTGCGGCTGTCTTGTTTTCGGTGCGGAGTGCTATGTCTGGATCGCTAGCGAGAGTGATGATCCCGTTAGGCCCGGGCATCTTGAGCTTCATGTACCTGTAATGGGGTATTGCTTGGAAGATTGTAAATGCTTCCCGCCCTAGCAGAGCGTGATAACCGCTGCTGAACGGAGCCACATGGAACGTGGCCTCTTCGGACCTATAATTATCCGACGTGCCAAACACCACATCTAGTGTGATTTTTCCTATACAGCGCGCTTCCCGACTGGGGATTATTCCTCTAAAGGTTGTGCTGCTTCGCTCAATGCGGTTCCAGTCTATTTCCATTTTTGAAGGGTTTCCTCATAAATGAGGTTCAATCCGCTGCCGCCGTCCATGAGTACCTTGGTAAGACGATTTAGGTTCATCACTAGCGTTAAAGGTAATAGCCGTGTCACTCCATGGGTTTATTGTTGCTACTTGGTAGACTTTGGCAAGGCTGCGAAGTGGCCTTTTTAGCATATTATTTGATGCGAAAGTCTCGAAGATTGTTAATACCGTATTGGTGTGTCTAGGGTGGCTTTCTGTGGCCTCCGGAATTAGGATATTTTCGCCAATTTTGGCCACCTGCCGGAGTATCCAACATGCTCTGAGGCTGTGAGTTGGTGTGGCGTCCTCTGTACTATGAATTTTACAGGGTCCATTGAGCCATCCTTCCAGTACGGTTCCATGCCCTGTAGAGGGTTTTTGCTTTTTAGTGCTTGACCCGGGTGTCTGGTGATGATGCACCCTTTTATTTCGGAATGGGTTTGAATTCAGGGCCGGATTGTCCCAAAATTTGATTTCGGTTTTCCAGGCGCTTTCCATCGCACAGTACTTTCGTACAATGGGCGCCAAGTCAGCGAAGTGGGTAATATCACGGCGACTTATGGCGTTCAGTATTCCCTTGTCCGTGCAATTATTGCAGAAGATTGAGATTGCGTCTTCCTCGCGGCAGTCCCTTAGCCTGTTCTTAACCAGGAGGAATCTAGCCCTGTAATGATGTACTGTTTCATCAGGCTCTTGCCTGATTTTGGATAGATCGCTTATGTTGCGGTGTGTGGGTGGAATTAAATCCGAAGCCTCACCCCATTTGAGGCTCAGAGGCCGAGGAATTTCCAAACTCGAAAATTTGGATTCCTGGATGTTGTCCAATGAATCCAGCCTGTCACCTGACTCTAAGTTCAGGTCTTGAGTGATATCCTCCCCTCCGCGGGTATCCGGCTTGGAGGGATCGGGCATCCGGGCGTAGCGAGTCCTTAAGATAGATGAAGGGTCGCCGCACTGTCCCTCTACCACGGCAACATGATGGGTGACTTGGGGAGAGTTAATCTCTCTCAGATTGGGTTTAGGCCCAATCCGGTCGTAATCCGTAGTGACTCCCAGGGCGGCAAAGCGATCCAAGAGCTCGTTTATGGAGGAGAGCTCCATTGGATCTAACTGCTCGGCGAGTACCGAGCTGACATGAAGATTGTTTTCGATGGCTCGAGAGGTCATCGTCAGCGCAGAAGCCGAATAGGCGGTCATAAGAAAACCACCTAGCCGGAGGGTTTGGCCGACAGCCAAAGCTCCCTTAGTAATGGTGCCGTCTTTAAATACGGGGCGAGGCATCCTTCCTGATGGCGACGACACAGAGGAACTCTCAATGAAAGCACCAATGTCGGTGTCAAAACCGGCGGATCTCGGGTAGGGGGTCCCGATCTATGCGTCTAGGCCGGATGGTAACAGGAGGCAAGGAACATGAAGTTTTACCCAGGTTCAGGGCCCTCTTGATGGAGGTAAAACCCTACGTCCTGCTTGATTAATATTGATGATATGGGTAGTACAAGAGTAGATCTACCACGAGATCGGAGAGGCTAAACCCTAGAAGCTAGCCTATGGTATGATTGTTGTTGTGTATGTTGTCCTACGGACTAAAACCCTCCGGTTTATGTAGACACCGGAGAGGGTTAGGGTTACACAAAGTCGGTTACAATGGTAGGAGATCTGCATATCCGTATCGCCAAGCTTTCCTTCCACGCCAAGGAAAGTCCCTCTTGGACACGGGACGGAGTCTTCAATCTTGTATCTTCATAGTCCAGGAGTCCGGCCAAAGGTATAGTCCAGCCATCCGGACACCCCCCTAATCCAGGACTCCCTCACGTATCAACTCCCCCAAGCTTAAACCTTTGCTTGTCTCAAGCAATTCAGTTGACAAACTGAAAGTGATAAAGAAAAACTTTTACAAACTCTGTTTGCTCTTGTTGTTGTAAATATGTAAAGCCAGCATTCAAGTTTTCAGCAAGGATTATGAACTAACCACATTCACAATAACACTTAGGTCTCATGTTTACTCATATCAATGGCATAATCAACTAGCAAGCAATAATAATAAATCTGGGATGACAACACTTTCTCAAAACAATCATGATATGATATAACAGGATGGTATCTCGCTAGCCCTTTCTGAGACCGCAAAACATAAATGCAGAGCACCTTTAAAGATCAAGGACTGACTAGACATTGTAATTCATGGTAAAAGAGATCCAGTCAAGTCATACTCAATGTAAACTAACAGTAGTGAATGCAAATGACAGTGGTGCTCTCCAACTGGTGCTTTTTAATAAGAGGGTGATGACTCAACATAAAAGTAAATAGATAGGCCCTTCGCAGAGGGAATCAGGGATTTGTAGAGGTGCAAGAGCTCGATTTTGAAATAGAGATAAATAATATTTTGAGCGGTATACTTTCATTGTCAACATAACAACCAAGAGATAGCGATATCTTTCATGCTACACACATTATAGGCGGTTCCCAAAAAGAATGGTAAAGTTTATACTCCCCCTCCACCAACAAGCATCAATACATGGCTTGCTCGAAACAATGAGTGCCTCCAACTAACAACAGTCCCGGGGGACTTTTGTTTTCAATTATTTTGATTTGATTTGCATAAAGAATGGGACTGGGCATCCCGGTGACCAGCCATTTTCTCGTGAGTGAGGAGCGGAGTCCACTCCTCTTGAGAATAACCCGCCTAACATGGAAGATACGGACAGCCCTAGTTGATACATGAGCTATTCGAGCATACAAAACAGAATGTTTATTTGAAAGGTTTAGACTTTGGCACATATAAATTTACTTGGAACGGCAGGTAGATACCGTATATAGGTAGGTATGGCGGACTCATGTGGAACAACTTTGGGGTTTATGGAATTGGATGCACAAGCAGTATTCCTGCTTAGTACAGGTGAAGGCTAGAAAAAGACTAGGAAGCGACCAGCTAGAGAGCGACAACAGTCATGAACATGCATTAAAATTAATCAACACCAAATGCAAGCATGAGTAGGATATAATGCACCATGAACATAAATATCGTAGAGGCTATGTTGATTTTGTTTCAACTACGTGCGTGAACATGTGCCAAGTTAAGCCACTCGAATCGGTCAAAAGAGGATACCACCCTATCATACCACATCACAACCAATAGCATGTTGGCACGCAAGGTAAACCATTATAAGCTCCTACCTAATTAAGCATGGCACGAGCAACTATAGTCTCTAATTGTCATTGCAAACATTATTATTTATAATAGGCTGAATCAGGAACGATGAACTAATCATATTTACAAAAACAAGAGAGATCGAGTTCATACCAGCTTCTCCCATCTCAATCAGTCCATCATATATCGTCATAATTGCCTTTCACTTTTACAACCGAATGATGTGAATAATAATAACAGTGCACGTGCATTGGACTAAGCTAGAATCTGCAAGCATTCAATAAACAGGGGAAGACAAGGCAATATGGGCTCTTCTGTCAGATAAACAATAATGCATATAAGAGCCACTTTAACAATTTAATTATGGTCTTCTCCTATAGACCCCCAAAGAAAAGAAAAGAAATAAAACTATTTACACGGGAAAGCTCCCAACAAGCAAAAGAACAACAGGAAATTTTTTTGGGTTTTCTTTTTAATTACTAGTACAAGCATGGAAATTAAAACTAGCTAAAAGCTACAACTATTTTTTTTGTTTTTTATTAAGGTTTATTTCAAACACACAAAACAAAAGCATAAAAAGAGAAAATAAACTAACATGGATATTACAGTGAAAGAGTATGACCACCGACATCTAGCAATGAGTGTGTGAACATGAATGTAATGTCGGTGAGAAACACGTACTCCCCCAATATTAGGCTTTTGGCCCAAGTTGGTCTAATGCCACGGATGGCCTGGCGGATATCCAAAATTGTAGTTGAGGTCGTACTGTGATGAAGAAGCCCCTGATTGCCTCTGGTTGGCAATCATCTCCGGATCCCACTGGTAATCAGACTATCGTGGAGGATCAAATTGTGGTTCCGGCTCTAGCTCTGTAGCTGATGTAGGGTTCTGGTAGGCGTGAATGGCCTCCAACGGAACAAGGTACTTGCCTGCAGATAAATCAAACAAGGAAGGAGCAGCCAGGGTAATAGTCTCAGGATGATGTTCATCGAAGAACAATTTGTATTTAAGCTCCCTTTCCCTATTCTTCACAATAAAATCATGCGCTACCATACTCTTATAATCTAAACAAATAGTAGGCAGCATTTTTTTTCTTCCTTTTCATACTAACAGGGTTGTCATGGAATAAACCGTGGAACAAAATAATAATATCAGGAACACTAAGGTTTCCACAGTTTCTGCGACCAATTAAGCAATGACTAGCAAATATTGCAAAGTAGCGCAAAACAGGAAAATGTATGCTAGTGATTCTTGCCTCGGAAACCTTCCTAGTTTCCCCTACAGTAGTAGTGTCAATAAACCCGTCCACATCTTTACGATGTGGTTCGTCTAAGCTACCCTCAAAAGGTATTTTGCAAACCCTGCAAAATTCATATAGTGACATCTTCTTAACCACATCATATAAATGAAACTCTACTGAACGAGGTGATTCCTTAGGATAATAGTAGAAGTTTTGCACAAAAGTATTGGTGAGTAAGAGATACTATTCGCGTTGGTCGCGGAGGAAGTCGGTGAGGCCTGCATTCTTAGCCAATTCACAAAAATCATCATAAATCTTCGCTGCTCTCAAGAAATCATTGGAAGGCCATTCACACGGCCGGACCTCCGCGGTGCAAGGCAGATTATATTTGGGCCTCTCCGCTTCTTCATTTTGCTTTTCCTTCGAGCTTCGGCTCGATGATCCCCTCAAAAATCTATTCATTATTTTCTGAAAAATTCTGAAATTTTTAGTAACTTCAAATAAAAGTAAACCAAACTCAACAAAATTGATAGCAACTACTCCTACAAGTTCCTAGAGCCTATATCATGCATTAGAACTACTTGGAACCATATAAATTTGACATGCACGCTCAAGAACATGGTCACCTAGGCAGCACAAATTTGCAATGAATAAAGCACTAGAACAAAAACTAATTGGACCAATGGAGGAGTCACATACCAAGGAACAATCCCCCAAAGAAGTTTTGTGAGAGGTGCTTTCAGCAAGGAGATCAAAAATCGCAGCAAAATGAGCTAGAACTCATGCTTGAGCTGGCTGGTGATTTTTTGGGAGGAAGAAGAAGTGTATGGATGCAAGAATAAGTGGAGGGGAGCCACCATGGGCCCACGAGGCAGGGTTCGTGCCGTGTAGGGGTGGGCACGCCCTGGACCCCCATTCCCAGGTGCTTGCTCCCCCTACTGTGTTCTCACTGTGTCGGTGGAAACGACACCTATGGGATCACAAGAATCCCTACTACGGTTGCGGGGCGCGGGGTCGTGAGAAGAGCGGATCAAACAGATAGCACACGGTTCGTTTATCCAGGTTCGGGCTGTGAGGATGCGTAAAACCCTACTCCTGCTTTGGTGGATTGTATATCTGTGTTCTTGAGCTAGCTATGGGGCGTGAGGAGCTCCAAAAAGCTGAATCCTCTTCCTGGTCGCCTCGGGCCTCCTTTTATAGGAAAGGGGTTGCCACAGTGGCACACATGAGGTGGAAAGGGTACAGTGATGTGAGGTTATCCCACGCATTACAAGATAAGGCGCATTTAATGCATCTTGCCCAGGTGTCTTTGCTTTATCGGGGACGGGGGAGAGCCCGGTCTCATTCGTTGCCGCTCCCTCTCGTGTCGACACACGCCCTGGCCAGCGGCGCCCGCGGTGCCATGTAGGCAGGCAGGCAGCTGAGGTGGCGCAGTGGTGGGTCTCCATGAAGATCCGCATGCCGCCACGTAGGTGCCTGCCCAGCTAGTTGGGTCGGCAGCTGCATGTGAACGGCGGTGGAGGTTTAACTGGCGTGGGCCTGATGGTGGCCCTACGGGTGTTCTTGGCAAGGGCCTTGTCGGGGCCCCAGCAAGGGTCTTGCCGTGGCGCCTGCTGTCATCCCTGGCAAGGCTCTTGCCGGGGGCCTTGTGGTCCTCCTTGGCTGGGATCCCGCCAAGGATCATCATCTTCTAAAGGGTGTATCTGATCATGAATGTCTTCACAAAGATCTGGATGCCACCACGGGGATGTCTCCCGAATCCTTGCCCCATGGGGGCGGTGGACTCAAGGGTGACTTACTCCGTAGTTGTGGGGCGAGCTGCCACGGCAAGGGTCTTACCGGGTTTGCTAAAACCGCCTCCCGGCAAGGATCTTGCCGGGGGGGTCCGCTTCGTCCCCTTTTCTCTTCGTGGTCTTGGTCTTGGCATCGTTCTGCTTCTCCTGAGCATCGGCCTTACCTTGGCTCACCTCCCTTGCCTTGCTCAATGTGGTGGTGCCCGTGGCTCCGACTGCCTGTGCATAGTTATAGGGGTACAAAAAGTGTGCCCCTCTTTTTGTACACCGACAGGAGCCCCCAGGCCTAGGCCACACGTAAGCGCAATCGCATCGCTGGGCTAGGCCCAAAAACGGTGCGCGGGCAGGCGGGGCGGTTTTTACCGGGGTAAGTCTCTTCGCACGTTGTGCTTCCCATGCTTCCCGCACGTGGTGCGGCATGGGGAGGCGTGTGTGACGTGGGCGGCATGCGTGGGGCTGAGCTCTGCATGCATGCGTCACATCGTAGTAAAGGGGGCGGTTCGTGCCTTCCCCATAAACGGAGGGAGGCGTGGAGGCGTGGCCCATTTACTGAACGGGGCCGAGGCTTGGTCTTCAAGGCGTCCACTCCCCACGATCACGGAGTGGGGAGAGGTCGCCTCGCCCGTCGCCTCGGCCCTGCATGCCTGCCACGTGGCTCTCATGCGCTTCGGGTGGCGAACGGCGGAGGCGGGAAACCGGGCCGCCGCGGGCTGGGGCGGCGGGTTAGTCCCAGTTCCCTGCGCCTTCCGCGTCTTGATTGGCTGAGCGGGGCGGCCGAGCCCCCACCCTGTTCCTTTATAAAGAGTGGGTGGGGGGATGGCGTTCCGCATTCTTTCATCTCCTCCTTCCTTCAGCTTCTGCTCCCCCTTCCATCCGCCATGGAGAGAGGGAATCCTGGACCTTCAACGGTGGCGGCGAGGGTCGCCGCTCGACAACGCGTCCCTCCTTCTCCTGCACTCGCGGTGGCCGAGCCAGCCGCGAGGGGAAGGGGGAGGGGGCGAGGCCGTGGGCGAGGCCGAGGCGCTCGGAGAAGAGGAGGACGGGGCGGCGCGCTGGCCTCACCTCCGCCAGCAGTTCCTCCCCCCATGGAGGGCCACGTTGGGGATGACCCTTGCGAGTTCTTCGTCAGGCTGCGCCGGCCGCCTCGCCGTCGCCTTCGTCTCCCGACTCCATTTGCGCGGGAGATGGAGCTGGATCTGCCGGAGTCGCTGCGGCTGCACATGAGGGACTGTGGGATCAGCGGCACGCGGGTTCGCGTCGACTTCCCAGCCCCTCACGTGATGTATCTTTGTCGAGGATGGAAGACGTTCGCTCATATCCACCGCTTGATGGATGGGCTCACTCTCCATTTCAAGCTGATGGAGGGTGGCCTTCTCTCCGTCAAGGTCTTCGGGTGCTTTGGGACCCGTGCAAGGTGCTGCGTGGAGAGCTCTTCTGATAGCGAAGACTCCTCCTCGGGCGAGAGTGACAAGGAGGACAGCGGCAGCGACGACGAGGGTAGTAGGCGGCAGGATGACGGGTCCGACTAGGTGTCGGGCGCCGCTCCGTGCGGCACCGGTGACCCCATCATCCGTGTCGCCGGCTCCCTGAACTTATCGAGGTCGTCTCGTTGGGCGGCTGGCGTTGGGAGGCTGCGGAAGAGGAAGAGGGCGGGCGACAAGGCCGTCAAATCGGAGTACATGGGCACCGACGCCTTCGACGCATGCTGACGTCCTGCCGCCTCGTCTTCGAGCTCTACTTCCGGCGCTGCCATCACCATCCAGCCTTCGGACGGCCACCGAGATGTTCTCTTTGTGTCTTTTGCCACCCGTAGCTCGCCTAGGCGCCCCTTTTGCCCTTTTCGCCTCCTTGACCTGCCTCATGAGGAGAGGGACAAGAAAGGGATTACGGGCACCTTATCTCTTTTTAGTTTGTAAGCCTTCGGGCCTTAGCTGAATTTAAAACTTGTAATCCCATCATTCATGTTTTTCATTCCCTATGTACTGTACCTGAGTGGAATGTTTTTAATGAAAAAGGGATGCTTGTCGGGTCATTTGTTTGTGGGTAGAACCCACGACACAGAGTAAATCCTTGATATCTTTAAGATAAACATTTCCTTGCCCGGCAACAGGCCTTGCCGTCTCCCCACTTCGCTCGACCTTTCTCACACCTTTGGCAGAGGCAGGGATGAGGTGAGTTCAGGCTCCTTGTTTCATCCTCTCGCTGCTGCGAATACGACCAAACCTGGCCCCAGGAACGAGCCCTAGGGCCTAGAGTTAGGGGAGCACGGTAGCTTTAGGAAAAACGAGGTTTCACAAACCTCAGTCCATAAGGGAATGCATGATAAGGGATGAAGAACTTATCTGAAGCTGTAGCCCCCGGCAACTCTGGTTTGCGATGGGTGAATCTTTGCTCTTGCAGCCCCCGGCAATACTGGCTTGCCGGGGTCTAGAAGCTGGTCTGTCCCTCTTCTCTTTTTCGTCCTCAAGTGATCCGGCAAGGATATCTGTGAGTCCTGCGAACCAAAGAAGACGAAAGAACGGCAAAGAGATGCACACTCGACCTCTAAGCTAGGGGTTAGTCGCCGCTAAGCACTATCAACCCTAACCAAGGACAAGACTCGACCTAGCATGCATGCTATAACTTAGGGCGCCAGCGCTTCATTTATTTATGCTCAGGGTCTGCGCCTGGCTTTGTACAAAGGGTTACATGCATCATCGGCAATGCTTGTACAAAAGGTGGCTTGCCGGGGGGCCCGGCAAGCCACGCCTCATGGGTAAAACCTGCGAAGATGCTCAATGTTCTAGGAGTTACTCACCGGAACGGCATCTTCGGTCTCCAAGCGGACTGCGCCGGGCCTGGTGACTCGTATTACCTGATAAGGGCCTTCCCACTTTGGCGTCAACTTGTTGGAACTCTTGGCCGATTGAACACGCCGAAGGACAAGGTCGCCTTCCTCAAGGCTTCGGGCATGAACCTTGCGGCTATGCTAGCGAAGCAAGGCTTGCTGGTAGCGTGCTGCTCTCACAGCCGCCCGAAGAAGATCTTCCTCAAGGAGCATTGCGTCATCTTGTCGCAGTTGCTCTTGCTCAAGCTCATCATAAGCAAGCACTCGAGGTGACCCGTATATGAGTTCAGTGGGGAGAACTGCTTCTGCCCCGTATACTAGGGCAAAGGGTGTCTGGCCGGTGGCTCGATTTGGCGTCATCCTGATCGACCAAAGAACCGTCGGCAACTCATCAATCCAGCGCCTTCCACTCTTGTGCAGCCTGTCAAAGGTCTTGGTCCTTAAGCCTTGCAGTACTTTAGCGTTCGCCCTCTCAGCTTGACCATTGCTTCGTGGGTGAGCAACGGAAGCGAAACAGACTTTGCTGCCGTGGTCTTGGATATATTGCATGATGGTGCGGCTTGTGAACTGTGTGCCGTTGTCGGTGATTTCCCTGTTGGGTATATACCAAAACGGCACACTAGTCCCTTGAAGAACTTGACGGCTGACTGAGTTGTGACCTTCCTCACTGCCTCCACCTCCGGCCACTTTGTGAACTTGTCGATTGCAACGTACAAGTACTCAAAGCCCCCGACAGCGCGGGTGAAAGGGCCCCGTATGTCGAGCCCCCAGACCGAGAAGGGCCATGAGAGAGGAATGGTTTGAAGGGCTTGAGCTGGCTGATGAAGCTTCTTTGAATGGAACTGACACGCTTCACACCTGGTGACTAGTGTCGTCGCATCCTGGAGGGCGGTGGGCCAGAAGAAACCTTGCCGAAATGCCTTGCCGGCAAGGGCCCTTGACCCGATGTGGGATCCACATATGCCTCCGTGTATCTCCGCCAACATCTCCAGTCCTTTCTCTCGAGGGATACACTTCAATTTCACACCGTTCGGCCTCTTCTGTACAGGACGTCATCGATGAACTGGTACATGGTAGAGCGACGGGCTACTTTTTCCGCTTCTTCCTGCTCGTCAGGAAGTTCCCTTGTTTGGAGGAATCGGACGGTATGCTGTGCCCATGCTGGAGCCTGGGGCTCGACGGCGAGGACTAAAGGCATTTCCTCCGCTATAGGAGCGGCTGTCTCGACGGCAAGAGCTTGACGCTCTATCGGAGCTAGCCGTCCTGTGGCGGGCTCAGTGTCCCCGGCAACATCCTTGCCGGCAGCTCCGAGGAGCTCGGTGGGAAAGTACTTGTCGGGTCCTGATTTCCTCCTCTTGTTCTGCTCTGTTGACGGATCAACGGATTGCTAAGTTAGCTGGAGCACAAAGGTACCTGGTTCCATAGGTAGCTTGAGGGTAGCGCGTTTTGACAGGTAATTGGCGATATCGTTCTCCGCTCGGGGAACGTATTCTGCCTGTATACCATCGAAACGCTCTTCCAGCTTTCTCACTTCATGGACGTAGGCCTTCATCAACGGGCTCTGGTAGTCCTGGTTGACTTGCTTGACGACGAGTTGCGAGTCGCCCCTGACGATGAGCTTCTTGATTCCGAGGTCCGCCGCGATCCTAAGACCGGCAAGCAGCCCTTCGTACTCTGTCGTATTGTTTGTTGACACCTCCCTGGGGAAGTGCATCTAGATCACGTAGTTGAGGTGCTCTCCGGTGGGCGCGACAAGCAGTACGCCAGCCCCGGCGCCGTGTAAGGAGAAAGCTCCATCAAAGTACATGATCCAACTGCAACTTGCCTCCTTGCCGGGGAGTGCAGTCTCTTGGGCTTCTTCATCGGGCATTGCGGTCCATTCTGCAATGAACTCCGCCAGGACTCGGCTCTGAATCGTCGAAGTACTTTCAAACTTGAGGCCAAAGCTGGACAGCTCCAGTGCCCATTCCACAATTCTTCCCGTTGCATCTGGATTGTGAAATATCCGTTGCAGAGGGAGGCGAGTGACGACAGTGATCTCGTGTGCCTGGAAGTAGTGATGCAGCTTCCTCGAGGCCATAAGAAGGCCGAAGAGCAATTTCTGCACGCCGGAGTACCTTGATCTAGCTCCCTGCAGGAGGGAACTAACAAAGTAGACCGGGTGCTGCATCATTTTCTTCTTCGGTGGCACTTCAACTGGCTGTGTCGTCTCTGCATTGGTGGTGTCGGGCTCTGTCGCTGCCATTACCTCGTCGTCAAACTCTCTCTGCGCCACTAGTGCGGCGCTGACCACCTGGTTCGTTGCCACCAGGTATAGCAGCAACGGCTCCTGTGGCCTAGGCACAACTAGTATTGGCGCGGAGGAGAGGTACTTATTCAAATCTTGCAATGCTGCTCCGGCTTCTGGCGTCCACTCCATTGGGCCCGCCTTTTTCAGGATGTTGAAAAAGGGAAGGGCGCGCTCGACACACTTGGAAATGAATCTGCCCATGGCGGCGACGCAACCAGCAAGCCGACGCACATCCTTGATTCGCTTGGGTGCTTCAATCTACTCTATAGCTTTGATCTTGTCCGGATTGGCCTCTATCCCATGCTGTGACACAAAGAACCCAAGAAGCTTGCCGGACAGGATGCCCAAGACGCACTTCTCAGGGTTCAGCTCGAGATTGATCTTGCGTAGGTTTGCAAATATTTCTTGCAAATCCGGTATGAGGGTTGCCCTGTCCTTGGTTTTGACCACTATGTCATCCATATAAGCTTCCATATTTCTATGGAGCTGGGGTTCAAAACCAATCTGGACCGCCCTTGCAAACGTCGAACCAGCACTCTTCAGCCTGAAATGCATCCGCATGAAACAATACGTACCACATGGGGTGATGAATGTTGTTTTCTCTTCGTCTTCTCTTGTCATGAATATCTGGTGGTAGCCGGAGTAGGCATCGAGGAATGACAATAGATCACACTCGGCTATGGAGTCAATAATCTGGTCAATGCGCGGCAACGGGAAGGGGTCCTTAGGACAAGCCTTATTGATATATGTGTAATCAATACACATCCTCCACTTCCCATTATCCTTGCGCACTACGACCGGATTGGCCAACCACGTTGGATGGAGCACTCCTCTTACCAAACCCGCTGCTTCCAGTTTCCGGATCTCCTCTGTGATGAACTCTTGTCGTTCCAAAGCTTGCTTTCTGACCTTCTGCTTGACAGGTCGCGCATGAGGACAGACAGCAAGGTGGTGCTCAATCACCTCCCTGGGAACACCGGGGATGTAGGAAGCTTTCCATGCAAACACATAGACATTCACCCGCAGGAAGGTGAAGAGCGCGTCTTCCTATTTGTCATCAAGGGTGGAGCTTATGGTGAAAACCCCTCCCGTGCCGTCCTCATTGACAGAAACCTTCTTAGTTCCCGGCGGTATGGCCCTAGGCTTCTTGTTTCCGCCGGTGGAGCTCTCTGGCACGTCCTCGACGGGAGCGCTACACTTAGAAGAGGTGCGCTTGCCGGAGTGGGTGTCCGAGGTTTCACCGGTCTTCTTCTTCTTCTTCCCTCCCGGGGTCCCAGTGGCAGGAGCAAGTGCCCTAGTGGCGGCAGCTGCTGCAACTGCTTGCCGATATAGTTGGTCAGCGCAAATCAGTGCATCTTTCTTATCGGAGGGGATGGTGATGATTGTCACAGGTCCTGGCATCTTCAAGGTGTTGTAGGCCTAGTGTGACGCCGCCATGAACTTGGCCAGCGCTGGGCGGCCAAGGATCCCGTTGTAGGGCAAGGGGATCTTGGCAACATCAAACACGGTCCTCTCCGTTTTGTAGTTCAGATCGCTTCCAAAAGTCACGGGCAGCATGACCTTTCCCTTAGGTTGGCTTCTTCCCGGGTTGACCCCCTGAAACGTGCCCGTCTCTTCGAGGTCTCCATCAGGAATCTGCAGTTTCTCGATCACAGCAGGCGAGTTCAAGTTCAGACCGGCCCCGCCATCGACTAGCATCTTTGTCACCTTGAGGTTGCGTATTGTTGGTGAAACCAGCAATGGCAAGCACCCGACCGCAGTAGTGCGATCAGGGTGATCCTCAGTGTCAAAAATGATAGGTGTGCTGGACCACTTCAGCGGCCTTTGGGCATCAAACAATGGCTCTGCCGCTGTAATCTCTCGTGCCCACTGTTTAAGCTGGCGGTGAGAAGTATGCAGCGAGGCGCCGCCGTCAACGCACATGGCCTCTGTAGCTTTCTGAAACTCTTGGTCGCCAGATTCGTCGTCCTCTTCGTGATCGTCGTCTTCTGGCTTTTTGTCATAGCCCCGGGCGGGCCTCTCCTGTTGTTTATCCTTGCCGTGACGGCCCGCCTGGCCGTCATGCTTCTTGCCGGACCCCTTAGCACCGTCTTGGCCCTTCTCCTTGTCCCGCCTCTCATATTCAGCCCTCTGCTTCTCAGCGAGGAGCTCAACCTGTCGGCAGTCTTGGAGAGCATGGCCTTTGGTGCGATGTATCTTGCAGTATCGCTTGTCGGAGTTTCCTGGCTTCTCGGCAACCGCCAAGGCCCGGCAGGCGACACATCCACAATTTCCTTGCCGGGGTCATCTGCCTTGGTTTTTTGGTGCAGCCGGTGTCATCAGATCCCTCGACGGCAAGCACGACTTTACCTTTGCGCTTCCTGTTGCGGCGCTGGCCCTTCTTCGCCGGGGCGGCAGTATCTTCATCTGAGGAGTCGGTTTCTACACCGGCGTCTTCGCCGGGGTACTTCCTTCCCTCTTCAGCCCAGGCACATCTGTCAGTAAGAACATAGAGTTCTTCTACATCTTTCACCTTGTTCATTGCCAGCTCTTCGTGCATCTTGTGGTTACGCACGTTCTGATGGAACGCGCTGATGATGGCGGCAGGGTGAACATCAGGGATATTGTACTGTATCCGGCTGAACCTCTGTATATACTTGCGGAGACTCTCGCCTCCCTTCTGGGGAATGACGTGCAGGTCGCTCGCTTGGCCATGGGCTTGGTGGCCTCCAGTAAAGGCGCCCACAAACTCATGGCACAAATCCGACCAGGAGGAAATAGAGTCTACCGGCAAGTGCATCAACCATGACATGGCGTTGGGTTTAAGAGCCAATGGAAAGTAATTCGCAAGCACCTTATCGTCGCGGGCTCCGGCAGCTTGCATCGCAATGGTGTAGATGCCGAGGAACTCGGACGGGTGGGTCTTGCCATTGTACTTTTCGCCCACGTCAGGTTTGAAGGTGCGGTGAGTGGGCCACTGGAACTGCCGCAGCTCACGGGTAAAAGCCAGATAGCCTACCTCGTAAGGTAGGCCTCCAGGGCTCTCCGGTGCCGGGTGGTTCACAGCAGGCCCTGCTCGCCTGTCTGACTGGTGGCGCGCTCCGTGCCGGCGCTCGATAGTGGTTTGAGCGTCTTCATGTTCTCGTTCCCGAAGGACTTGGCGCTGGTCACAGTGGGTCCGCAGGTCGGACGACGCTATGGAGATTTCATCGCCCGTAACGTCGCGACGGGCTGGCGTCCGCGGTAGCGAGCGAGGAGGAGGCGAGTGCACCGTGGTCGCGGCGCCGCCGGCTTTCCTGCCACTGGTGCGTGGGACTCCGTCGGGGCGTCGACCCGGGGGCTCCACCAGACTCGGTTCGTCTTTGTTAGCCACCGCAACAAGGCTTCGGATAGTGGCTTTCCATTCGTCGAGTTTCCCCATAGTGGGAGGAAAATCGAGCAGCAACTGCGCGCGCCAGGGCTTCTGCTGGCGTTGGTGGCAGCGAAACCTGCACAGATCGTGATGCACTTCAACTTCTGACCATGTCAGAAGGAGCTCTATCACGACCCCACAGTCGCATGCCATCTTCACCAGTGCCTCGGCGAGCGGGCAGGTCTTCTACCTCCCGGGAGTGGCGCTCGGGGCTCTTCCCGCGGCGACGCCCGGGGTCTTCGGCGTGATTACGCCGTTCATCGCGCGCCGCTTGAGAGGAGTGCACCGTCGGCGCCGGTGTGGGAGCCTTGGAGGACCTCGCATCGCCTTCGGGTGGGGTGGCAGCGATCTTGGAAGGCCCCGCGCCACCCGCGGAGGGCCTAGCTCCGTCTTCGGATTTGGCAGTGTGCGACCCGTTACCAGGCGCACGAACATCGCTGCCTCCCAAACTCCGACTGCTGGGATGGTGTTGGTGTTCGCGAACGGCGCCCCGGGTCCTTTCTGCGACCGGTCCACTGCTCGCCCGCGTTGGGACGGGATGTCGGGCTTTCGACGGGCCAACCGCCACCGTCGTCTTCTTCTTGGGCGCCATGACGATGAAGAAGCATCGAACTAACTGCTAAAGCCGATTCTCACAACTGCGCCCCCTACCTGGCGCGCCAAAGATATCGGTGGGAACGACACCTATGGGATCACAAGAATCCCTACTACGGTTGCGGGGCGCGGGGTCGTGAGAAGAGCGGATCAAATAGAAGCACACGGTTCGTTTATCTAGGTTCGGGCCACGAGGATGCGTAAAACCCTACTCCTTCTTTGGTGGATTGTATATCTGTGTTCTTGAGCTAGCTATGGGGCGTGAGGAGCTCCAAAAAGCCGAATCCTCTTCCTGGTCGCCTCGGGCCTCCTTTAATAGGAAAGGGGTTTCCACAGTGGCACATAGGAGGTGGAAAGGGTACAGTGATGTGAGGTTATCCCTCGCATTAGATGACAAGGCGCATTTAATGCATCTTGCCCAGGTGTCCTTTCTTTATCAGGGACGGGGGAGAGCCCTGTCTCGTCCGTCGCCGCTCCCTCTCATGTCGACACGCGCCCTGGCCAGCGGCACCCGCGGTGCCATATAGGCAGGCAGGCAGCTGAGGTGGCACAGTGGTGGGTCTCCATGAAGATCCGCATGCCGCCACGCAGGTGCCTGCCCAGCTGGTTGGGTCGGCAGCTACATGCGAACGGCGGTGCAGGTTTGACTGGCGTGGGCCTGATGGTGGCCCTACGGGTGTTCTTGGCAAGGGCCTTGTCGGGGCCCCGGCAAGGGTCTTGCCGTGTCGCCTGCTGTCATCCCCAACAAGGCTCTTGCCGGGAGCCTTGTGGTCTTCCTTGGCTGGGATCCCGCCAAGGATCATCATCTTCTAAAGGGTGTATCTGATCTTGAATGTCTTCCCAAAGATCTGGATACCACCACGGGGATGCCTCCCGAATCCTTGCCCCATGGGGGCAGTGGACTCAAGGGTGACTTACTCCATACGTGTGGGGCGAGCTGCCACGGCAAGGGTCTTGCCGGGTTTGCTAAAACCGCCTCCCGGCAAGGGTCTTGCCGGGGGGTCCACTTCGCCCCCTTTGCTCTTTGTGGTCTTGGTCTTGGCATCGTTCTGCTTCTCCCGAGCTTCGGCCTTACCTTGGCTCACCTCCCTTGCTTTGCTCAGTGTGGTGGTGCCCGTGGCTCCGACTGCCCGTGCACAGTTATAGGGGTACAAAAAGTGTACCCCTCCATTTGTACACCGACACACTGCCATATATTCTCAAATATCCCAGAAAAATCATATTTAAATTTTAGGGCATTTGGAGAACTTTTATTTTCGAGGTATTTTTCTATTGCATAGATAATTTAGAAAACACGCAGAAATTGCTATCTTTGTATTTAATATAAATAATAGAAAGTAAAAATAGGGTACAGAGAGTTGTGCTTTCTAAATTCATCCAGCTCATGCTCATCAAAAGGAATCCACTAACAAGGTTGATCAGGTCTTGTTAACAAACTCATTCCGAATAACATGGAACCGGAGAATTTTCGAATAACACTAGGTTACCTCAATGGGGATATGCACATCCCCAACAATAAGAATATCATATTTCTTCTTGACAGTAGGAAGAGGAAATTCAAAACCTCCAATAGTGATTGTTGAAATTTTTACAATAGAATTTATACTGTGGACTTGAGGTTGTTTCCTCGAAAAGTGTACTGTATGCTCATTACCATTAACATGAAAAGTGACATTGCCTTTGGTGCAATCATTAACAGCCCATGCAGTATTCAAAAAGGGTCTTCTAAGAATAATAGACATACTATCATCCTCGGGAATATCAAGAATAACAAAGTCCGTTAAAATAGTAACGTTTGCAACCACAATAGGCACATCCTCACAAATATCGACAGGTATAGCAGTTGATTTATCAGCCATTTGCAAAGATATTTCAGTAGGTGTCAACTTATTCAAATCAAGTCTACGATATAAAGAGAGAGGCATAACACTAACACTGGCTCCAAGATCACATAAAGTAGTTTTAACATAGTTTCTTTTACTGGAGCATGGTATAGTTGGTACTCTGGGATCTCCGAGTTTCTTTGGTATTCCTCCCTTAAAAGTGTAATTAGCAAGCATGGTGGAAATTTCTGCTTTCGGTATGTTTCTTTTATTAGTAACAATATCTTTCATGTACTTAGCATAAGGATTCATTTTGAGCATATCTGTCAAACGCATACGCAAAAAGATAGGTCTAATCATTTTAGCAAAGCGCTCAAAATCCTCATCATCCTTTTTCTTGGATGGCTTAGGAGGAAAAAGCATGGCTTTCTGAACCCAAGGCTATGTTTCCTTACCGTGTTTCCTAGCAACAAAGTCCCCTTTATCATAACGTTGATTCTTTGATTGTGGGTTATCAAGATCAACAGCAGGTTCAGCTTCTACATCATTATCATTGCTAGGTTGAGCATCAACATGAACATTATCATTAACATTATCACTAGTTTCATGTTCATTACCAGATTGTGTTTCAGCATCAGAAATAGAAATATCATTAGGATTCTCAGGTGTGTCAATGACAGGTTCACTAGAAGCATGCAAAGTCCTATCATTTTTCTTTTTCTTCCTTTTAGAAGGACTAGGTGCATCAATATTATTTCTCTGAGAATCTTGCTCAATTCTCTTAGGATGGCCCTCGGGATACAAAGATTCCTGAGTCATTTTACCACCTCTAGTCATAACTCTAACAACATTATCATTTTTCTTACTATTCAATTCATTGAGAAAATCATTCTCAGCTTTAAGTACTTGTTCTACTTGAGTGGTAACCATAGAAGCATGTTTACTAATAAGTTTTAATTCACCTTTGATATTATCCATATAATCACCCAAGTGTTCAAGCATATCAGCATTGCGTTTTAATTCCCTGCCAAAATAAGCATTGAAGTTTTCTTGCTTAACCATAAAGTTATCAAACTCATCTAAGCATGGGCTAGCAAACTTAGTAAATGGGATTTCAGCTTTGTCATATCTATAGAGAGAATTTACCTTTACTACCTGTGTCGGGTTATCAAGACCATGTATTTCTTCAATAGGTGGTAAATTCTTAACATCTTCAGCTTTAATACCTTTTTATTTCATAGATTTCTTTGCCTCTTGCATATCTTCAGGACTGAGAAATAGAATACCCCTTGTCTTCGGAGTTGGCTTAGGAGTTGGTTCAGGAAGTGTCCAATTATTTCCATTAGTAAACATATTATTCAATAGCAACTCAGCTTGATCAACAGTTCTTTCCCTGAAAACACAACCAGCACAACTATCCAGGTAATCTCTGGAAGCATTGGTTAGTCCATTATAAAAGATATCAAGTATTTCATTTTTCTTGAGAGGACGATCAGGCAAAGCATTAAGTAATCGGAGAAGCCTCCCCCAAGCTTGTGGGAGACTCTCTTCTTCAATTTGCACAAAATTATATATTTCCCTTAAGGCACCTTGTTTCTTATGAGCAGGGAAATATTCAGCAGAGAAGTAATAAATCATATCCTGGGGACTACGCACACAACCAGGATCAAGAGAATTAAACCATGTTTTAGCATCACCCTTTAATGAGAACGGAAACAACTTAAGGATAAAGTAATAGCGAGTTTTCTCATCATGAGTAAACATGGCAGCTATATCATTTAATTTAGTAAGATGTGCCACAACAGTTTCAGATTCATAGCCATAAAAAGATCAGATTCAACCAAAGTAATTAACTCAAGATCGACAGAGAAATCATAATCCTTATCAGTAATAAAGATAGGTGAAGTAGCAAAAGCAGGGTCATATTTCATTCTAGCATTCAAAGACTCTTCTTTAAGCTTAGCTAATAATTTCTTAAGATCATATCTATCATTTCAAGCTAAGAAGTCTCTAGCAGTTTCTTCATCCATAACATAACCCTCAGGAACAACAGGAAATTCATATCTAGGGGGAGAATCTTCATCATCACTTTCATCAATATTATCAGATTCAATAATTTCATTCTCTCTAGCCCTAGCAAGTTGTTCATCAAGAAATTCACCTAGTGGCACAGTATTATCAAGCATAGTAGTTTCATCATAAGTATCATGCAAAGCAGAAGTGGCATCATCAATAACGTGTGACCTATCAGAATCAATAGCATGTGTAGGTGTCGCAAGTTTACTCAAAACAGAAGGTGAATCAAGTGCAGAGCTAGATGACATTTCCTTACCTTCCCTCGTAGTTGAGGGGAAAATCTTGGTTCTTTGATCTTTCAAGTTCTTCATAGTGATAAGCAGATATAAATCCCAAGTGACTCAAAGAATAGAGCTATGGTCCCCGGCAATGTCGCCAAAAAATAATCTTTATAACCCACAAGTATAGGGGATGGCAACAGTTTTCGAGGGTAGAGTATTCAACCCAAATTTATTGATTCGACACAAGGGGAGCCAAAGAATATTCTCAAGTATTAGCAGCTGAGTTGTCAATTCAACCACACCTGGAAACTTAATATCTGCAGCAAGGTATTTAGTAACAAAGTAATATGATAGTAGTGGTAATGGTAGAAAAAGTAATTTTTTTGGTTTTATAGTGATTGTAACATAAAGCAATGGAAAAGTAAATAAGCAAAGAACAATGTATGAAAAGCTCGTAGGAAATGGATCGGTGATGGAGAATTATGTCGGATGTGATCGATCATGCAGTAGTTATAACATAGGGTGACACAGAACTAGCTCCAGTTCATCAATGTAATGTAGGCATGTATTCCGAATATAGTCATACGTGCTTATGGAAAAGAACTTGAATGGCATCTATTGTCCTACCCTCCCGTGGCAGCGGGGTCCTATTGGAAACTAAGGGATATTAAGGCCTCCTTTTAATAGAGTACCGGACCAAAGCATTAACACATAGTGAATACATGAACTCCTCAAACTACGGTCATCACGGTAATGGCCCCGATTATTGTCACTTCGGGGGTTAACGGATCATAACACATAATACGTGACTATAGACTTGCAAGATTGGATCAAGAACTCACATATATTCATGAAAACATAATAAGTTCAGATATGAAATCATGGCACTCGGGCCCTAGTGACAAGCATTAAGCATAGAAAAGTCATATCAACATCAATCTCAGAACATAGTGGATACTAGGGATCAAACCCTAACAAAACTAACTCAATTACATGATAAATCTCATCCAACCCATCACCGTCCAGCAAGCCTACGATGGAATTACTCACGCACGACGGTGAGCATCATGAAATTGGTGATGGAGGAAGGTTGATGATGATGATGGCGATGGATTCCTCTCTCCGGAGCCCCGAACGGACTCCAGATCAGCCCTCCCGAGAGAGTTTAGGGCTTGGCGGCGGCTCCGTATCGTAAAACGCGATGAATCTTTCTATCTGATTTTTTCTCCCCGAACATGAATATATGGAGTTGCAGTTGAGGTCAGTGGAGCGTTAGGGGGCCCACGAGGCAAGGGGGCGCACCCAGGGGGGTAGGCGCACCCCACCCTCGTGGACAGGGTGTGGGCCCCCTGACGTGGATTCTTCTTCTAGTATTTTTTATATATTCCAAAAATAATCTCTGTTGATTTTCAGGTCATTCCGAGAACTTTTATTTCTGCACAAAAACAACACCATGGCAATTCTGCTGAAAACAATGTCAGCCCGGGTTAGCTCCATTCAAATCATGCAAGTTAGAGTCCAAAACAAGGCCAAAAGTGATTGGAAAAGTAGATACGATGGAGAAGTATCAACCGACAAGTCTCTTTATGTGACACCCCGATAGTTAAGCTACAGTAAACCCTTGCTAATCATGCCAGGTCATCATAATTAAACTTTTGCTAAACCTCACTTGTTTCAAACCGAGATCAAATTCAATTACAAATAACGAGTCAAATTAGTATTTCTTTAAACTATCAAATAAAAATGTTCGATGAGTGGCAAATATTCACTAAGTAATGAACATGTTGGAACCAACCTCATTTGGTTTCCCTAATTGCCCCTGGAATTCATTTAGTGGAATAACAAGATTAAATAAGAGCATTTTAATTCAACTATAAATTAGAACAATTCCAATTGGCCTCAACTTTTTCGCACAACCTTATATTGTTGGCTAGGAATTATGTGCAAAGTTTCATAATTAACAAAATTCACTTGGCAGCTAAAATAAATAGAAAAAATAAATAAAAAGAAAAGAAATAGAAAAAGAAAAACAAACATAACTAAACACTAGGCCGACCGTGGCCCAGCTGGCCTGCCCACCAGGCCGGCCCAACCTAGGGCCTACCTTACCTCCCACACCCCGTAACCCTAACCACCTAGTCCCCACTTCCCACGATCCCCACCCCACGTCTCCCTCCTTCCCCCACCCGATTCTGGATCGGGGCACTCGGGGGCCTGCCATTGCTGCCGCGCCAGCCCCCGATGTCGCCGCCTCGTCCCGCCACCACCTCGCGGACGCCACCTCCCCGCCGTACCGCCTCGTCACCTCCCGTATCCCGCGTCTAGCTCCAGCCACCGTACCAGAGATGCAGCGCCCTGACGCCGACGTCGTTCGCCATCGCCGGCGCCAACCACGTCACCTCCCTGACCTCCTCCCCAACGGCCAACACCAGGCCTCGCCGACCCCTCGCTCCTCGGCAATGCTGTGAGCTGCGCTCCCCCTCCCCTTCTGCCCCCCACGTACGTTCCCATCTCACCGGCGCCCGTCCGTGCTCACCGCCGCCCCGCTTTGTCCTAGCCATGCGCTACGATCGCACGCGCTCACGCTCCCCCTCCCCGCGGCGCATGCACTCACCGCCGCCTGCGCCTCACACCAGCGCGCCCGCGGTGAGCGCCTCGTGCGCCCCCTGCCGCAGCCCTGCCGTGCACCCACGCGCGCCCGCCCATGCGGGGCTGCACCCATCGCTGCTTGCTGCTCCGGCCGGCTCGTGCTGGACCTCGCCCGCACCGAGCCGCATGTCGCCGTCCACGTCCAAGCTCCCTCCGCCTCCTTGCTGCCGCCGGCCCTGTTGGGGAACGTAGTAATTTCAAAAAAATTCCTACGCACACGCAAGATCATGGTGATGCATAGCAACAAGATGGGAGAGTGTTGTCTATGTACCCTCATAGACTGAAGCAGAAGCGTTGATGCAACGTAGAGGAAGTAGTCGTACGTCTTCCCGGTCCAACCGATCCAAGCACCGTTACTCCGGTACCTCCGAGTTCTTGGCACACATTCAGCTCGATAACGCTCCCCGGGCTCCGATCCAGCAAAGCTTCGGGGAGGAGTTCCGTCAGCACGACGGCGTGGTGACGATCTTGATGTTTAACCGTTGCAGGGCTTCGCCTAAGCACTGCTACAATATGACTGAGGTGGAATATGGTGGAGGGGGCACCGCACACGGCTAAGGAACGATCACGAAGATCAACTTGTGTGTCTATGGGGTGCCCCCTGCCCCCGTATATAAAGGAGTGGAGGAGGGGAGGGCCGGCCCTCTCTATGGCGCGCCCTAGGGGAGTCCTACTCCCACCGGGAGTAGGATTCCCCCTTTCCTAGTCCAACTAGGAGTCCTTCCATGTAGTAGGAGTAGGAGACAAGGAAGGCGAAGGAAAGAGGGGGCGCAGCCCATCCCCCTAGTCCAATTCGGACTAGGCCTTGGGGGGCGCGGCCTGCCCTAGGCAGCCCCTCTCTCTTTCAGGTATGGCCCAATAAGGCCCAATACTTCTCCCCCCGTATTCCCGTAACTCCCCGGTACTCCGAAAAATACCCGAAATCACTCGGAACCTTTCCGATGTCCGAATATAGTCGTCCAGTATATCGATCTTTACGTCTCGACCATTTCGAGACTCCTCGTCATGTCGCCGATCTCATCCGGGACTCCGAACTCCTTCGGTACATCAAAACTCATAAACTCATAATATAAGTGTCATCGAAACCTTAAGCGTGGGGACCCTACGGTTCGAGAACAATGTAGAAATGACCGAGACACGTCTCCGGTCAATAACCAATAGCGAAACCTAGATGCCCATATTGGCTCCTACATATTCTATGAAGATCTTTATCGGTCAGACCGCATAACAACATACGTTGTTCCCTTTGTCATTAGTATGTTACTTGCCTGAGATTCGATCGTCGGTATCCAATACCTAGTTCAATCTCGATACTGGCAAGTCTCTTTACTCGTTCCGTAATACATCATCCTGCAACTAACTCATTAGTTGCAATCCTTGCAAGGCTTAAGTGATGTGCATTACCGAGAGGGCCCAAAGATACCTCTCCGACATTCGGAGTGACAAATCCTAATCTCGAAATACACCAACCCAACATGTACCTTTGGAGACACCTGTAGAGCTCCTTTATAATCACCCAGTTACGTTGTGACGTTTGGTAGCACACAAAGTGTTCCTCCGGCAAATGGGAGTTGCATAATCTCAGTCATAGGAACATGTATAAGTCATGAAGAAAGCAATAGCAACATACTAAACGATCGGGTGCTAAGCTAATGGAATGGGTCATGTCAATCAGATAATTCAACTAATGATGTGATCCCGTTAATCAAATAACAACTCTTTGTCCATGGTTAGGAAACATAACCATCTTTGATTAACGAGCTAGTCAAGTAGAGGCATATTAGTGACACTCTGTTTGTCTATGTATTCACACATGTATTATGTTTCCAGTTAATACAATTCTAGCATGAATAATAAACATTTATCATGATATAAGGAAATAAATAGTAACTTTATTATTGCCTCTAGGGCATATTTCCTTTAGTCTCCCACTTGCACTAGAGTCAATAATCTAGATCACATCGCCATGTGATTTAACATCAATAGTTCACATCTTTATGTGATTGGTTCACATCTCCATGTGACTAACACCCAAAGGGTTTACTAGATTCAATAATCTAGTTCACATCGCTATGTGATTAAGACCCAAAAAGTGATCATGTTTTGCTTGTGAGAGAAGTTTAGTCAACGGGTCTGCCACATTCAGATCCGCATGTATTTTGCAGATTTCTATGTCAACAATGCTCTGCATGGAGCTACTCTAGCTAATTGCTCCCACTTTCAATATGTATCCAGATTGAGACTTAGAGTCATCTGGACCAGTGTCAAAACTTGCATCGACGTAACCCTTTACGAAGAACCTTTTGTCACCTCCGTAATCGAGAAACATATCCTTATTCCAGTAAGGATAATTTTGACCGCTGTCCATTGATCTACTCCTAGATCACTATTGTACTCCCTCTCTTAACACAGTGTATGGTATACAATAGATCTGGTACACAGCATGGCATACTTTATAGAACCTATGACTGAGGCATAGGGAATGACTTTCATTCTCTTTCTATCTTCTGCCGTGGTCGGGCTTTGAGTCTTACTCAACTTCACACCTTGTAACACAGGCAAGAAACTTTTTCTTTGACTGTTCCATTTTGAACTACTTCAAAATCTTGTCAAGGTATGTACTCACTGAAAAAACTTATCAAGCATCTTGATCTATCTCTATAGATCTTGATACTCAATATGTAAGCAGCTTCACTGAGGTCTTTCTTTGAAAAACTCCTTTCAAACACTCCTTTATGCTTTGCAGAATAATTCTACATTATTTCCGATCAACAATATGTCATTCACATATACTTATCAGAAATGTTGTAGTGCTCCCACTCACTTTCTTGTAAATACAGGCTTCACCGCAAGTCTGTATAAAACTATATGCTTTGATCAACTTATCAAAGCGTATATTCCAACTCCGAGATGCTTGCACCAGTCCATAAATGGATCGCTGGAGCTTGCATATTTTGTTAGCACCTTTAGGATTGACAAAACCATCTTGTTGCATCACATACAACTCTTCTTTAATAAATCCATTAAGGAATGCAGTTTTGTTTATCCATTTGCCAGATTTCATAAAATGCGGCAATTGCTAACATGATTCGGACAGACTTAAGCATAGATACGAGTGAGAAACTCTCATCGTAGTCAACACCTTGAACTTGTCGAAAACCTTTTGCGACAATTCTAGATTTGTAGATAGTAACACTACTATCCGTGTCCGTCTTCCTCTTGAAGATCCATTTATTATCAATGGCTTGCCGATCCTCGGGCAAGTCCACCAAAGTCCACACTTTATTCTCATACATGGATCCTATCTCAGATTTCATGGCCTCAAGCCATTTACCGGAATCTGGGCTCATCATCGCTTCCTCATAGTTCGTAGGTTCGTCATGGTCAAGTAACATGACCTCCAGAATAGGATTACCATACCACTCTTGTGCAGATCTCACTCTAGTTTACCTACGAGATTCGGTAGTAACTTGATCTGAAGTTACATGATCATCATCAATAGCTTCCTCACTAATTGGTGTAGTAGTCACAGGAACAGATTTCTGTGATGAACTATTTTCCAATAAGGGAGAAGGTACAATTACCTTATCAAGTTTTCTACTTTCCTCCCACTCACTTCTTTCGAGAGAAACTCCTTCTCTAGAAAGGATCCATTCTTAGCAATGAATGTCTTGCCTTCGGATCTGTGATAGAAGGTGTACCCAACTGTCTCCTTTGGGTATCCTATGAAGACATATTTCTCCGATTTGAGTTTGAGCTTAACGAGATGAAACTTTTTCACATAAGCATCACAACTCCAAACTCTAAGAAACGATAGCTTAGGTTTCTTGCCAAACCATAGTTCACACGGTGTCGTCTCAACGGATTTAGATGGTGCCCTATTTAACGTGAATACAGCTGTCTCTAATGCATAACCCCAAAACGATAGTGGTAGATCGGTAAGAGACATCATAGATCGCACTATATCTAATAAAGTATGGTTATGATGTTCGGACACGCCATTACACTATGGTGTTCCAGGTGGCGTGAGTAGTGAAACTATTTCACATTGTTTTAATTGAAGGCCAAACTCGTAACTCAAATATTTTACCTCTGCGATCATATCGTAGAAACTTTTATTTTCTTGTCACGATGATTTTCCACTTCACTATGAAATTCTTTGAACTGTTCAAATGTTTCAGACTTATGTTTCATCAAGTAGATATCCCCATATCTGCTCAAATCATCTGTGAAGGTCAGAAAATAATGATACCTGCTGCAAGCCTTAATATTCATCGGACCACATACATCAGTATGTATGATTTCCAACAAATCTGTTGCTTGCTTCATTGTTCCAGAGAACGGTGTTTTAGTCATCTTGCCCATAAGGCATGGTTCGCAAGCATCAAGTGATTCATAATCAAGTGATTCCAAAAGCCCATCAGCATGGGGTTTCTTCATGCGCTTTACACCAATATGACTTGAACGGCAGTGCCACAAATAAGTTGCACTATCATTATTAACTTTGCATCTTTTGGTTTCAATATTATGAATATGTGTATCACTACAATCAAGATCCAACGAACTTGTTTCATTGGGTGTATGAACATCGAAGGTTTTATTCATGTAAATAGAACAACAATTATTCTCTCACTTTAATGAATAACCGTATTGCAATAAACATGATCAAATCATATTCATGCTCAACGCAAAAACCAGATAACACTTATTTAGGTTCAACACTAATCCCGAAAGTATAGGGGAGTGTGCGATGATGATCATATCAATCTTGGAACTACTTCCAATACACATCGTCACTTCACCCTTAACTAGTCTCTGTTTATTCTGCAACTCCTGTTTTGAGTTACTACTCTTAGCAACTGATCCAGTATCAAATACTGAGGGGTTGCTATAAACACTAGTCAAGTACACATCAATAACATGTATATCAAATATACTTTTCTTTACTTTGCCATCCTTCTTATCCGCCAAATACTTGGGGCAGTTCTGCTTCCAGTGACCAGTCCCTTTGCAGTAGAAGCACTTAGTCTCAGGCTCAGGACCAGACTTGGGCTTCTTCACTTGAGCAGCAACTTGCTTGCTGTTCTTCTTGAAGTTCCCCTTCTTCCCTTTTCCCTTTTCTTGAAACTAGTGGTCTTGTTAACCATCAACACTTGATGTTTTTCTTGATTTCTACCTTCGTCGATTTCAGCATCACGAAGAGCTTGGTATCCCTTGCATATTATAGTTCATCACGAAGTTCTACTAACTTGGTGATGGTGACTAGAGAATTCTGTCAATCACTATTTTATCTGGAAGATTAACTCCCACTTGATTCAAGTGATTGTAGTACCCAGACAATCTGAGCACATGCTCACTGCTTGAGCTATTCTCCTCCATCTTTTAGCTATAGAACTTGTTGGAGACTTCATATTTCTCAACTCGGGTATTTGCTTGAAATATTAACTTCAACTCCTGGAACATCTCATATGGTCCATCACGTTCAAAACGTCTTTGAAGTCCCGATTCTAAGCCGTTAAGCATGGTGCACTAAACTATCAAGTAGTCATCATATTGAGCTAGCTAAACATTCATAACGTCTGCATCTGCTCCTGCAATAGGTCTGTCACCTAGCGGTGCATCAAGGACATAATTCTTCTGTGCAGCAATGAGGATAAACCTCAGATCACGGATCCAATCCGCATCATTGCTACTAACATATTTCAACACAATTTTTCTCTAGGAACATATCAAAATAAACATATGAAAGCATCAACGCGAGCTATTGATCTACAACATAGATATGCTAATACTACCAGGACTAAGTTCATGATAAATTAAAGTTCAATTAATCATATTACTTAAGAACTCCCACTTAGATAGACATCCCTCTAATCCTCTAAGTGATCACGTGATCCAAATCAACTAAACCATAACCGATCATCACGTGAACATCACTATGTTGATCATATCTACTATATGATTCACGCTCGACCTTTCGGTCTCAGTGTTCCGAGGCCATATCTGCATATGCTAGGCTCGTCAAGTTTAACCTGAGTATTCTACGTGTGCAAAACTAGCTTGCACCCGTTGTAGATGTACGTAGAGCTTATCACACCCGATCATCACGTGGTGTCTGGGCACGACGAACTTTGGCAACGGTGCATACTTAGGGAGAACACTTTTATCTTGAAATTTAGTGAGGAATCGTCTTATAATGCTACCGTCAATCAAAGCAAGATAAGATGCATAAAAGATAAACATCACATGCAATCAAAATATGTGACATGATATGGCCATAATCATCTTGTGCCTTTGATCTCCATCTCCAAAGCATCGTCATGATTTCCATCATCACCGGCATGACACCATGATCTCCATCATCTTGATCTATATCAATATGTCGTCACATGGTCGTCTCGCCAACTATTGCTCTTGCAACTATTGCTATCGCATAGCGATAAAGTAAAGCAATTATTTGGCACTTGCATCTTATGCAATAAAGAGACAACCATAAGGCTTTTGCCAATTGCCGATAACTTCAACAAAACATGATCATCTCATACAACAACTTATATCTCATCACGTTTTGACCATATC
The DNA here is from genome assembly GCF_002162155.2 of Triticum dicoccoides. Classification (NCBI taxonomy): domain Eukaryota; kingdom Viridiplantae; phylum Streptophyta; class Magnoliopsida; order Poales; family Poaceae; genus Triticum; species Triticum dicoccoides. The sequence continues at coordinate 611,144,623 of NC_041390.1, forward strand.
ACATCACAACATGCCCTGCAAAAACAAGTTAGACGTCCTCTACTTTGTTGTTGCAAGTTTTACGTGGCTGCGACGGGCTTAAGCAAGAACCAATCTTACCTACGCATCAAAACCACAATGATAGTTTGTCAAGTTGGTGCTGTTTTAACCTTCGCAAGGACCGGGCATAGCCACACTCGGTTCAACTAAGGTTGGAGAAACTGACACCCGCCAGCCACCTGTGTGCAAAGCACGGCGGTAGAACCAGTCTCGCGTAAGCGTACGCGTAATGTCGGTCCGGGCCGCTTCATCCAACAATACCGCCGAACCAAAGTATGACATGCTGGTAAGCAGTATGACTTATATCGCCCACAACTCACTTGTGTTCTACTCGTGCATATAACATCAAACCATAAAAACCTAGCCTCGGATGCCACTGTTGGGGAACGTAGTAATTTCAAAAAAATTCCTACGCACACGCAAGATCATGGTGATGCATAGCAACGAGATGGGAGAGTGTTGTCTACGTACCCTCGTAGACCGAAGCGGAAGCGTTGATGCAACATAGAGGAAGTAGTCGTACGTCTTCCCGGTCCAACCGATCCAAGCACCGTTACTCCGGTACCTCTGAGTTCTTGGCACACGTTCAGCTCGATGACGCTCCCCGGGCTCTAATCCAGCAAAGCTTCGGGGAGGAGTTCCGTCAGCACGACGGCGTGGTGACGATCTTGATGTTCAACCATCGCAGGGCTTCGCCTAAGCACTGCTACAATATGACCGAGGTGGAATATGGGGGAGGGGGCACCGCACACGGCTAAGGAACGATCACGAAGATCAACTTGTGTGTCTATGGGGTGCCCCCTGCCCTCGTATATAAAGGAGTGGAGGAGGGGAGGGCCGGCCCTCTCTATGGCGCGCCCTAGGGGAGTCCTACTCCCACCGGGAGTAGGATTCCCCCTTTCCTAGTCCAACTAGGAGTCCTTCCATGTAGTAGGAGTAGGAGACAAGGAAAGGGAAGGGAGAAGGGAAGGAAGGAGGGGGCGCAGCCCCTCCCCCTAGTCCAATTCGGACTAGGCCTTGGGGGGCGCGCGGCCTGCCCTACGCAGCCCCTCTCTCTTTCCCGTATGGCCCAATAAGGCCCAATACTTCTCCCCCCGTATTCCCGTAACTCCCCGGTACTCCGAAAAATACCCGAATCACTCGGAATCTTTACGTCTCGACCATTTCGAGACTCCTCGTCATGTCCCCGATCTCATCCGCGACTCCGAACTCCTTCGGTACATCAAAACTCATAAACTCATAATATAACTGTCATCAAAACCTTAAGCCTGTGGACCCTACGGTTCGAGAATAATGTAGACATGAACGAGACACGTCTCCGGTCAATAACCAATACCGGGACCTAGATGCCCATATTGACTCCTACATATTCTACGAAGATCTTTATCGGTCAGACCGCATAACAACATACGTTGTTCCCGTTGTCATCGGTATGTTACTTGCCTGAGATTCGATTGTCGGTATCCAATACCTAGTTCAATCTCGTTACCGGCAAGTCTCTTTACTCGTTCTGTAATACATCATCCTGCAACTAACTCATTAGTTGCAATGCTTGCAAGGCTTAAGTGATGTGCATTACCGAGAGGGCCCAGAGATACCTCTCCGACATTTGGAGTGACAAATCCTAATCTTGAAATACGCCAACTCAACATGTACCTTTGGAGACACCTGTAGAGCTCCTTTATAATCACCCAGTTACGTTGTGACGTTTGGTAGCACACAAAGTGTTCCTCCAGCAAACGGGAGTTGCATAATCTCATAGTCATAGGAACATGTATAAGTCATGAAGAAAGCAATAGCAACATACTAAACGATCGGGTGCTAAGCTAATGGAATGGGTCATGTCAATCAGATCATTGAACTAATGATGTGATCCCGTTAATCAAATAACAACTCTTTGTCCATGGTTAGGAAACATAACCATCTTTGATTAACGAGCTAGTCAAGTAGAGGCATACTAGTGACACTCTGTTTGTCTATGTATTCACACATGTATTATGTTTCCGGTTAATACAATTCTAGCATGAATAATAAACATTTATCATGATATAAGGAAATAAATAGTAACTTTATTATTGCCTCTAGGGCATATTTCCTTCAGGCCCCGCCCCGGGCTGCCGTGCCTGCCACTGCCATGCTGGCCGCCTTCGTCGGGGCCCCTCGATGGCTGTCGCGTCGCGGTCGTCTGCCGGTGGCGCCCGCGGCCTCGCCTAGTGCCCCCGGGCTCCGCCTCCGGCCGTCGTCACCGGTCGTCGGCCGTCCACACATCGGCGCCCAGCCGCGCCCCTGCATTCGGGCGGCGCCCGTGCTCTGTGCCCAGCGCCCGATCCACTATGGCCTCAAGGGCCACAGACGGATGGGCCCCATGCCCTAAAAACGTTTTAAAAAAACAAACAAAAACAAATAATAATAATAATAATAATAAAATTAATTAATTAACTAAATTAATTAAGTTAATTAATCCTCTGTAATTAATCTAATTAACTTGTTAGTTTAGTTAAATCCTAATGAGATTAATCAGTCAATGACATGCGGGACCCACACGTCAGTTTGACCTAGTCAACCTCAATTGACTGCTGACGTCATGCTGACGTCAGCAAACACTATTCTGGATAATGTTATATTAAATTAATAAAATAAATGCTAAAATTAATTTAAATCTTTTAAAATTAATATTAGAATAAACCGTAGCTCGGATGAAAAAACTTTGTACATGAAAGTTGCTCAGAACGACGAGACGAATCCGGATACGCTGCCCGTTCGTCTGCCATGCATCCCTAGCATAGAGAACACGCAACTTTTCCCCTCCGGTTTGTCTATCCGAAAACGCGAAACACCGGGGATATTTTCCCGGATGTTTCCCCTCCTTCACCGGTACCACCTCATACCGTGTTAGGGCACACCTAGCATCACGCTTTGTCATGTCATGCATCTGTTTGCTTGATATTTATTGTTTATTCCCCCTCTTCTCTCGCTAGACACCAAGACCGACGCCGCTACTACCCAGTACGACTACGGTGTTGACGACCCCTCTCTCTTGCCAGAGCAACCAGGCAAGCCCCCCTTTTGATCACCAGATATCACCTATTCTTCTCTCTACTGCTTGCATTAGAGTAGTGTAGCATGTTACTGCTTTCCGTTAATCCTATCCTGATGCATAGCATGTCCTTGCTACTATTGTTGTTACCTTTACCCGCAATCCTAATGCTTAGTATAGGATGCTAGTTTAACATCAGTGGCCCTACATTGTTGTCCGTCTGCCATGCTATACTATCGGGTCGTGATCACTCGGGAGGTGATCACGGGTATATATACTATATACTTTATACATGATACATGTGATGACTAAAGTCAGGTTGGCTCGAGGAGTACCCGCGGTTGATTCACAAATTGGGGGCTGGAAGGACATACTTTCCCGACGGCCCTCTTTGTGGATCTTTGTGGCAAAGAGACAGGGCTGGTTGAGATCACCTAGGAGAGAGGTGGGCCTGGCCCTGGTCGGCGTTCGCGGTTATTCCAAAATAACACGCTTAACGAGATCTTGGTATTTTTGATTTGAGTCTGGCTACTGGCATATACGCACTAACCATCTACGCGGGGACAGTTATGGGCACTCGACGTCATGGTATCAGCCGAAGCATTCGTGACGTCAGCGACTGAGCGACGCGCGCTGGGTTGGACTGGAACGCCTACTCTTGTATAAGGGAGGCTAGGTCTGCTCACCGGCCGCGATGGGCCCAGACCCCTGTGCCATAGGATTTAGACCGGCGTGCTGACCTCTCTGTTGTACCTAGGTAGGGCTGCGACGTGTTGATCTTCTGAGGCCGGGCATGACCCAGGAAAGTGTGTCCGGCTAAATGGGATCGAGCGTGTTGGGAAATGTGGTGCACCCCTGCAAGGAAGTTGATCTATTCGAATAGCCGTGTCCCTCGGTAAAAGGACGACCCGGAGTTGTACCTTGACCTTATGACAACTAGAACCGGATACTTAATAAAACACACTCTTCCAAGTGCCAGATACAACCGGTGATCGCTCTCTCACAGGGCGACGAGGGGAGGATCATCGGTTAGGATTATGCTACACGATGCTACTTGGTGAACTTACCATCTACTCTCTTCTCCTGCTGCAAGATGGAGGTTAGCAGGAGCGTAGTCTTTGACAGGACTAGCTATCCCCCTCTTATTCTGGCTTTCTGCAGTTCAGTCCACATATGATACCCTTATTCCATTTGATACCAATGCATACATATGTAGTGTAGCTCCTTGCTTGCGAGTACTTTGGATGAGTACTCATGGTTGCTTTTCTCCCCCTTTTCCCCCCTTCCTATACCCGATTGTTGCGACCCGACGATGGAGCCCAGGAGCCAGACGCCACTGCCGATGACGAATACTACTACTCGGGAGGTGCCTACTACTACGTGCAGCCCGCTGACGACGGCCAGGAGTAGTTTAGGAGGATCCCAGGCAGGAGGCCTGCGCCTCTTTCGATCTGTATCCCGGTTTTGTGCTAGCCTTCTTAAGGCAAACTTGTTTAACTTATGTCTGTACTCAGATATTGTTGCTTCCACTGACTCGTCTATGATCGAGCTCTTGTATTCGAGCCCTCAAGGCCCCTGGCTTGTAATATGATGCTTGTATGACTTATTTTATTTGTAGAGTTGTGTTGTGATATCTTCCCGTGAGTCCCTGATCTTGATCGTACACGTTTGCGTGTATGATTAGTGTACGGTCAAATCGGGGGCATCACAAGTTGGTAGCAGAGCCGACTGCCTGTAGGAATGAACCTTCCAAACTCCTTGGCCGAAGTTGAGTCTAGGCATTACAAAACTTTTACTAACATGGTTGTGTGCCTTACGGGCCCATGTCGCCATTCGGTGGTATTAGGATCTTTTATTCCTCGTCTATACTCTAGGATTCTGATCTCTCTTCTATTTGGGTTAAATGATTTTGCTAAAATCTAACTCTAGGTTCTCGTTACCACTTCCTGCCGGAGAGCCCCTTCAATACAGATGATCGACTGCTTCAACAGAAGATTCTGATGATACTCTCCGATGTTCTCCCGAAACTTTGTGCCATTGCTTTTGCAATTGCCTACCACCAAAATATCCCTATGGATACGTATTTAGACCTGTCGTTCTTACTTTTATTCCCAGTTGATCTTGTTATTACAAGATACCCCGAAATTGTCTCTATTATTCTGAGTATACTTTGTGCCTACTGCCTTGCAGTTCCTTGTCACCTGAATACCCCGATAATTCTCGCACTTAACGAGTATCCGCTCATCCCCAGTTGTTCATGTGTTTCACAATGGTCTTCGAAATAGTATTCGATCCTCCAAAAATCCTTAGTAGCTTATTGCTCTGCAATACTTGTCTCCTTGCATTATGGATGCTTTCCATATGTCTGGCAATATTCGTCAGTATCCTTAGACACCGTCATTTTGATCCTATTGATTCAACATGAGTGCGAATGCACGCAATCATCAGTTGATCCTTTCAAATTATCTTTCTCACTCAGACGTCATTTTTGAACATGAGCTTGTTCTCGACCAATTTGTTTGCCGTCAATTGTACCCTTAGGTCTATTGAACTTATCCACCCTTGATCAGAGCGTCTGCTTCTGATCCTTCTATTTGGAAATCATAATACCTTTGATATCTAAGCATTGAATCATTCAGGTGTTCTATAATCTGATGCCCTTGCATCCTTTCTTCAACTGATTGTGTGCCGATGCTCACATCAGCTCCGCTATGGACCGTCAGATCCTTTATTGGATTATTATTCGACATTGTCCTCCTTATTCAATAACCTTGTGAGCCTTTCCTCGGATACATAATGCTTTTGGTAAATTGTATCCTCTATTTTCTCAACCATGCTCTGTTTTCGAGCTGGTGGTATCTACGATTGAAGTTTGTGGTATATGTTTCCACGATACCCTGACGGGTTGAACCTATGCCTTTCTTAATCTATGTGAACCCGAAAGTTTTCACGGGTCATACTCCTCTGGTAATTCACCAGGTAGGTTTTGACACTGAAATCATTTTTAACTAGAGCAGTGAACGATAGGTTATGCATTGGAGAAGTGGGAGTCGACCTTGAACTTTGTGTTCATTCCCATGGACACAATGTAGATCCTATCATGGTAGCTTCTTGTAATAATAACTAAGTCCTTGATATAATATCCTTTGGTATCGGTGAATTGATCCTTTGCAATCGTGGTTCCGACCATATGTTCTTCTTGGATCCCATTTCTCGGACAAGTTGAAGTACTTGTCTTCTGCAAATCAATACCCCAGTCCAACCTCTACTTTGATCTGTCTTCGAGTATTACCCCTGGTATCTCGAGATTATCTTGGAACTGCATAACTTCCTATGAGTTCTTCATCAAGTACTACATTCTCACTGATTACAATTTTTCATGGGCTCTGAGTTATTAAACACTCAAGGACACCGATAACTGAACCGAGTCCAGACTCCAATTCAATGACTCTAAGTAATTTTCGTTGCTTACGAGTTTATTAATCCTTCAAGTCATCCCTAGCCTGCTCGGCTATATCATTATCGTGCTAAATTTTAACTGTGCTATCATGTCCTTCTTCCTGGAGCACAAATTTCGATGGTGAGCTAATCTTACAATCGAACTTCCTCGTCATATCGTTTGTCCTTGAACAACAAGCTTGATTTCGAGTTTGTGTCGTACCCATGGTTCCAATAAATTTTGCTTCATAATTCCGTTGACTTGATGTCGTCACCGATCAGTTACATCTTCTCGAAACCTCTTGACAAATGTGTCGTGATCATCATCAACATTCTGAGGTTCTTCCAAGATATCTATCGAATTCTTGATGAGAAATGCCATCCTTTGCCCTCGATGAATTGGGTTATCATCGACAACATTATTGCATTCCCTCCAACACAAAACTTGCTCTGGTTTTGTGTTGTACCTTGAGTTCGTTGCTATCCAACTTATGTTATGTTCTACCGCAAAGTATTACCATCTTTGATGTCTGGAATGTTGTGAGGACTACTCCACCTCTTAAAATTCTTGATATAGTAACCCCTCTCACCTTCTCTGTTCTTTTCTTTGTACCCGTGTTGTTTCTAATCGGAATACCGGTAGTTGCACTTTGAGGTGTGAATTCGAAACTTCTAGCAACCTTATTGCTTTGAAGTGAATGATCGATAGTTTCATTCTAATTCTTTGGTTCATTAAGTCACCATTCTAACATTATTCGTGCGACCCAGCCCATATTTGGGTGCACCTTTCAATCAACGATTAACTGTGTATGTTTTCCTTGAGCATACCTTGTTATATCATTTGATTTGACAACTTTTATCTCCTTGTTCGAATACTTGTGGAAATCCATCTTTTGGAAATCTTGATTCGTTGTCGCTGATTTCATCAGCCACCTCCTCGTCCTCTCCTTGGTTTAATGATGAACCCATGGTTCAGAACTTGCTTCCATAGTTCATTACCCGAGAATCTTACAATGTCATCTCGTCAATTTGTGTTGCACCTTTTCTTCTCAGACATCCTGAGTCCGAGGTATCCTGACACCAAACAGATCTGAATCCCGGTCAGATATGATGGTTGGGACATATTTCCAAGAGTTATAACATTGGTCTTTATATGACCCGATAAGTTGATGTCATGCCTAGCACAACTGGCCGGAGGACCTATTGTTATAGTTTCCATTTTAGCAAGGTTAACCATTCTTCCATGAGGAAATTGTAAGACTTATTCTACAAGTTATTTCTGATGGATCCTTTGTGTTTCCAAAGTTTGATCTTCACCTGTTAACCTTGTCAATGCTAGCTCAAAGCATGTCTGTGGTACTCTGATTTTCAACAAGAAAATTTGAAGCCCCGTGCTAAATGTTTCTTGCTCTATTGTCCAAACATCGTTGTATGGTTAATGTCATGAAATTTTTCTCCCCTTACCTAAATAGTTTTCTACATCATATCCTGTCATGGATAATATGTTCTGCTTGTCCTTGGGAAGAATATACCCTTGAAATATGTGTTTAAACACATTTTCCTTTCCATTGTTCTGTTTAAACCTGATAATCACTTTCCCTTTCCATTGGTTTGTTTAAACCTTCTTGTGATCTATATTGTATAAGCAGTAATATATCCCTGCTTATGTAAACACCTCGTTGTACCACTCTATTAGAAAGACCCTGTTACTTTTGTTGATGGCATTCCGGTAACCATTGACGGACGAGAATCTTGCCTACTAGTCCGTCTCGTTCAACGAGCAGGAAGATGGTTCTCTTCGTCCCTCGCCCTTGGTACTGATGTGTTGCCGACATGACCGACAGACTATCCTCTGACATGCCTTGCTTACATGATCGTGCAAGATGTCACCGACCTACCTACTTTTAACCACATGGTGGGTCCATAACCCACAGTTCCAAAGGATCGAAACCTGACTCTCCTATACACATTGTTAACAAAGTTATCCCTTGCTCTTGGTTTCGTAGGTAATTCACGAGCCACCTTCCTAGTGCTCCATTATGCTATTAGACGCAATACTTACTCTCGCTGCTCTGAACCCTTTCTCACTATGGTTCAGACTTTGAACAACAATCTATCCGCTTGGAACCTCTTATTGTACCTTCTTAACTTACTCTCGATGTACTTTATATGTTCAACTCGAGAGTTAATCTTATGCTCATTTCATAGGTTAACCCCAGATTGTTTCCCTCAAAAGCATTCTGTCGTAGCTGAGCTGCCCCTTACCTATTCGTAAGTATGTTGGAGTTCCCGAATAAAAGGACGACTTCACCATGATGACCTGGAGCAGAGAAATGAAGACGTCAATGTAATGGATCGACCTGTTCGAGAAGAGCAACCAAGACCGAGAAGATCCGTTAGAATTTCGTAACCCAATCCCTCCCCCTTACTCCCTTCCTAAATCTCGGGACGAGATTTCTTGTAGTGGAGGAGAATTGTGACACCCCGATAGTTAAGCTACAGTAAACCCTTGCTAATCATGCTAGGTCATCATAATCAAACATTTGCTAAACCTCACTTGTTTCAAACCGAGATCAAATTCAAATACAAATAACAAGTCAAATTAGTATTTCTTTAAACTATCAAATAAAAAGGTTCGATGAGTGGAAAATATTCACTAAGTAATGAACATGTTGGAACCAACCTCATTTGGTTTCCCTAATTGCCCCTGGAATTAATTTAGTGGAATAACAAGACTAAATAAGTGCATTTTAATTCAACTATAAATTAGAACAGTTCCAATTGGCCTCAACTTTTTCGCGCAACCTTATAGTATTGGCTAGGAATTATGTGAAAAGTCTCATAATTAACAAAATTCACTTGGCAGCTAAAAAAATAGAAAAAATAAATAAAAAGAAAAGAAATAGAAAAAGAAAAACAAACATAACTAAACACTGGGCCGACCGTGGCCCAGCTGGCCCGCCCACCAGGCCGGCCCAACCTAGGGCCTCCCTTACCTCCCACATCCCGTAACCCTAACCACCCAGTCCCCACTTCCCACGATCCCCACCCCACGTCTCTCTCCTTCCCCCTCCCGATTCTGGATCGGGGCACTCCGGGGCCCGCCATCGCCGCCACGCCAGCCCTCGACATCGCCGCCTCATCCCGCCACCACCTCGCGGATGCCACCTCCTCGCCGGACCGCCTCGTCACCTCCCATACCCCGCGTCTGGCTCCAACCACCGTCACCGGAGACGCAGCGTCCGAGCGCCCTGACGCTGACGCCGTTCGCCATTGCAGGCGCCACCCACGTCACCTCCCGACCTCCTCCCCAATGGCCTACACCAGGCCTCGCCGACCCCTCGCTCCTCGGCAACGCTGTGAGCTGCGCTCCCCCTCCCCTTCTACCCCCGACGTACGTTCACATCTCGCCGGCGCCCGTCCGTGCTCATTTGTCCTAGCCATGTGCCATGCTCGCGCGCGCTCGCGCTCCCCCTCCCCGCGGCGCGTGCGCTCACCGCCGCCCGCGCCTCACACCAGCGCGCCCGCGGTGAGCGCCTCGTGCGCCCCCTGCCGCAGCCCTGCCATGCACCCGCGCGCGCCCGCCCACGCGGGGCTGCGCCCGCCG
>NC_041390.1:611155373-611183130 GCF_002162155.2 Triticum dicoccoides
GCCATCCGCGTCCCGGCTCCCTCCGCCTCCCTGCCGCCGCCGGCCTCGCCCCGGGCTGCCGTGCCTGCCACTACCCTACTGGCCGCCTTCGCCTGGGCTCCTCGATGGCTGTCGCGCCACGGCCGTCCGCAGGTGGCGCCCGCGGCCTCGCCTAGTCCCCCCCGGGCTCCGCCTCCGGCCATCGTCACCGGTCCTCGCCCGCATCGGCCGCCCGCACATCGGCGCCCTGCCGTGCCCCTGCATTCGGGCGGCGCCCGTGCTCTATGCCCAGCGCCCGATCCACTATGGCCTCAAGGGCCACAGACAGATGGGGCCCACGCCCTTAAAACATTTTAAAAAAACAAACAAAAACTAATAATAATAATAATAATAATAATAATAATAATAATAATAATTAACTAAATTAATTAAGTTAATTAATCCTATTTAATTAATCTAATTAACCTGTTAGTTTAGTTAAATCCTAATTAGATTAATCAGTCAATGACATGCGGGACCCACACGTCAGTTTGACCCAGTCAACCTATATTGACTGCTGACGTCATGCTGACGTCATGCTGACGTCAGCAAACACTATTCTGGATAATGTTATATTAAATTAATTAAATAAATGCTAAAATTAATTTAAATCTTTTAAAATTAATATAAAATAAACCGTAGCTCGGATGAAAAAACTTTGTACATGAAAGTTGCTCAGAACAACGAGACGAATCCAGATACGCAGCCCTTTCGTCCGCCACACATCCCTAGCATAGCGAACACGCAACTTTTCCACTCCGGATCATCTGTGTGAAAACGCGAAACACCGGGGATATTTTCTCGGATGTCCCCCCCCCCTTCACCGGTACCATCTCATACCGTGTTAGGGCACACCTAGCATCACGCTTTGTCATGTCATGCATCTGTTTGCTTGATATTTATTGTTTCTTCCCCCTATTCTCTCGCTAGACACCGAGACCGACGCCGCTGCTACCCAGTACGACTACGGTGTTGAAGACCCCTCTCTCTTGCCAGACCAACCAGGCAAGCCCCCCTTTTGGTCACCAGATATCGCCTATTCTTCTCTCTACTACTTGCATTAGAGTAGTGTAGCATGTTACTGCTTTCCGTTAATCCTATCCTGATGCATAGCCTGTCCTTGCTACTACTGTTGTTACCTTTACCCGCAATCCTAATGCTTAGTATAGGATGCTAGTTTAACATCAGTGGCCCTACATTCTTATCCGTCTGCCATGCTATACTATCGGGCCGTGATCACTCGGGAGGTGATCACGGGTATATACTATATATTTTATACATGATACATGTGATGACTAAAGTCGGGTTGGCTCGAGGAGTACCCGCGGTTGATTCACAAATTGGGGGCTGGAAGGACATACTTTCCCAATGTTGGAAATATGCCCTAGAGGCAATAATAAATTGGTTATTATTATATTTCCTTGTTCATGATAATCGTTTATTATCCATGCTAGAATTGTATTGATAGGAAACTCAGATACATGTGTGGATACATAGACAACACCATGTCCCTAGTAAGCCTCTAGTTGACTAGCTCGTTGATCAATAGATGGTTACGGTTTCCTGACCATGGACATTGGATGTCATTGATAACGGGATCACATCATTAGGAGAATGATGTGATGGACAAAGACCCAATCCTAAGCCTAGCACAAGATCATGTAATTCGTATGCTAAAGCTTTTCTAATGTCAAGTATCATTTCCTTAGACCATGAGATTGTGCAACTCCCAGATATCGTAGGAGTCTTTGGGTGTGCCAAACGTCACAACATAACTGGGTGGCTATAAAGGTACACTACAGGTATCTCCGAAAGTGTCTGTTGGGTTGGCGCGAATCGAGACTGGGATTTGTCACTCCGTGTAAACGGAGAGGTATCTGTGGGCCCACTCGGTAGGACATCATCATAATGTGCACAATGTGATCAAGGAGTTGATCACGGGATGATGTGTTATGGAATGAGTAAAGAGACTTGCCGGTAACGAGATTGAACAAGGTATCAGGATACCAACGATCGAATCTCGGGCAAGTATCGTACCGATAGACAAAGGGAATTGCATACGGGATTGATTAAGTCCTTGACATCATGGTTCATCCGATGAGATCGTTGTGGAACATTTGGGAGCCAACATGGGTATCCAGATCCCGCTGTTGGTTATTGACCGGAGAGTCATCTCTGTCATGTCTGCATGTCTCCCGAACCCGTAGGGTCTACACACTTAAGGTTCGGTGACACTAGGGTTATAGAGATATTCGTATGCGGTAACCCGAGAGTTGTTCGGATTCCCGGATGAGATCCCGGATGTCACGAGGAGTTCCGGAATGGTCCGGAGGTAAAGAATTATATATAGGAAGTGCTATTACGGCCATCGGGAAAAGTTTCAGGGTCACCGGTATTGTACCGGGACCACCGGAAGGGTCCTGGGGGTCCACCGGGTGGGGCCACCTGCCCCGGGGGGCCACATGGGCTGTAGGGGATGCGCCTTGGCCTATATGGGCCAAGGGCACCAGCCCCAAGAGGCCCATGCGCCAAGAATCAAGGGAGAGGAAGAGTCCTAAAGGGGGAAGGCACCTTCGAGGTGCCTTGGGGAGGAGGGACTCCTCCCTGGCCGCACCCTTCCTTGGAGGAAGGGCCAAGGCTGCGCCTCCCCCTCTCCCTTGGCCCTATATATAGTGGGGGGAAGGGAGGGCAGCCCAACGTAAGCCCTGGCACCTCCCTATCCCTCCCATGACACATCTCCCTCCTCCCGCAGCGCTTGGCGAAGCCCTGTTGGAATCCCGCTACTTCCACCACCACGCCGTCGTGCTGCTGGATCTCCATCAACCTCTCCTCCCCCCTTGCTGGACCAAGAAGGAGGAGACGTCGCTGCTCCGTACGTGTGTTGAACGCGGAGGTGCCGTCCGTTCGGCACTAGGATCATCGGTGATTTGGATCACGACGAGTACGACTCCATCAACCCCGTTCCCTTGAACACTTCCGCGCGCGATTACAAGGGTATGTAGATCCACTCCTCACTCGTTGCTAGATGACTCCATAGATAGATCTTGGTGACACGTAGGAAAATTTTGAATTTATGCTACGTTCCCCAACAGTGGTATTAGAGCCAGGTTTATGCGTAGTTTCTATGCACGAGTAGAACACAAAGTAGTTGTGGGCGTTGATTTTGTTCAATATGCTTACCGTTACTAGTCCAATCTTGATTCGGTGGCATTGTGGGATGAAGCGGCCCGGACCGACCTTACACGTACTCTTACGTGAGACTGGTTCCCCCGACTAACATGCACTAGTTGTATAAGGTGGCTGGCGGGTGTCTGTCTCTCCCACTTTAGTCGGATCGGATTCGATGAAAAGGGTCCTTATGAAGGGTAAATAGCAATTGGCATATCATGTTGTGCTCTTTGCGTAGGTAAGAAATGTTCTAGCTAGAAACCCATAGCAGCCACGTAAAACATGCAAAGAACAATTAGAGGATGTCTAACTTGTTTTTGCAGGGTATGCTATGTGATATGATATGGCCAAAAGGATGTGATGAATGATATATGTGATGTATGAGATTGATCATGTTCTTGTAATAGGAATCACGACTTGCATGTCGATGAGTATGACAACCGGCAGGAGCCATAGGAGTTGTCTTAATTTATTTATGACCTGCGTGTCAACATAAACGTCATGTAGTTACTTTACTTTATTGCTAACCATTAGCTGTAGTAGTAGAAGTAATAGTTGACGAGAGAACTTCATGAAGACACGATGATGGAGATCATGATGATGGAGATCATGGTGTCATGCCGGTGACGATGATGATCATGGAGCCCCAAAGATGGAGATCAAAAGGAGCAAAGTGATGATGGCCATATCATGTCACTATTTGATTGTATGTGATGTTTATCATGTTTATGCATCTTGTTTACTTAGAATGACGGTAGTAAATAAGATGACCCCTCATAATAATTTCAAGAAAGTGTTTCCCCTAACTGTGCACCGTTGCGAAAGTTCGTCGTTTCGAAGCACCACGTGATGATCGGGTGTGATAGATTCTTACGTTCGAATACAACGGGTGTTGACGAGCCTAGCATGTACAGACATGGCCTCAGAACACATGCGAAACACTTAGGTTGACTTGACGAGCCTAGCATGTACAGACATGGCCTCGGAACACAAGAGACCGAAAGGTCGAGCATGAGTCGTATGGTAGATACGATCAACATGAAGATGTTCACCGATGATGACTAGTCCGTCTCACATGATGATCGGACATGGCCTAGTTGACTCGGATCATGTAATCACTTAGATGACTAGAGGGATGTCTATCTGAGTGGGAGTTCATAAGATGAACTTAATTATCCTGAACATAGTCAAAAGGTCTTCGCAAATTATGTCGTAGCTCGCGCTTCAGTTCTACTGTTTAGATATGTTCCTAAAGAAAATTTAGTTGAAAGTTGATAGTAGTAATTATGCGGACTAGGTCCGTAAACTGAGGTTTGTCCTCATTGCTTCATAGAAGGCTTATGTCCATAATGCACCGCTCAGTGTGCTGAACCTCGAACGTTGTCTATGGATGTTGCGAACATCTGACATACACATTTTGATGACTACATGATAGTTCAGTGCATAATGCTAAATGGTTTAGAATTGAGGCACCAAAGACGTTTTTTGAAACATAGCAGAACATATGAGATGTTCCAAGGACTGAAATTGGGATTTCAGGCTCGTGCCCACGTCAAGAGGTATAAGACCTCCGACGATTTTCTTAGCCTGCAAACTAAGGGAGAAAAGCTCAATTGTTGAACTTGTGCTCAGATTGTCTGAGTGCAACAATCATTTGAATTGAGTGGGAGTTGATCTTCCAGATAAGATAGTGATGTTTTCTCCGAAGTCATTACCACCAAGCTGCTAGAGCTTCGTGATGAACTATAATATATCAAGGAAATATATGATGATCCTTGAGATATTCGCGATGTTTGACACCACATAAGTAGAAATCAAGAAGGAGCATCAATTGTTGATGGTTGGTGAAACCACTAGTTTCAAGAAGGTCAAGGGCAAGAAGGGATACTTCATGAAACGGCAATTCAGTTGCTGCTCTAGTGAAGAAACCCAAGGTTGAACCCAAACCCGAGACTAAGTGCTTCTGTAATAAGGGGAACAGCCACTGGAGCAGAATTACCCTAGATACTTGGTAGATGAGAAGGCTGACAAGGTTGATAGAAGTATATTAGATATACATTGTGTTAATGTGTACTTTACTAGTACTCCTAGTAGCACCAGGGTATTAGATACCGGTTCAGTTGCTAAATGTTAGTAACTCGAAATAAAAGCTACGGAATAAACGGAGACTAGCTAAAGGTGAGCTGACGATATGTGTTGGAAGTGTTTCCAATGTTGATATGATCAAGCATCGCACGCTCCCTCTACCATCGAGATTGGTGTTTGCGTTGAGCATAGACATGATTGGATTATGTCTATCGCAATACGGTTATTCATTTAAGGAGAATAACGGTTACTCTGTTTATTTGAATAATACCTTCAATGGTCTTGCACCTAAAATGAATGGTTCATTGAATCTCGATCATAGTGATACACATGTTCATGCCAAAAGATATAAGATAGTAATGATAGTACCACCTACTTGTGGCACTCCCACTTAAGTCATATCGGTATAAAACGCATGAAGAAGCTCCATGTTGATGGATCTTTGGACTCACTCATTTTTGAAAGGATTGAGACATGAGAACCATGTTTGTTGGTAGATATGCATGAAGAAACTCTATACAGATGGATCATTTGGACTCACTTGATTTTGAATCACTTGAGACATGCAAATCATACCACATGGGCAAGATGACTGAAAGCCTCGTTTTCAGTAAAATGGAACTAGAAAGCAACTTGTTGGAAGTAATACATTTGATGTGTGCAATCCAATGAGTGCTGAGGCATGTAGTGGATATCGTTATGTTCTTACTTCACAGATGATTTGAGTAGATGTTGAGTATATTTACTTGATGAATCACGAGTCTGAATTATTGAAAGGTTCAAGTAATTTCAGGGTGAAGTTGAAAGATCGTCGTGACAAGAGGATAAAATATCTATGATATGATCATAGAGATGAATATCTGAATTACGAGTTTGGCATTGAATTAAGACATTGTGGAAATTGTTTCACAACTAATACAGCCTGGAACACCATAGTGTGATGGTGTGTCCGAACATCATAACTGCACCCTATTGGATATGATGCATACCATGATGTCTCTTATCGAATTACCATGATAGTTTATGGGTTAGGCATTAAAGACAACAACATTCACTTTAAATAGGGCACCACGTAATTCTGATGAGATGACACCATATGAACTATGGTTTAGAGAAACCTAAGCTGTCCTTTCTTAGAAGTTTGGGGCTGCAACGCTTATGTGAAAAAGTTTCAGGCTGATAAGCTCGAACCCAAAGCGGATAAATGCATCTTCATAGGACACCCAAAACAGTTGGGTATACCTCCTGTCTCAGATCCGAAAGCAATAAGGGATTGTTTCTAGAATCGGGTCCTTTCTCGAGGAAAAGTTTCTCTCGAAAGAATTGAGTGGGAGGATGGTGGAGACTTGATGAGGTTATTGAACCGTCTCTTCAACTTGTGTGTGGCAGGGCACAGGAAGTTGTTCCTGTGGCACCTACACCAATTGAAGTGGAAGTTTATGATAGTGATCATGAAACTTCAGATCAAGTCACTACCAAACCTCGTAGGATGACAAGGATGCATACTACTTCAGAGTGGTACGTAATCCTGTCTTGGAAGTCATGTTGCTAGACAACAATGAACCTACAAGCTATGGAGAAGCGATGGTGGGCCTGGATTCCAAAATGGCTCGAGGCCATATAATCCGAGAGAGGATCCATATATGAAAACAAAGTGTAGACTTTGGAAGAACTACTTGATGGTCGTAAGGCTGTTAGGTACATATGGATTTTAAAAGGAAGACGGACAATGATGGTAAGTATCACCATTAAGAAAGCTCGACTTGTCGTTAAGATGTTTTCCGACAAGCTCAAGGAGTTGACTATGATGAGACTTTCTCACTCGCAGCGATGCTAAGAGTCTGTTGGAATTATATTAGCAATTACTGCATTATTTGTGAAATCTTGCAGATAGGATGCCAAAAACCATTGTTTCCTCGACGATTTTTGAGGAAAGGTTGTATGCGATACAACCGTAAGGTTTTGTCAATCCTAAAAGATGCTAATAAGTATGCAAATATCCAGCAATCCTTCTAAGGACTGGAGTAAGCATCTCGGAGTTGGAATGTATGCTTTGATGATGATCAAAGATTTTGGGTTTATACAAAGTTTATGAGAAACTTGTATTTCCAAAGAAGTGAGTGGGAGCACTATAGAATTTCTGACGAGTATATGTTGTTGACATATTATGGATCAGAAATGACGTAGATTTTTGGAAAGCATATAGGGTTATTTGGAAAGTGGTTTTCAATGGAAAGCCTGGATCAAGCTACTTGAACATTGAGCATCAAGATCTATAAGGATAGATCAAAACGCTTAATGGTACTTTCAAATGAGCACATACCTTGACATGATCTTGAAGGTGTTCAAGATGGATCAGTCAAAGAAGGAGTTCTTGCCTGAGTTGTAAGGTATGAAGTTAAGACTTAAAGCTCGACCACGGCAGAATAGAGAGAAAGGACGAAGGTCGTCCCCTATGCTTAAGACATAGGCTCTACAGTATGCTATGCTGTGTACCGCACCTGAAATGTGCCTTGCCATGAGTCAGTCAAGGGGTACAAGAGTGATCTAAGAATGGATCACATGACAGCGGTCAAAGTTATCCTTAGTAACTTGTGGACTAAGGAATTTTCTTGATTATGGAGGTGGTAAAAGAGTTCATCGTAAAGGGTTACGCCGATGCAAACTTTGACACTAATCCAGATTATTCTGAGTAGTAAACTAGATTCGTATAGTAGAACAGTTATTTCGAATAGCTCCAAATGTAGCATAGTAGTTGCATCTACAAGATGACATAGAAATTTGCGAAGTACAACGGATCTGAAAGATTCAGACCCGTTGACTATAACATCTCTCACAAGCATAACATGATCAAACCCAGAACTCATCGAGTGTTAATCACATATCAATGTGAACTAGATTATTGACTCTAGTAAACTCTTTGGGTGTTAGGCACATGGGGATGTGACCCTGAGTGTTAATCACATATCGATGTGAACTGGATTATTGACTCTAGGGCAAGTGGGAGATTGTTGGAAATATGCCCTAGAGGCAATAATAAATTGGTTATTATTATATTTCCTTGTTCATGATAATCTTTTATTATCCATGCTAGAATTGTATTGATAGGAAACTCAGATACATGTGTGGATACATAGACAACACCATGTCCCTAGTAAGCCTCTAGTTGACTAGCTCGTTGATCAATAGATGGTTACGGTTTCCTGATCATGGACATTGGATGTCATTGATAACGGGATCACATCATTAGGAGAATGATGTGATGGACAAAGACCCAATCCTAAGCCTAGCACAAGATCATGTAGTTCGTATGCTAAAGCTTTTCTAATCTCAAGTATCATTTCCTTAGACCATGAGATTGTGCAACTCCCGGATACCGTAGGAGTGCTTTGGGTGTACCAAACGTCACAACGTAACTGGGTGGCTATAAAGGTACACTACAGGTATCTCCGAAAGTGTCTGTTGGGTTGGCACGAATTGAGACTGGGATTTGTCACTCCGTGTAAACAGAGAGGTATCTCTGGGCCCACTCGATAGGACATCATCATAATGTGCACAATGTGATCAAGGAGTTGATCACGGGATGATGTGTTACGGAACGAGTAAAGAGACTTGCCGGTAACGAGATTGAACAAGGTATCGGGATACCAACGATCGAATCTCGGGCAAGTATCGTACCGATAGACAAAGGGAATTGCATACGAGATTGATTAAGTCCTTGTCGTGGTTCATCCGATGAGATCATCGTGGAACATGTGGGAGCCAACATGGGTATCCAGATCCCGCTGTTGGTTATTGACCGGAGAGTCATCTCGGTCATGTCTGCATGTCTCCCAAACCCGTAGGGTCTACACACTTAAGGTTCGGTGATGCTAGGGTTATAGAGATATTAGTATGCGGTAACCCGAAAGTTTTTCAGAGTCCCGGATGAGATCCCGGATGTCACGAGGAGTTCCGGAATGGTCCGGAGGTAAAGAATTATATATAGGAAGTGCTATTTCGGCCATCGGGACAAGTTTCGGGGTCACCGGTATTGTACCGGGACCACCGAAAGGGTCCCGGGGGTCCACCGGGTGCGGCCACCTGCCCCGGGGGGCCACATGGGCTGTAGGGGATGCGCCTTGGACTATATGGGCCAAGGGGACCAGCCCCAAGAGGCCCATGCGCCAAGAATCAAGGGAGAGGAAGAGTCCTAAAGGGGGAAGGCACCTCCGAGGTGCCTTGGGGAGGAGGGACTCCTCCCTGGCCGCACCCTTCCTTGGAGGAAGGGCCAAGGCTGCGCCTCCCCCTCTCCGTTGGCCCTATATATAGTGGGGGGAAGGGAGGGCAGCCCAACCTAACCCCTGGCGCCTCCCTCTCCCTCCCATGACACATCTCCCTCCTACCGCAGCGCTTGGCGAAGCCCTGTTGGAATCCCGCTACTTCCACCACCACGCCGTCGTGCTGCTGGATCTCCATAAACCTCTCCTCCCCCCTTGTTGGATCAAGAAGGAGGAGACGTCGCTGCTCCGTACGTGTGTTGAACGCGGAGGTGCCGTCCGTTCGGCGCTAGGATCATCGGTACTTTGGATCACGACGAGTACGACTCCATCAACCCCATTCCCTTGAACGCTTCCGCGCGCGATCTACAAGGGTATGTAGATCCACTCCTCCCTCGTTGCTAGATGACTCCATAGATAGATCTTGGTGACACATAGGAAAATTTTGAATTTATGCTATGTTCCCCAACACCCAACGGCCCTCTTTGTGGATCTTTGTGGCGAAGCGACAGGGCAGGTTGAGACCACCTAGGAGAGAGGTGGGTCTGGCCCTGGTCGGCGTTCGAGGTTATTTCAAAATAACACACTTAACGAGATCTTGGTATTTGATTTGAGTCTGGCTACTGGCCTATACGCACTAACCATCTACGCGGGGACAGTTATGGGCACTCGACGTCGTGGTATCAGCCGAAGCCTTCGTGACGTCAGCGACTGAGCGGCGCGCGCCGGGTTGGATTGGAACGCCTACTCTTGTATAAGGGAGGCTAGGCCTGCTCACCGGCCACGTACGCAACATGCAGGTGTGCAATGGGCGATGGGCCCAGACCCCTTCACCATAGGATTTAGACCTGCGTGCTGACCTCTCTGTTGTGCCTAGGTAGGGCTGTGACGTGTTGATCTTCCGAGGCCAGGCATGACCCAGGAAAGTGTGTCCGACAAAATGGAATCCAGCGTGTTGGGAAATGTGGTGCACCCCTGCAGGGAAGTTGATCTATTCGAATAGCCGTGTCCCTCGGTAAAAGGACGACCCGGAGTTGTACCTTGACCTTATGACAACTAGAACCGGATACTTAATAAAACACACCCTTCCAAGTGCCGCATACAACCCGTGATCGCTCTCTCACAGGGCGATGAGGGGAGGATCATCGGATAGGATTATGATACACGATGCTACTTGGTGAACTTACCATCTACTCTCTTCTCCTGCTGCAAGATGGAGGTTACCAGGAGCGTAGTCTTCGACAGGACTAGCTATCCCCCTCTTATTCTGGCTTTCTGCAGTTCAATCCACATATGATACCCTTACTCCATTTGATACCAATGCATACATATGTAGTGTAGCTCCTTGCTTGCGAGTACTTTGGATGAGTACTCACGGTTGCTTTGCTCCCCCTTTTCCCCCTTCCTATACCCGATTACTGCGACCAGACGATGGAGCCCAGGAGCCAGACACCACTGCCGATGATGAATACTACTACTCGGGAGGTGCCTACTACTACGTGCAGCCCGCTGACGACGGCCAGGAGTAGTTTAGGAGGATCCCAGGTAGGAGGCCTGCGCCTCTTTTGATCTGTATCCTGGTTTTGTGCAAGCCTTCTTAAGGCAAACTTGTTTAACTTATGTCTGTACTCAGATATTGTTGCTTCCGCTGACTCGTCTATGATCGAACTCTTGTATTCAAGCCCTCGAGGCCCCTGGCTTGTAATATGATGCTTATATGACTTATTTTATTTGTAGAGTTGTGTTGTGATATCTTCCCGTGAGTCCCTGATCTTGATCGTACACGTTTGCGTGTATGATTGGTGTACGGTCAAATCGGGGGCATCACACTTTACTCCTTCCGTAATGCATCATCCCACAACTACTCATTAGTCACATTGCTTGCAAGGCTTATAGTGATGTGCATTACCGAGAGGGCCGGGAGATACCTCTCCAATACTCGAAGTGAAAAATCCTAATCTCGATTTATGCCAACTCAACAAACGATACACCTGTAGAGCACCTTTATAATCACCCAGTTACGTTGTAACATTTGGTAGCACACAAAGTGTTCTTCCGGTATTCGGGAGTTGCATGATCTCGTAGTCATAGGAACATGTATAAGTTATGGAGAAAGCAATAGCAACAAACTAAACGGTCATCGTGCTAAGCTGACGGACGGGTCAAGTCAATCACATCATTCTCTAATCATATGATCCCGTTAATCAAATGACAACTCATGTCTATGGTTAGGAAACATAACCATCTATGATTCAACGAGCTAGTCAAGTAGAGGCAAACTAGTGACACTTTGTTTGTCTATGTATTCACACATGTACTATGTTTCCTATTAATACAATTCTAGCATGAATAATAAACATTTATCATGATATAAGGAAATAAATAATAACTTTATTATTGCCTCTAGGGCATATTTCCTTAAGTCTCCCACTTGCACTAGAGTCAATAATCTAGTTCACATCGTCATGTGATTTAACACCAATAGTACACATCTTTATGTGATTAGTTCACATCTCCATGTGACTAACACCCAAAGGGCTTATTAGAATCAATAATCTAGTTCACATCGCTATGTGATTAACACCCAAAGAGTGATCATGTTTTGTTTGTGACAGAAATTTAGTCAACGGGTCTGCCACATTCAGAGCCGTATGTATTTTGCAAATTTTCTATGTCTACAATGCTTTGCATGAAGCTAATCTAGCTTATTGCTCCCACTTTCAATATGTATCTAGATCTTGACTTAGAGTCATCCAGATTGGTGTCAAAGCTTGTATCCACGTAACTCTTTACGATGAACTCTTTGCCACCTCCATAACCGAGAAATATTTCCTTATTCCACTAAGGATATTTTTGACCATTGTCCAGTGATCTACTCCTAGATCACTATTGTATTCCCTTGCCAGAATCATGCTAAGGTATACAATAGGACTGGTACATAGCATAGCATATTTTATAGAACCTATGAATGAGGCATAGCGAATGACTTTTCATTCTCTTTCTATTTTCTGTCGTGGTCTGGTTTTGAGTCTTTACTCAACTCCATACCTTGCAACATAGGCAAGAACTCCTTCTTTGACTGTTCCATTTTGAACTACTTCAAAATCTTGTCAAGGTATGTACTCATTGAAAATATATCAAGCGTCTTAATCTATCTCTATAGATCTTGATGCTCAATATGTAAGTAGCTTCACCGAGGTCTTTCTTTGAAAAACTCCTTTCAAATATTGCTTTATGCTTTCCAGAAAATTCTACATTATTTCCGATCAACAATATGTCATTCACATATACTTATCAGGAATGTTGTAGTACTCCCAATCACTTTCTTGTAAATACATGTGAGGGAGTCCTGAATTAGGGGGTCTCTGGACAGCCGGACTATATCCTTTGGCCGGACTGTTGGACTATGAAAACATAAGATTGAAGACTTCGTCCCGTGTCCAGATGGGACTCTACTTGTCGTGGAAGGCAAGATAGGCAATACGGATATGTATATCTCCTCCTTTGTAACCGACCTTGTGTAACCCTAGCCCCCTCCAGTGTCTTTATAAACTGGAGGGTTTTAGTCCGTAGGACAACAGACAATCATACCATAGGCTAGCTTCTAGGGTTTAGCCTCTCCGATCTCGTGGCAGATCAACTCTTGTACTACTCATATTATCAAGAATAATCAAGCAGGATGTAGGGTTTTACCTCCATCAAGAGGGCCCGAACTTGGGTAAAACATCATGTCCCCTGCCTCCTGTTACCATCCGCCTTAGACGCACAGTTCGGGACCCCCTACCCGAGATCCGCCGGTTTTGACACCGACATTGGTGCTTTCATTGAGAGTTCCTCTGTGTCGTCGCCATTAGGCTTGATGGCTCCTTCGATCATCGATAGCGATGTAGTCCAGGGTGAGACTTTTCTCCCCGGACATATCTTTGTATTCGGCGGCTTCGCACTACGGGCCAACTCGCTTGGCTATCTGGAGCAGATCGAGAGTTATGCCCCTGGCCGTCAGGTCAGGTTTGGAAGCTTAAACTACACGGCCAATATCCGCGGAGACTTGATACTCGACGGATTCGAGCCCCTGCCTTGTGCGCCACACGGTCACGATGAGTATGATTTAGCTCTACCATCAGACAGTGTTCAGGGGATCACACCGGCAACCGCTCTGACCCTCAATTCGGAACCAGTTGCCCCATCCATGGACGGGTGGATAGACCCCGCCACGGAGGCCACACTCTCATCGGCGATCAAGCTGAGTATCGACCTCACCCTTCACGAGAGTAGTGACGCCGAACTGCCGGATTCCTCCCCGGCCACGGACTCCGAACCGCCTGCGCCCGTGCCTATCGAATCCGATTGGGCGCCGATCATGGAGTTTACCTCCGCGGATATTTTTCAGCACTCGCCCTTCGGCGCCATACTGAACTCATTAAGGTCTCTCTCCTTGTCAGGAGAATCCTGGCCAAACTATGTCCGGTAGGATTGGGATGCGGATGATGAAGAAATTCGCCACCCACCCACCACCCACTTAGTAGACACTGTCGACAACTTAACCGACATGGTCGACTTCGACTGCGAAGACATCGAAGGTATGGACGATGATGCGGGAGACAAAGAGGAACCACTGCCCACAGGGCACTGGACAGCCACCTCATCATATGATATATACATGGTGGACACACCCAAAGAAGGCAATGGCGACGAGACAGCGGAGGATGACCCCTCCAAGAAGCAACCCAAGCGCCCACATCAGCGGCGCCGCTCTAAGTCTCACCAAAGCAAAAGCGGTGACACCGGCACAGGAGATAATACCACTCCAGACAGTGCCGAAGATGACAACAATCCCCTCGAGCAAGATTTAGGGCAGGAGGATGGAGAAGCCATCCATCCAGAGAGAGCGGCAGATGGAGAGGTGGAGGATGATAATTACATGCCTCCCTCCGAAGACAAGGCAAGCCTCAACGATGACGAATTCGTCATGCCTGAGGATCTCGTCGAACAAGAGCGCGTCAAGCGCCGGCTTATAGCCACGGCAAATAGCCTGGAGAAAAAGCAACAACAGCTTCAAGCTGATCAGGATTTGCTAGCTGACAGACGAACTGAAGTCCTTGCGGCCGAGGAATATAAACTCGAACGCCCCTCCAAGAGTTACCCAAAGCGTAGGTTGCTACCCCGACTGGAGGAGGAAGCACTCAAACCTACATCTCCATCATATGATGCGGCTGACCGGCCACCTCGTGGACGCGACAGAGAGGCATTTCAGCCAAAAACTCAGCCCGCACCCCGACGCCACTCAAATAAAAATGACAAGGCACGGGGAAACATGCTAGACCTGCGAGACATATTGGAGGACAAAGAAAAACATGCAAGATTGATCTATGGGTCACGAGGGTGCGCCACTATGCGAGACGATAACCGTCATGCCGGATACAGTAAAAGTAAATCCGGCCGGGCCGAACACAGCGGGCAAGACTCATTTGAGCTGCGTCGCGATATAGCCCAGTACAGAGGCGCCGCACACCCCCTATGCTTCATAGACGAAGTAATGGATCACCAAATCCCAGAGGGTTTCAAACCCGTAAATTTCGAATCATACGACGGCACAACAAATCCCACGGTATGGATCGAGGATTTCCTCCTGCACATCCACATGGCCCACGGTGATGATCTACACGCCATCAAATACCTCCCACTCAAGCTCAAAGGACCAGCTCGGCATTGGCTCAACAGCTTGCCAGCAGAGTCCATTGGCTGTTGGGAAGATCTGGAGGCCGCATTCCTCGACAACTTCCAGGGCACTTATGTGCGACCGCCAGATGTCGATGACTTGAGCCACATAATTCAGCAACCAGAGGAATCGGCCAGGCAATTCTGGACACGGTTCCTAACAAAGAAGAATCAAATCGTCGACTGTCCGGATGCAGAGGCCCTAGCAGCTTTTAAGCATAACATCCACGACGACTGGCTCGCCCGGCACCTTGGCCAGGAAAAGCCAAAATCTATGGCAGCCCTCACAACACTCATGACCCGCTTTTGTGCGAGAGAAGACAGCTGGCTGGTTCATAGCAGTAACATATCAAAGAACCATGGTACTTCGGATACCAAGGATGGCAATAGTAGGTCACGTCGCAACAAACACAAGCGCCGCATTAACAGCGACAATATAGAGGATATGGCAGTCAATGCCGGATTCAAAGGCTCTAAACCTGTTCAGCAGAAAAAGCCATTTAAAAGAAGCACTCCGGGCCCGTCCAGTTTGGACCGTATACTCGATCGCTCGTTTCAAATACATGGCACCCCCGACAAGCCAGCCAACAACACCAACAAGGATTGTTGGGTGTTCAAGCAGGCCGGCAAGTTAAATGCCGAAAACAAAGATAAGGGGTCGCATATCGGTGACGAGGAGGAGCCCTGGCAGCTGAACACTGGAGGACAGAAGAGGTTCCCCCCACAAGTGCGGATGGTGAACATGATATACGCAACCCACATCCCCAAGAGGGAGCGGAAGCGTGCGCTAAGGGACGTATATGCATTGGAGCCAGTCGCCCCAAAGTTAAACCCATGGTCCTCTTGCCCGATCACTTTCGATCGCAGGGACCACCCCACTAGTATTCGTCATGGCATTTTCGCTGCACTGGTCCTAGACCCAATCATTGACGGATTTCACCTCACTCGAGTCCTTATGGATGGCGGCAGCAGCCTGAACCTGCTTTATCAGGACACAGTGCGCAAAATGGGTATAGACCCCTCAAGGATCAAACCCACAAAAACGAACTTCAAAGGCGTCATACCAGGTGTAGAGGCCCATTGCACAGGCTCAGTGACACTGGAAGTGGTCTTCGGATCCCCGGATAACTTCCGAAGCAAGGAGTTAATATTCGATATAGTCTCGTTCCACAGTGGCTATCGTGCACTGCTCGGGCGAACCG
This sequence comes from Triticum dicoccoides, assembly GCF_002162155.2. Taxonomy (NCBI): domain Eukaryota; kingdom Viridiplantae; phylum Streptophyta; class Magnoliopsida; order Poales; family Poaceae; genus Triticum; species Triticum dicoccoides. Next base: position 611,171,824 of record NC_041390.1, read on the forward strand.
CATTTGCGAGATTCAATGCGGTACCGCATTATGCATACCTCAAGCTCAAGATGCCAGGACCTCGGGGGGTCATCACAGTTAATGGAAACACAAATCGCTCTCTCCGCACGGAGGAGCACACTGCAACCCTCGCAGCAGAAGCGCAAAGCAGCCTCTTAAGGCAATCCACTAGTTCGATGAATAAGGACCCGGACACCTTCAAGCGCGCCCGAAGTAATCGGCAGCAAGACCGCCTGGCACGTTCCGAGATCGCATAGCAATGCGGCCCCCACCCCAGTACCAGCCAAACGGCAAAATCCGTGCCACATGTACATAATTACGCATTAAAAATACCATGGGAACAGGTGGGCAGGGGGGCACGACTATGGCACGCCCCAAGACGCGGCTCAACCGCACTAGGGGCTTCCCGCTTTGTTATTTTTCTCTCTTTTAGGACCTTAATCTCTAGAAACCCTATCCGGCAGTATGATTGCCGAATACATGATGCAGCAACCAAGGAGGCAGAAAGCTATGTCGCACCATGGAACTCCCAGGTGGTCTCTGACAACAAGTGAAATACTCGCTCTAAATACCATTCCTCAGCTTGCCCTTAGAGGGGACATGTCAAATAGTCCTACTTTTTGCTTACCACACCACTTGTATCATTCTGCTTTAACGCACCTTTTTGAATAAACAATGCATAGCACTAGACTATTATCACATTCTTTATTCTTCTTTTTTTATATATACATATGTTCATTCATGACATCCAGCACCTGTACACTGTGGTACGGCCAATACGCTAGGGGCTTAAGCATACCCCATAATACGGCGTGAGATGTCCGAACACTTTAGACAGTGCGGCACCCCGAACTTATAGCATTATATGCATCAGCTCTGAAACATTTCTTGGGTCAATAGTTGGGTTTGTCCGGCTCCCATGTTTTGGTACCTTACGTTCTGCTATATCGGCTAAGGTAGCACTGGGAGAACTACTGCGATTGTGCCCCGGTTCAGCTAGGCTAAGCACCTCAGTAGAGAAAGCTAAAATTGACTGTCATGATAAGGCGAGAGACTGGTCGCTTTTCGAGAGGATTCGAGTCCCTAAAGACTTATGCCGCTTAGAGCGAGGAGTCGGCTTTGTCCGGCACAAGGCGTGTATAGCGCCCCAAATTCGGCCTTCCGAATACTAGGGGCTTCACCAAAATTTAAAATTATAAAATTCTATGGCTAAGTGAGAATGATAAAGCATTATAGTCTGATTGCCTTGTTCGTTACGTTGAGCACCTCCCTCGAAGGACCCAAAAATGGGAACAAGAGTGCTTAGGTTTATCCCGAACACCCGAGCACTCGTGGCATGGGGGCAGAAGCCGACGACTAGCCATCTCTCAGATTTGATAAGAAGTCGAACAGAAGGTAATATTTTAAATTCAAGCAAGCGTTGCATAGCGCATATGAACAAGCTTTCATACCACAGGATCACACGAGCAAGTTCATTCAAATATTGCATCTTTCGCACACTCGTCCGCTACAAGACGAGCACCCTTCAGGACACCTTCATAATACATCTCGGGGTGGCGATGCTCCTTGCCCTGCGGCGGCCCCTCCTTCACCAGCTTCTCGGCGTCCATCTTGGCCCAGTGCACCTTCGCAAAGGCAAAAGCCTGGCGTGCACCCTCGATGCAGACGGACCTCTTGATAACTTCGAGCCGTGGGCAGGCATCCACAAGCTGCCTCACCAGGCCGAAGTAGCTGTTGGGAAGGGCGTCGCCAGGCCACATCCGGACTATAAAGCCCTTCATGGCCTATTCAGCCGCCTTGTGCAGCTCAACCAGTTGCTTCAGCTGATCGCTCATAGGCATCGGGTGTTCGGTCCTAGTATACTGAGACCAGAACAGCTTCCTGTCGAGCTTCCCTCCTCGGCCTGGTAAAACTTTGCGGCATCCGACACGCTGCGGGGCAAATCTGTGAATACTCCTGGAGAGCTCCGGACTCGGGTAAGTAACAAGTAATTTACTTTCACATGCTTGCTTTGCATATTGAATGCCTTACCCGCCGCCATCTTCCTGCTTCAATCTCCTGGAGGGCCTTTTGGGCTTTAGCCTTGGCATTCTTTGCACTCTCAAGGGCCGTGGCAAGCTCAGACTCTCGCGTCTTCGAGTCAAGCTCCAATGCCTCGTGCTTCGTCACGAGAGCTTATAGCTCTTGCTGCACCTCGCCCACCCGTGCTTCTTGCTTTTCCCGCTCGGTGCGCTCCTGGGCCGCTTTGTTTTTGGCCTCGGACATCGCTTGCTTCAGGGTCGCCACTTCGGTCATGTCCCCAGGCAAATTCATGATGATCCTGTCATTTTGCAATCGCATCTTATATATATATATACTAGGTATTACTTACCTTTGTTCTCCTCGAGCTACCTCTTAGCAAGGCCGAGCTCTTTCTCGGACCCCTCGAGGTCCTGCTTCAGTGCGGCGACCTCTGCAGTCAGTGCGGCAGAGGTCAGCAGCGAAGCCTGCATACGCATATAGACATACTTATACTAGACTCCTGCAGATATTATTTGATCCTCTATTCGGATTTTCTTTGTGAACACCAAACAGAGCATCAGGGCTACTGTCTATGCGGTAATATTTTTCCTATATTTTAAATACCTACCTCAAAGCCTGTTAGAAGGCTGGCACAGGCTTCAGTCAGTCCGCTCTTGGTGGACTAAACCTTCTGGATCACCGCACTCATAATAGTGCGGTGCTCTTCATCGATTGAAGCGCCGCGAAGCGCTCCCAGCAGGTTGTCTGGTGCTTCTGGATGGACAGAGGTCACCGGCACGGGCGTCTTACCCCTTTTGGAAGGGGGCCGCCTTCCCGAGTCCGGAACCACTGGAGGTTCCGGCGCGGTGTTCGACTGAGAGCCGAACTTGGAGCCCCTGGGAGCCTTGCTCCCTTTGCTCATGGAGTCCTGAAGGTTGCCTTGAGCCGCCTCCGGGACTGTCTTCCCCCGGCTCGGTGCCCCTTGAGAAAATACCTCGGCATTGTTCGTAGGGCAAGGGGAGGAGGCGGTCGGAAGTGGATCGCTATCCATATCCAACGAATCCAAGGAGCCGTCCGACGAGGATACGTCGATACGGGCTTGGGGTGGTCTGCATAATCATATTCGGCGTTAGGAGAAGCAGTGCGACAAAGGTATGCTATGACTTACTCCGGTATCCGAATACTTACGACTTCGCCAGGGGCTTGGCCCTGAGCAGCCACTCGTCTTCGCCTTCGGCGGCGGTGGTGGAGCAGTCCGGAAGGAGAGTCCTTCCTTTCTTGGACCCTTCGGCCTCCCCGGTTGGGGCGGCCTTCCTTTTCTTGTCTCCCCCGGCTGGAGGGGGGCATCTTTATCTCCCCTGTCAAAGGCATGGGAGCTCAGACCCCGCACGTGGTTAAGCCATGGGAAATAAATATCCTACCAGATGTACAGAACTTAACGGATTCGCAGGGCGCTTCGCGCTTAGTCCGCGGTCCTCAGTGAGAGAGGGAGGGACCTCGGCGCCCTTGAACAGCACCCTCTAGACGTCTTTGTGCGTCGTGTCGAAGAGCTTGCTTAGAGTCTGGTGCCAGGCCGGGTCGACCTCCCACAAGTTGAAATCCCGTTGTTGACACGGGAGGATCCGGCGGAAGAGCATGACCTGGACTATGTTGACAAGCTTAAGTTTCTTGCTTGTCATGTTCCGGATACACTTCTGGAGTCCGTCCAGCTCCACCGATGAACCCCAGGACAGGCCCGTCTCCTTCCAGGAAGTGAATCGCGTGGGGATTCCGGATCGAAACTCGGGGGCCGCCACCCAGTTGGTGTCGCGTGGCTCGGTGATGTAGAAGCACCCCGATTGCCACCCTTTTACGGTCTCCACGAAGGAGCCCTCGAGCCATGCAACGTTGGGCATTTTGCCCACCATGGCTTCGCCGCATTCCGCTTGTTGGCCGCCCACCACCTTCGTCTTGATATTGAAGGTCTTTAACCATAGGCCAAAGTGGGGCCAGTTGCGGAGGAATGCCTCGCACACGACGATGAACGCCGAGATGTTGAGGATGAAGTTCGGGGCCAGATCATGAAAGTACAGCCCATAATAGAACATGTGGCCGCGGACAAATGGATGGAGGGGAAACCCGAGTCTGCAGACGAAGTGGGGAAGGAAGACCACCCTCTCGTGAGGTTCTGGGGTAGGGATGACCTGCCCCACGGCTGGCAGCTGGTGCGCGATGTCCGCGTCTAATTATCCGGCTCCACGTAACTTTTTGATGTGCCCCTCCGTGACGGAGGAGGCCATCCACTTGCCTCCCGCTCCGGACATGTTTTGGAGAGAGTTGAGAAGGAGTATGCGGACTTGGGCGCTGGAGCTCGGGTGCGCAAGAATGGATGAGCAAGGAGGAAGAAGGCGTGGGTAGAAAATGTGAGATCTTATCCCTTTATAAGGGCAGACTAAACTATGCGCCCCCACTAGCCTGGTAAAACTCGCTTATCCACCAAGCGCTGTAATTGATGGCGCGGTTGGGTTACCCACGTCCGTATTGATGAGAATCCCGTAATAAGGGGAACACGATCTCTGCTTTGTAAAGACGTGTCAAAAAACAACCTCGCGTTATGTGCGGGGCTGGTTAAGGAAAAACAGTTCAAATAATTACCGGGCCATGGCGTGATGTCATGCTGCCAAAACATGTCAGCAGATTAGATTTGTGGAAATATTATTCTCTCTACGGTGGTATGTGGAACTTATTTTGCAGGGTCGGACACTATCCTTGTATTCAAACTCTTCTGTGGTGTATTCGGAGGAGGAACCCGCCTTGCAATGCCGAAGACAACACTAGGCGCCGGACTCATCGTCATTGAAGCCTGGTTCAGGGGCTACTGAGGGACTCCTGGATTAGGGGGTCTCCGGACTGCTGGACTATATCCTTTGGCCGGACTGTTGGACTATGAAGACATAAGATTGAAGACTTCGTCCCGTGTCCGGATGGGACACTACTTGGCGTGGAAGGCAAGCTAGGTAATACGGATATGTATATCTCCTCCTTTGTAACCGACCTTATGTAACCCTAGCCCCCTCCGGTGTCTATATAAACCGGAGGATTTTAGTCCGTAGGACAACATACAATCATACCATACGCTAGCTTTTAGGGTTTAGCCTCTCCGATCTCGTGGTAGATCAACTCTTGTACTACTCATATTATCAAGAATAATCAAGCAGGACGTAGGGTTTTACCTCCATCAAGAGGGCCCGAACCTGGGTAAAACATCGTGTCCCCTGCCTCCTATTACCATCCGCCTTAGATGCACAGTTCGAGACCCCCTACCCGGGATCCGCCAGTTTTGACACCGACAACATGCTTCACCGCAAGTCTGTATAAAACCATATGCTTTGATCACTTTATCAAAGCATATATTCCAACTCCGAGATGCTTGCACCGGTCCATAGATGGATCGCTGGAGCTTGCTTACTTTGTTAGCACCTTTAGGATCGAAAAAACCTTCTGGTTGCATCATATACAACTCTTCTTTAAGAAATCCATTAAGGAATGCAGTTTTGACATCCATTTGACACATTTCATAAAATGCGGCAACTGCTAACATGATTTGGGCAGACTTTTAAGCATCGATACGAGTGAGAAAATCTCATCGTAGTCAACACCTTGAACTTGTTGAAAATATTTTCATGACAATTCGAGCTTTGTATATAGTAACACTACTATCAGCGTCCATCTTCCTCTTGAAGATCCATTTATTATCAATGACTCACCGATCATCGAGCAAGTCAATCAAAGTCCATACTTTGTTTTCATACATGGATCCTATCTCAGATTTCATGGCTTCAAGCCATTTCAAGGAATTTGGGCTCATCATCGCTTACTCATAGTTCGTAGGTTCGTCATGGTCAAGTAACATGACCTCCAGAACAGGATTACCGTACCACTCTTGTGCGGAACGTATTCTGGTTGACCTACGAGGTTCGGTGGTAACTTGATCTGAAGTTTCATGATCATCATCATTAACTTTCTTACTAATTGGTGTAGGAATCACTAGAACCGGTTTATGTGATGAACTACTTTCCAATTCGGGAGAAGGTACAATTACCTCATCAAGTTCTACATTCCTCCCACTCACTTCTTTCGAGAGAAACTTCTTCTCTAGAAAGGATCCATTCTTAGCAACGAATATCTTGCCTTCAGATCTGTGATAGAAGGTGTACCAAACAGTTTCCTTTGGGTATCCTATGAAGACGCATTTCTCCGATTTGGGTTTGAGCTTATCAGGTTGAAACGTTTTCACATAAGCATCATAGCCCCAAACTTTAAGAAACGACAGCTTAGGTTTGTTGCGAAACCACAGTTCATATGGTGCCGTCTCAATGGATTTAGATGGTGCCCTATTTAACGTGAATGCAGCTGTCTCTAATGCATAACCCCAAAACGATAGTGATAAATCGGTAAGAGACATCATAGATTGCACCATATCTAATAAAGTACGGTTATGACATTCGGACACACCATTACGCTGTGATGTTCTATGTGGCATGAGTTGCGATACTATTCCGCATTGTTTCAAATGAAGACCAAACTCGTAACTCAAATATTCGCCTCCATGATCAGATCGCAAAAACTTTATTTTCTTGTTACGATGATTTTCCACTTCACTCTTGAATTCTTTGAACTTTTCAAATGTTTGAGACTTATGTTTCATCAAGTAGATATACTCATATCTGCTCAAATCATCTGTGAAGGTCAGGAAATGACAATACCCGCCGCGAGCCTCAACACTCATCGGATTGCATACATCAGTATGTATTATTTCCAATAAGTCAGTTGCTTGCTCCATTGTTCCCGAGAACGGAGTTTTAGTCATCTTGCCCACGAGGCATGGTTCGCAAGCATCAAATGATTCATAATCAAGTGATTCCAAAATCCCGTCAGCATGGAGTTTCTTCATGCGCTGTACACCAATATGACCTAAACGGTAGTGCCACATATAAGTTGCACTATCATTATTAACTTTGCATCTTTTGGATTCAATATTATCAATATGTATATCACTACGATCGAGATTCAATAAACCATTCACCTTGAGTGTATGACCTCAGAAGGTTTTATTCATGTAAACAGAATAACAATTATTCTTTGAGTTAAATGAATAACCATATTGCAATAAACATGATCCAATCATATTATGCTCACCGCAAACACCAAATAACATTTATTTTAGGTTCAACACTAATCCCGAAGGTAAAGCGAGTGTGCGATGGTGATCTTATCAACCTTGGAATCACTTCCAACACACATCGTCACCTCGTCCTCAACTAGTCTTTGTTTATTTTGCACCTCCCGTTTTGAGTTACTACTCTTAGCAACTAAACTAGTATCAAATACCGAGGGGTTTGCTATAAACACTAGTAAAGTACACATCAATAACATGTATACCAAATATACCTTTGTTCACTTTGCCATCCTTCTTATCCGCCAAGTATCTAGGGCACTTCCACTTCTAGTGACCATTTCCTTTGAAGTAGAAGCACTCAGTTTCATGCTTGGGTCTAGCTTTGGGCTTCTTCATGGGAGTGGCAACTTGCTTGCCATTCTTCTTGAAGTTCCCTTTCTTTCCCTTGCCCTTTTACTTGAAACTAGTGGTCTTGTCAACCATCAACATTTCTTCGTTGATTTCAGCATCACGAAGAGCTCGGGAATCATTTTCGTCATCCCTTGCATATTATAGTTCATCACGAAGTTCTAGTAACTTGGTGATAGTGACTATAGAACTCTGTCGATAACTATTTTATCTAGAAGATTACCTCCCAATTGATTCAAGTGATTGTAGTACTCAGACAATCTGAGTACATGCTCACTGGATGAGCTATTCTCCTCCATCTTGTAGGCAAAGTACTTGTCAGAGGTCTCATACCTCTCGACTCGGGGATGAGTCTGAAATACCAATTTCAGCTCTTAGAACATCTTATATGCTCCATGGCGTTCAAAACGTTTTTGAAGTCCCGGTTCTAAGTCGTAAAGCATGGCGCACTAAACTATCAAGTAGTCATCATACCGAGCTTTGTCAAACGTTCATAACGTCTTCATTTGCTCCAGCAATAATTATGTCACCTAGCGGTGCATCAAGGACATAATTCTTCTGTGCAGCAACGAGGATAATCCTCAGATCACGGATCCAATCCGCATCATTGCTACTATCATCTTTCAACATAGTTTTCTCTAGGAACATATCATAAATAAAACGGGGAGCTACATCGCGAGCTATTGATCTACAACATAGTTATGCAAATACTACCAGGACTAAGTTCATGATAAATTAAAGTTCAATTAATCATATTACTTAAGAACTCCCACTTAGAAAGACATCCCTCTAATCATCTAAGTGATCACGTGATCCATATCAACTAAACCATGTTCGATCATCACGTGAGATGGAGTAGTTTTCAATGGTGAACATCACTATGTTGATCATATCTACTATATGATCCATGCTCAACCTTTCGGTCTCAATGTTCCGAGGCCATATCTGCATATGCTAGGCTCGTCAAGTTTAACCCGAGTATTCTGCGTGTGCAAAACTGGCTTGCACCAGTTGTATGTGAACGTAGAGCTTATCACACCCGATCATCACGTGGTGTCTCAGCACGAAGAACTGCCACAACGGTGCATACTCAGGGAGAACACTTATAGCTTGACATTTAGTGAGAGATCATCTCATAATGCTACCACCGTTCTAAGAAAAATAAGATGCATAAAGGATAAACATCACATGCAATCAAATATAAGTGATATGATATGGCCATCATCATCTTGTGCCTTTCATCTCCATCTCCAAAGCACCGTCATGATCACCATCGTCACCGACTTGACACCATGATCTCCATCATCTTGATCTTTATCAATGTCTCGTCACACGGTCATGTCGCCAACTATTGCTTTTGCAACTATTTCTATCGCATAGCGATAAAGTAAAGCAATTGTATGGTGCTTGCATCTTATGCAATAAAGAGACAACCATAAGGTTCCTGCCAGTCTCCGATAACTTCAACAAAACATGATCATCCCATACAAAAATTTATATCTCATCACATCTTGACCATATCACATCACAACATGCCCTGCAAAAACAAGTTAGACGTCCTCTACTTTATTGTTGCAAGTTTTACGTGGCTGCTACGGGCTAAGCAAGAACCGTTCTTACCTACGCATTAGAAACCACAACGCGGTATAGTGATTGCTTTTTGATCTTCAGAAAGAACCCTGTTCATTGAATCCGATTCAACTAAAGCTGGAGAAACAGACACCCACTAGCCACCTGTGTGCGAAGCACGTCGATAGAATCAGTCTCGCGTAAGCATACGTGTAATGTCGGTCTGGGCCGCTTCATCCAACAATACCACCAAATCAAGAATCAAATAGTGACGGCAAGCAATATGTATATACCCACGCCCACAACTCCTTTGTGTTCTACTCGTGCATATAACATCTACGCACAAACCTGGCTCGGATGCCACTGTTGGGGAACGCAGTAATTTCAAAAAAATTCCTACACACACGCAAGATCATGGTGATGCATAGCAACGAGAGGGGAGAGTGTTCTCTACGTACCCTCATAGACCGTAAGCAGAACCGTTATGACAATGCGGTTGATCTAGTCGTATGTCTTCACGATCAACCGATCCCAGCACCGAAGGTATGACACCTCCGTGATCTGCACACGTTCGGCTCCGTGATGTCCCGCAAACTCACGATCCAATAGAGATTCGAGGGAGAGCTTCGTCAGCACGATGGTGTGATGACGGTGATGATGTTGCTACCGGAACAGGGCTTCGCCTAAGCACTGCTACGATATGACCGAGATGGATTATGGTGGAGGGGGGCACCGCACATGGCTTGGAACAATCAACTTGTGTGTTCTAGGGTGCCCCCCTGCCCCCATATATAAAGGAGCAAGGGGGGAGGCCGGCCGGCCCTAGTGGCGCCCAAGGAGAGGAGGAATCCTCCTCCTAGTAGGAGTAGGATTCATCCTTTCCTAGTCCTACTAGGAAGGAGGAAGGGGGAAGTAAATAGAGGGAGAGGGAGAGGGAAAGAGGGGCCGCGCCCCCTCCCCTAGTCCTATTCTGACTCCCCTTGGGGGCGGAGCCACCTCCTGGGCTGCTGCCCTCTCTCTCCCCTAAGGCCCACTTGAAGGAAATATGCCCTAGAGGCAATAATAAAGTTATAATTTATTTCCTTATATCATGATAAAAGTTTATTATTCATGCTAGAATTGTATTAACTGGAAACATAATACATGTGTGAATACATAGACAAACAGAGTGTCACTAGTATGCCTCTACTTGACTAGCTCGTTAATCAAAGATGGTTATGTTTCCTAACCATGGACAAAGAGTTGTTATTTGATTAATGGGATCACATCATTAATTGAATGATCTGATTGACATGACCCATTCCATTAGCTTAGCACCCGATCGTTTAGTATGTTGCTATTGCTTTCTTCATGACTTATACATGTTCCTATGACTATGAGATTATGCAACTCCCGTTTGCCAGAGGAACACTTTGTGTGCTACCAAACATCACAACGTAACTGGGTGATTATAAAGGAGCTCTACAGGTGTCTCCAAAGGTACATGTTGGGTTGGCGTATTTCGAGATTAGGATTTGTCACTCCGATTGTCGGAGAGGTATCTCTGGGCCCTCTCGGTAGTGCACATCACTTAAGCCTTGCAAGCATTGCAACTAATGAGTTAGTTGCGGGATGATGTATTACAGAACGAGTAAAGAGACTTGCCGGTAACGAGATTGAACTAGGTATAGGATACCGACGAACGAATCTTGGGCAAGTAACATACCGATGACAAAGGGAACAACGTATGTTGTTATGCGGTCTGACCGATAAAAGATCTTCGTAGAATATGCAGGAGCCAATATGAGCATCCAGGTTCCGCTATTGGTTATTGACCGGAGACGTGTCTCGTTCATGTCTACATTGTTCTCGAACCCGTAGGGTCCGCACGCTTAAGGTTACGATGACAGTTATATTATGAGTTTATGCATTTTGATGTACCGAAGGTTGTTCGGAGTCCCGGATGTGATCACGGACATGACGAGGAGTCTCGAAATGGTCGAGACATAAAGATTGATATATTGGAAGCCTATGTTTGGATATCGGAAGTGTTCCGGGTGAAATCGGGATTTTACCAGAGTACCGGGAGGTTACCGGAACCCCCCGGGAGGTATATGGGCCTTAGTGGGCCTTAGTGGAAGAGAGGAGAGGTGGCCAGAGATGGGCCGCGCGCCCCTCCCCCCTTGGTCCGA
>NC_041390.1:611183453-611192854 GCF_002162155.2 Triticum dicoccoides
CGAATCCTATTCCAACTAGGAAAGGGGGGGAGTCCTACTCCCAGAAGGAGTAGGACTCCTCCTGGCGCGCCACACCTTGGCCAGCCGGCCCCCCTCCCTTGAACCTTTATATACGGAGGCAGGGGCACCCCTAGAGACACAAGTTGATCCACGTGATCATATTCTTAGCCGTGTGTGGTGCCCCCTTACACCATAGTCCTCGATAATATTGTAGCCCTGCGACGGTAGTACATCAAGATCGTCACCATGCCGTCGTGCTGACGGAACTCTTCCCCGACACTTTGCTGGATCGGAGTCTGGGGATCGTCATCAAGCTGAACGTGTGCTAGAACTCGGAGGTGCCGTAGTTTCGGTGCTTGATCGGTCGGGCCGTGGAGACGTACGACTACATCAACTAAACGCTTCCATTGTCGATCTACAAGGGTACGTAGATCATACTCTCCCCTCTCGTTGCCATGCATCACCATGATCTTGCATGAGCGTAGGAAATTTTTTGAAATTGCTATGAAACCCAACACCACTAAGGCCCAATACTTCCCCGGGGGGTTCCGGTAACCCCTCCGGCACTCTGGTTTTCTCCGAAATCACCCAGAACACTTCCGATGTCCGAATATAGCCGTCCAATATATCGGTCTTTATGTCTCGACCATATCGAGACTCCTCGTCATGTCCGTGATCATATCCGGGACTCCTAACTACCTTCGGTACATCAAAACACATAAACTCATAATACTATCATCACAGAACGTTAAGTGTGCGGACCCTACGGGTTCGAGAACTATGTAGACATGACCGAGACACATCTCCGGTCAATAACCAATAGCGCAACCTAGATGCTCATATTGGCTCCTACATATTCTACGAAGATCTTTATCGGTCAAACCGCATAACAACATACGTTGTTCCCATTGTCATCGGTATGTTACTTGCCCGAGATTCGATCATCGGTATCTCAATACCTAGTTCAATCTCGTTACCGTCAATACTCTTTACTCGTTCTATAATGCATCATCCCGCAACTAACTCATTAGTCACATTGCTGGCAAGGCTTATAGTGATGTGAATTGCCGAGAGGGCCCAGAGATACCTCTCCGATATTCGGAGTGACAAATCCTAATCTCGATTTATGCCAACTGAAAAAACACCATTGGAGACACCTGTAGAGCATCTTTATAATCACCCAATTATGTTGTGACGTTTGGTAGAACACAAAGTATTCTTCCGGTATTCGGGAGTTGCATGATCTCATAGTCATAGGAACATGTATAAGTTATGGAGAAAGCAATAGCAACAAACTAAACGATCATCGTGCTAAGCTAACGGATGGGTCAACTCAATCACATCCTTCTCTAATGATGTGATCATGTTAATCAAATGACAACTCATGTCTATGGTTAGGAAACATAACCATCGTTGATTCAATGAGCTAGTTAAGTAGAGGCAAACTAGTGACACTTTGTTTGTCTATGTATTCACACATGTACTAAGTTTCCGGTTAATACAATTATAGCATGAATAATAAACATTTATCATGATATAAGGAAATAAACAATTACTTTATTATTGCCTCTAGGGTATATTTCCTTCAGCTTTGTCATAATGATCGATCCATGCTTGATACTTCTTGGACTGGTTCCTTTATGAAGAAGACTATTGTATTCCGGTGGGATCTTTTAAAGAGAATTAAACGCAACTCTGAAGATTGGGAACCCGACAAAGGTAAAGAGTTAGGTATTAAGCTTAAGACCGATGCTTTTCAAAAGTTTAGAACTAAATATGGACTTGACTATGAGATAGTAGCCTCCTTTTGTGAACCTTTTGCTATTCAGGTTGATCTCCCTAAGGTGAAGTGGTTTAAATATGACCCACCTATTAAAGAAGAAATTAAAGAACCGGTAATAGCTAAAGATGAGACTATTATTTATAATGTTGATCCAGTTGTTCCTACTTCTTATACTGAAAAACCACCTTTCCTTGTTAGGATGAAGGAACATGCTAAAGTTTCAACTGTGGTCAATAAAAGTTATATTAGAACACCTAAGCCAGCTGAACAAATTAATGCTCCATAATTTTTCATACATTTCAAAATAATTCTCCAAAAATCCACGGTCTGTTTTGAGCTCCAGAGAATTGCTATCTCTTTTGTTGCTTTTTTAGATCAGATTTCAAACTACCAGTAATCTCCCTCTATTGATGTTCTTGCATTTTAATAGAGAAAAGGCATTAGAATTGCATCATAATGTGAAATATAACATTGAAATAAGATAAATAAGAGTAAGGAATAATGATGCAAAATAGACGTATTAGCATCGTAATCATCTATGACACATGTATGTATGTACAAAGTTGCATCCATTGTCATGATTAATGCCACAATTGCATATCCTACTCAGTCCCCTCTGTATCTACATGTACTTAGCCTTTCATTCCTACACCTGTGAGTGAGAACATGCAACCTGCAAGCACATACATATATACATATGCATGCGAAGTCCTTATATAGGTGCGCAACTTAAGGTAGGCCTCCATACGACTCTATCCATATTTTTTAGTTATTATTAGATAATTCCAGAAATAAATATAGTTGTCAGGTGTGTGTACCCTTCCCAACTACATGTTGTTGTTTTCTTCTTATTGAAAGCCTCCCGATTTTACACTACAAGGTCTATCACTCATCTTGTTTTTGGATAAAAGAGATGTAACCTCCTTCGATTTCTATTAAAGAAAACATTTGGTTTACAAGCATTACTCCTACAAATCTACCATAATTTCACCATCATAGATCAATACAAAAGCGTGGAAGCGCAAGAACAAAATAGACAGATGGCCTAAGAGACTCCAGCCATAACCAAATAGGCAAACACTAAGGAACATCAAGTCTTAACCACCAAACTAAAACAACTAGACAAGAGAAAGGATAAAAGAGAACTAATGCATCCAGGAGCTATTCTTCTCCAAGTAGTTGGCACCACGCCAAGGGAAACTATAGATGAGGTCTGTAGCAACTGATTTGAGGAATGCATGGTTGTTGCCCTTGTGAAGCTTTGTAGACCTCACTTGTCACCTACTCTATGAGTCTTTTAGCCAACAATAGCAACTTTTGATTTTCCAACTTCTATCTACAAAATTGCTTAGTTTATTGTCCAATGACAAATCAATTTTATTAGCACTATTGGACTATTAGTTAGTTTTCTTTCAAATAAAATGTCATTATTTCTACATCTCCATAGAGTCCAGTAAATAAAAAAGACACCAACCAAAACATTTTTTTTCTTTTCTTTTGAAAAAACTCTTAATCCATGTTCCGAAAAAGGTAGATTTCAGAGGTAGTAATTCCTTAAATCAAAAGCATATTTAAGAAGACTCCATACAAGTCTAGCAACCAAACATTGGAAGAACAAATGCTCAATGCTCTCATCTTGTCCACAAAATACACAAACTTTAATTAGTTTCTATTGCCCCTGAGTAGATTATTTTTAATTAAGATACAATATTAACCATTAACTAAAGAAAGACTTTGATATTAAGTGGAATTTTGTTCTTCCATAAGAATTTAGGAGGGAAACACCATCAGGTACAATCATCTATCTATATAAAGACTTTACAGTAAACTTACTATCCGCTGTCGTCATTTGTCTAATTGTATCTCTTTTATTGGAAACAACAATTTCTTCATATCTTAACTTAAAGTTATTCCTGAGCAACCAAGTATAATCCCGTAACCTTTTGAATTTAAAAGCATCAAAACCCTTTTTTAAGGCCTCAACCTTTTTTGTAAAGTCCTGGATAGACAATTTTCGAATTATTTTCTCCCACCCACTAGTATTCCTAGTTTGGTGTTAGCCCCATTGCACACATGCTGTTTACAATGCTGATAAAAAAGGTATTTCATTTTTGTCAGGATGGACTATAAATGGGAGTCACCCACCTTTGGTTTAACCTTCAAAAGACATTTTCTATGAGAATATTTATAAAAGAAGAGTAGTTTGCTACAAACCATCTTTTGTTTCTAACTTCCACCACCATTTAGCCATCAAGGTTTTGTTCATATGTTCGAAATTGAATAACCACAATCCTCTTGGGTCTTTTTATTTGCAACAAGTTCTCTTGTTAACTAGTAGGTATTTCTTCTTATCATCATCACCCTGTAGTACGAACCGGGCCCTAAGGAAATTATCTCTCTTTTTTAACCCGAACATAGATTGGGTAAAAGGAGATCATTAAATAGGAATATTTCTTAAGGAATCCTGCACAAAAGTCAGTCTACCCGCAATGTTTAGCATTTTTCCCTTACTAACATCCGCACATTTTAATCTTATCTTCCAGTCATTTCCAATGTTTGTTTCTGATCCTCACATTACAAACATGAATACCTAAATATTTCAAAGTCGTAACCCCCAATTTATAGGTAAAAACTAAAGGAAATATGCCCTAGAGGCAATCATAAAGTTATTATTTATTTCCTTATATCATGATAAATATTTATTATTCATGCTAGAATTGTATTAACCGGAAACATGATACATGTGTGAATACATAGACAAACAGAGTGTCACTAGTATGCCTCTACTTGACTAGCTCGTTGATCAAAGATGGTTATGTTTCCTAACCATAGACATGAGTTGTCATTTGATAAACGGCTTAGCACTTGATCGTTTAGTTTACTGCTATTGCTTTCTTCATGACTTATACATGTTCCTATGACCATGAGATTATGCAACTCCCGAATACCGGAGGAACACTTTGTGTGCTACCAAACATCACAACGTAACTGGGTGATTATAAAGGTGCTCTACAGGTGTCTCCAATGGTACTTGTTGAGTTGGCATAGATCGAGATTAGCATGTGTCACTCTGATTGTCGGAGAGGTATCTCTGGGCCCTCACGGTAATGCACATCACTATAAGCCTTGCAAGCAATGTAACTAATGAGTTAGTTGTGGGATGATGCATTACGGAACGAGTAAGGAGACTTGCCGCTAACGAGACTGAACTAGGTATTGAGATACCGAGATCGAATCTCGGGCAAGTAACATACCAATGACAAAGGGAACAACGTATGTTGTTATGCGGTTCAACCGATAAAGATCTTTGTAGAATATGTAGGAGCTAATATGGGCATCCAGGTTCCGCTATTGGTTATTGACCAGAGAAGTGTCTTGGTCATGTCTACATAGTTCTCGAACCCATAGGGTCCACACGCTTAACGTTCGTTGACGATATAGTATTTATGAGTTATGTATGTTGGTAAATGAATGTTGTTCGGAGTTCCAGATAAGATCACGGACATGACGAGGAACTCCAGAATGGTCTGGAGATAAAGTTTGATATATAGGATAATAGTGTTTGGTCACTGGAAGGGTTCCGGATGTTTCCCGAAATGTTTGGGTACGAGAACACTTTATTTGGGCCAAAAGGGAAAGCCCACAAGGTTTTTGGAAAGTGCAAAAGAAAGTTTTGTGGAGTCCAGGGGCCAGATGCCAGGGTCCCTGGCGTCTGGGTCCAGACGCCAGGAACCCTGGCGTCTGCCCCGGAGTTCGAGAAGGACTCTTGCCTTTCAGGTGAAACTGACTTTGTGGAGGCTTTTAGTCCAAGTTTCGACCCCAAGGCTCAACATATAAATAGAGGGGTAGGGCTAGCACCCAAGACACATCAAGAAACACCAAGACGTGTGCCGTCTACCCCATCCCCTCTAGTTTATCCTCTGTAATAGTTTTCGTAGTGCTTAGGCGAAGCCCTGTGGAGATTGTTCATCACCAACACCGTCACCACGCTGTCGTGCTACCGGAACTCATCTAATTCTTCGCCCCTCTTGCTGGATCAAGAAGGCGAGGACATCATCGAGCTGAACGTGTGCTAAAAGCGGAGGTGCCGTACGTTCGGTACTTGATCGGGACGGATCGTGAAGGTCTACGACTACATCAACTACGTTGATAAACGCTTCCGTTTTCGGTCTACGAGGGTACGTAGACATACTCTCCCCTCTCGTTGCTATGCATCACCATGATCTTGCATGTGCGTAGGAATTTTTTTTTTGAAATTACTACGTTACCCAACATTGGCATCCGAGCCAGGTTTATGCATAGATGTTATATGCATGAGTAGAACACAAGTGAGTTGTGGGCGATACAAGTCATACTGCTTACCAGCATGTCATATTTTGGTTCGGCGGTATTGTTGGATGAAGCGGCCCGGACCGACATTACGCGTACGCTTACGCAAGACTGGTTCTACCGACGTGCTTTGCACACAGGTGGCTGGCGGGTGTCAGTTTCTCCAACTTTAGTTGAACCGACTGTGGCTACGCCCGGTCCTTGAGAAGGTTAAAACAACACTAACTTGACAAACTATCGTTGTGGTTTTGATGCATAGGTAAGAACGGTTCTTGCTCAGCCCATAGCAGCCACGTAAAACTTGCAACAACAAAGTAGAGGACGTCTAACTTTTTTTTGCAGGGCATGTTGTGATGTGATATGGTCAACATAATGCTATATTTTGTTGTATGAGATTATCATGTTTGGTAACCGAGTTATCGGCAACTGGCAGGAGCCATATGGTTGTCGCTTTATTGTATGCAACGCAATCGCCCTGTAATTGCTTTACTTTATCACTAAGAGGTAGCGATAGTCGTAGAAGCAATAGTTGGCGAGACGACAACGATGCTACGATGGAGATCAAAGTGTCGCACCAGTGATGATAGAGATCATGATGGTGCTTCAGAGATGGAGATCACAAGCACAAGATGATGATGGCCATATCATATCACTTATATTGATTGCATGTGATGTCTATCTTTTATGCATCTTATTTTGCTTAGATCGACGGTAGCATTATAAGATGATCTCTCACTAAATTTTAAGGTACAAGTGTTCTCCCTGAGTATGCACTGTTGCGAAAGTTTGTCGTGCCGAGACACCACGTGATGATCGGGTGTGATAAGCTCTATGTTCACATACAACGGGTGCAAGCATATGCAGATACGGCCTCGGAACACTGGAGACCGAAAGGTCGAGCGTGAATCATATAGAAGATATGATCGACATATTGATGTTCACCATTGAAAACTACTCCATCTCACGTGATGATCGAGCATGGTTTAGTTGATATGGATCATGTGATCACTTAGATGATTAGAGGGATGTCTATCTAAGTGGGAGTTCTTTAATAATTTGATTAACTGAACCTTAATTTATCATGAACTTAGTACCTGATAGTATTTTGCATGTCTATGTTGTTTTAGATAGATGGCCCGTGTTGTTGTTCCGTTGAATTTTAATGCCTTCCTTGAGAAAGCAAAGTTGAAAGATGATGGTAGCAATTACACGGACTGGGTCCGTAACTTGAGGATTATCCTCATTGCTGCAAAGAAGAATTACGTCCTAGAAGCACCGCTAAGTGCCAAACCTGCTGCAGGAGCAACACAGACGTTATGACGTCTGGCAGAGCAAAGTTGATGACTACTCGATAGTTCAATGTGCCATGCTTTACGGCTTAGAACTGGGACTTCAACGACGTTTTAAACGTCGTGGAGCATATGAGATGTTCCAGGAGTTGAAGTTAATATTTCAAGCAAATGCCCGGATTGAGAGATATGAAGTCTCCAATAAGTTCTAAAGCTGCAAGATGGAGGAGAATAGTTTTGTCAGTGAACATATACTCAGAATGTCTGGGTACCATAACCACTTGACTCAACTGGGAGTTAATATTCTTGTTGATAGTGCCATTGACAGAGTTCTTCAATCATTGCCACCAAGCTAAAAGAGCTCCGTGATGAACTATAACATGCAAGGGATGAATAAAACAATTCCCGAGCTCTTCGCAATGCTAAATGTTGCGGAGGTAGAAATCAAAAAGGAGCATCAAGTGTTGATGGTTAACAAAACCACCAGTTTCAAGAAAAAGGGTACAGGGAAAAAGAAAGGGAACTTCAAGAAAAACGGCAAACAAGTTGTTGCTCAAGAGAAGAAACCTAAGTCTGGACCTAAGCCTGAGACTGAGTGCTTCTACTGCAAACAGAGTGGTCACTGGAAGCGGAACTGCCCCAGGTATTTGGCGGATAAGAAGGATGGCAAGGTGAACAAAGGTATATGTGATATACATGTTATTAATGTGTACCTTACTAATTCTCGTTGTAGTGCCTGGGTATTTGATACCGGTTTTGTTGCTAATATTTGCAACTCGAAACAGGGACTACGGATTAAGTGAAGATTAGCAAAGTACGAGGTGACGATGCGCGCGGGAAATGGTTCCAAAGTCGATGTGATCGCAGTCGACACGCTACCTCTACATCTACCTTCGGGATTAGTATTAGACCTGAATAATTGTTATTTGGTGCCAGCGTTAAGCAGGAACAGTATATCTGGATCTTGTTTGATGTGAGACGGTTATTCATTTAAATCAGAGAATAATGGTTGTTCTATTTATATGAGTAATATCTTTTATGGTCATGCACCCTTAAAGAGTGGTCTATTCTTTTTGAATCTCGATAATGGAGATACACATATTCATAGTATTGAAGCTAAAAGATGCAGAGTTGATAATGATAGTGCAACTTATTTGTGGCACTGCCGTTTAAGTCATATTGGTAAGCGCATGAAGAAACTTCATTCGGATAGACTTTTGGAATCACTTGATTATGAATCACTTGGTACTTGCGAACCGTGCCTTGTGGGCAAGATGACAAAAACGCCGTTCTCCGGAACTATGGAGCGAGCAACAGATTTGTTGGAAATCAGACATACTGATGTATGTGGTCCAAGATGGCCGAAATCCATTTTTTCCGGCCGAAAATCAAAACACAGACAGGGCCCCATTTTCAACTAAGAGAATAGAGCTTTTACATCTCTAGTCCCTCTTGAGAAAATATATTAATTACTAGTTAGTCGATCAATCTCGATCCAATATGTTGTTAGTCCCTCTCCAGCAAGCTACATATCTCTTAATTAATTTAACTTCATTCCATGGAATGATTTACTAAGCATGCAACCGCGTTTTATTGGCTCCAATTGGGGCCTGTCCCCGTTTTTGTTAATTAGTGCTCTAAATTAGTAGTACTACTCATCAACTTGTCATACTGGTTGTATATGCATGCATATATATGCAATCTCGATCCTATGCAATTCCTGCAAGTACTGTGTTGCTTCTAGCACGAGTTTCTCTTAAGATTTTTAAGTGGGCTACCACTTTAAAATTCTTTGGATTAATTATTGTGTCTAACTCTGTGGAACGGTATGTAAAATTCTTTGGATTAAAGGAATTGGCTTGCAACTGGCACCTCATATCACCTTTTTTGCCCCACCCCCTCCCCTATATGGGCACTTCTACCAAGATTTTTTTTCCGAAAAGGGACGCTTTATTATTACTTAAAAGATATAACCTTGTACCAAGAAATACGCACATACG
>NC_041390.1:611193157-611196456 GCF_002162155.2 Triticum dicoccoides
GGGACGTCCACTGAAGCTTCTGTTGCTAACTGTGCGTCTGGCTGGGCATGGTGGTATGCAGATGTGGCGAAGCTGAGCACAAACGAGTGGTACTTCTTCAGCTTCCGCGACCGCAAGTACGCGACGGGGCTGCGCACGAACCGCGCCACCAGGTCTGGCTACTGGAAGGCCACCGGCAAGGACCGCATCATCCGCAGCCCGAGGTTGTCGTCATCCCGCTCTGGCCGCGCCGCCATTGTCGGCATGCGCAAGACCGTCGTGTTCTACCGTGGCCGTGCCCCCAACGGCACGAAGACCTGCTGGGTCATGCACGAGTTCCGCCTCGAGAACCCTCACTCCCCACCGAAGGTGGGTTCAATTGCCAAGCTCTAGCAATATAAATCTGATGTTATCTGTGTTTTTAATTGATAAGCGATGCTAATATGCATATTTCTTGGAATTTTCTTTGTGCAGGAGGACTGGGTGCTGTGCAGAGTTTTCCACAAAAAGAAAGCCGATATGGAGTACGCCATGGACGGCGAGGAGGAGCTCGTCGGCGGCGTCATGGCTCGCAGGGCTGCTGCCCTTAGCGGAACCAACTACGTAAGCTCCTCGTCGTGCCACGATCCGGATCAGTATCACCACTCGCCTACAGCGCCGTTCCCTTCCCTTGGCGTCGGAGGCCACCATTACCAGCTCATGCCCTGGGATCATCACCACACCCACGGCGCAGCAGGCGTCTCGCTCAGCAATGTGGACGTTTTCGCCGGCATGCCACAGCTGCTGAGCTACGAAAATATCATCGACGCCAGCCAGCAACTCCAGGGCGGCCGCAGTGCAGCGGTGGATTTGAGAGACGGCGTCGAGGATCAGTGTCGCGGCACGCTGATGGAGCTAGGGCTGCAGGTGCAGGAGGAGCACTACAACTACAACAGCTTGATGTAGATGTGTGTATATAATGTACGGAGTAGATCGGTTGGTGCTGCATGCCGCTATATTGCTCGGCCATATGTTCGTTGACACAAACCGGTACACCGGCTACGATAAGACGCACACCCAACGGGACAGGCATAGACATTTGTTACATAGGAAGCGCCGCTGTTCATATACCTCGTCTAATAAACTTCATCTATATCTATATCTATACCAATATAAAAAAAACCCAAAAGGGCAGATCCAACAAATCCCGGCCGTCAAATCAGGTCAATCCAACGACTCAGAGTGCTTCAATGGTGAGCGTTCAACACGTTTAGTGTGCAGTTAATATCATACCAAATATTAATGCCAATGCTAATCACATAATTAATACGCAAATAATATTCTGCCTAATATTTACGTGTAATTAATATATTACCTAATATCAACGTGCATTGCACGTACACATTTACTAGTCTAAAAAATGATCTGTATATTTCTGGTGCCAAGAAGAACTTATTTCCTCTTGAAAGCTTAACTACTAGTACCCCGTTCCAATTATTGAAGTTCTGGGCTTGTCCAAAGTCAAACTTGTTTAAGTTCGACGACGTCTATAGAAAAATATGTTGACATCTAAAACGTGATTCTTTATGAAATATGTTTCCGTACTATGTGTATTTTGTTTTATAGATGTCGGCACATTTTTCTATAAAGTTTGTCAAAGATAAACAAGTTTGACTTTGCACAAGCCAATAACTTCAATAATTTTGGAACGAAAGGAGTAATTAGGATTCTCAAATTGTATTCTACTAATGATCAGGCAACGAAACTAATTCTTCTACAAGGTAGATGCGAGAGAGGCCTCTACCCCATGAAGCCCCGGTAGATTTCTTTAGCTAAGATGACATACGATGCCATCAAGGCTTCCCAATAATCTCAATAAAGTGGCATCATCGCATAGGTCATGCATCCATCGATATAGTTTTTTAGCAAGAAGGTGGTCGCCCAACCTTAAACTGAAGCCCTTAAAATTTACAAATAAAGTCTCAAAAGGAAACTAAAAAAGGTTCGGTACATGGTCGGAAGAGACCAAAACAAGCAACAGAAGAGACCAAAAATACTAATCAAAGGCGAAATGATGCCCATGAGCCGCCCAGTAGCACGCTCTTACACCGGGCAAAAAGCTTCCCTAGCTTATGTTGTCTTGTCGCCAAGGTAGTCAGAGTCGGGATTTGCAGTCGGATCGATTTCCCTTCGACATTATCGAGTCGTAGTATCAAGTCGTGGACTCGAGGATTCCACTAGCTAGATTTACTCAAATAAGATATTTTGTATCCACACCAGAATTTTATATGGGCTCTATGGAGTTTTAATACTAAATATAGAGCAAAAAGACATACACATCAATGCTAGCTGTATTCTACTTCTTTTCATAGCTAACCTACTATCTAGCTTGCATGTATGGAGCATATATGAGAGGAAAATATATAGAACGTTTAAGTCTTCAGCGCACGAAATTTACTTGGGTGCTTTCTAGAGTATGTGAATAGCCGATCACTTGTATAGCTGGCCTGCAGTGCTAAACTTTGAAGGGTCTTGCTCTCCTTCTGCGATCAATCTTGACGCTTCCTCCATCTCATTCCAATTCAGTTTGTCGACAAGTCTGATCCTCAGGTTTGATCCAGGGTTTTTGAGGGCAAGATCAACGGTGTCGGCGGCTGAGTGTTTAGGCTTGGGAGGGTAATAAAGGGCCATGATGCATGTGAAAAGGGGTTTGGATGATGGCATACAATTTTACTAAATCTAAACAAACGACTTAGATAAATTAGTAGAATTGGACATGGTCCATAGCATAGTCGGGATTCTACAGTTTTGTATAGGATTCTGTGATTTGGATCACGGCTCAACATGGCTTCTACCTAATCCAGATCCATAGTGGGACTTGCATCGACACGCTTCCGTAGGCTCGTGAAGTCGTAGGTTTCTAGGAATCAAGTCAGACTACTAGGAAAAGGGCTATCGATGATATGGTCACTAATGGCGCACCAGACATGTGGTGCACCATTACTATATACTAATGGCGCACCATGTGTTGGTGCGCCATTAGTAATATATTACTAATGGCGCACCTGGTGTGTGGTGCGCCATTAGTAGTTTTGAAAAAAATAAAAAAATTTGTTACTAATGGCGCACCGTGGTATAGTGCGCCATTACTAGTTGACATAGTAATGGCGCACCACACCCACCGTGCGCCATTAGTAGTTTTGAAAAAAAAAATAAAAAAAATTGTTAGTAATGCCGAGCCCCGCCTCCCCTCGCTCCGTCGCCCCCCTCCCCTCGCCGCCCCTTGCCCCACCTCCCCTCGCCCCGTCGCCACCCGCCACCGCCCCCTGGCCCCACCGCCC
>NC_041390.1:611196771-611205030 GCF_002162155.2 Triticum dicoccoides
CGCTGCCCTAACCGCGGCCGTCCACCACCACCCCCTGCCCCCGGAGCCAAGGTGAGCATTTTTTTGTTTTTTTCTACTGTTTTTCTTTGCTGTTTAGGTTTAATTAGGTTATTGATAGGTTTAGGTTAGTGGTTGGTTTAGGTTAGTGCTAGATTTAGGTTTAGATAATTAGAAGAAGAAGAAAGTTGAAAAAAAGAAGAAGAAGTAGAAGAAGAGGAAAAAGGAAAAAAAGGAAGAAGAATAAGAAGAAAGTTGAAAAACGGAACAAGAAAGGAAGAAGGAGAAGAGGAGGAAGAGGAAGGAGAAGAAAGAAAAAGGAGAACAAGAAAAGAAGAGAGGTGGAGAAGAAGAAGCTGGAATGGAAAAGGAAGAATGCATCATTGTTTAATTGCAGAGGCTGATGATCGAAAAGTTGACATTTCTTTGGAGTAGCATCTTAAAATAAGTAACCCTTCATGTATTCAAATAAAATAACAAAACAACATAACTCAAAACGGTAATATAACCAAGAATGCATCTTCGAGGACGAGAGCTTTTTTCAAGTGTTTATTTGCTGCTTCCTCATAAGCAACGAGACATCTCTGAGGACAGAACATCATTTTAGTAGGATGTAACAATCATTAGTCTTCGAGAAGAATGATATTAAATAACATAGTGGCCTGTGATGTATTTTCGTACCGAAAATGCAAGTGGCACTAGTCCTCGCTTAACAACATCATGGGTGGGAAGCAGGAACTTCGGAAGTGCATTGGTGTAGTTGATTATCTTCTGCTCAAAATTTATGCTGCTATAATGTTGTATGATAATGTTCTAAGGGTACCAATTGGTCTCTTCTGCTGCTTATCAGAGATGAGGGGAAGCAGCCACCGCCGCTCTGCCTCACCGGAGTACGAGTTGGATGCTTTCGAGTTCTTCAGTATCATACTTGGGACTTCCGTATCAGCCACGAGGCAGGTATATAAAACGAGAGATCTCCCCTTCACCCATCTCATTATGATAACTCTGTTGTTTGCTACATCACTCCTTGTCCCAAATTGCAGAGGCTGCCTGACACTTTTATGAACATGCTGGGTGAAGATCCGCTAGAGAATGTGAAGCTCCGACAGGCCGGCAGTGGGGTTCGCAGGCTGTGGGACGTGGAGTTGGTGATCGAGGAGGGCCACATGTACCTGTGCCGTGGCTGGGAGAAGTTCTATAGTGCCTATGACCTGCGGACCAGGTACTTTCTTCTCTTCAGGTACGACGATGACGCCACAATGCTCATCATGAAGGTTTTCAACGCGACTATGTGTCGCATGCGCTACGCTGACGACGAAGATGCCAGTGCGTTCTTCCTCTTCTTATTCCTCTATATTTGGCTTTGTCTCACATCGATTGTTAACGGTCATTGTTGCATTTGGACAGGCAATGGGAGCAGCAGCAGCGACACTGGCTACAGCCAAAGCAGCAGCGATTATGGCTGTAGCAAAAGCAACAGCGATTCTGGCTTTAGCGAAAGCAGCAGCGATTCTGGCAGCAGCAAAGACAACAAGAAGGATGATCCGGACTGGAATGGGGGAGAAGAGGAGCAGAGTGGGGATGAGGAGCTGCAGGATGACGATGGGCATTAGGCTGAGGATGAACTAGCCCTGGTGGTGGCTGACCAAGGGCAAGAGATGGTGGTGGCTGACCATGGGCAATTGATGGTGGTGGCTGAGGATGACCTAGCGATGGTTGTGCCCGTCCTGCCTAAAGGTGGCCTCGCGATGGTGGTGGTGCCTGACAATGACCACGCACCGGTGGTGGCGCCGGCGATCCCACAGCTGGGCGACATGACCACGCCAATTATGGTAGAAGACTACATCCCACAGCTGCCTCCACCGCCTCGCCGCTCTTGGCGCATCAGGCTGAGGAAGGAGAAGGAGAAGAACAATGAGAACTGAACTATGTCAGGTATGTCAGATCTCCAAAATGATATACATACATACATACATACATACATACATACATACATATTTACCTATGTTATCTCTAATATGCTTAGTTTCCTATAGGTTAGCTCCAAAATTACTTATGTTAGCACAAAATGATCAAGTTTACATAATAAGCTTATAGTCTTCTTCTTATTCTTCTTCTTTTCCAAAATGACATATGTTAGCTTCATTTTACCTAAGTTGGCTCTAATATGCTAACTTAGAGCTTATATGCTTAGTTTCCTATAGGTTAGCTCCAAAATAACTTATGTTAGCACAAAATGATCAAGTTTACATAATAAGCTTATAGTCTTCTTCTTATTCTTCTTATTTTCCAAAATGACATAGGTTAGCTTCATTTTACATAAGTTGGCTCTAATATGCTAACTTAGAGAGCTTATATGCTTAGTTTCCTATAGGTTAGCTCCAAAATAACTTATGTTAGCACAAAATGATCAAGTTTACATAATAAGCTTATAGTCTTTTTCTTATTCTTCTTCTTTTCCAAAATGACATAGGTTAGCTTCATTTTACATAAGTTGGCTCTAATATGCTAACTTAGAGAGCTTATATGCTTAGTTTCCTATAGGTCAGCTCCAAAATTACTTATGTTAGCACAAAATGATCAAGTTTACATAATAAGCTTATAGTCTTCTTCTTATTCTTCTTATTCTTCTTCTTATTCTTCTTCTAGTATTCTTCTAGCAGTGTTCTTCTTCTTCTAGTATTCTTCTAGTCTTCTTTTTCTTCTTCTTCTCTTCTTCTTTCTTCTTCTTCTAACTTCTTGTTTATCATTTTGCAGATTTAATTTAATTCACGGAAGCTTGCATGGATGGAGTGCTTCTTTTCCATTTGTGTTTTTTTTTATCAATGTGAAACTTTTGTGAATTGATGGATAACGGTGTTGGATGAACAATGTGAAACTTTTGTAATATGTAAGGATGGAACTATGTGTTGGCTATGTATGTATATATGATGAAACTTATGTGTTGGATATGATTGTTATATGGATGCTTGTTGTATATATATGTGTTGGATATCTCATATGTGAAATGGTGACCTGAGATTAAGAAAAAATGAAAAAAAAAATTAAAAAATGGTTACTAATGGCGCACTTCCATGAGGTGCGCCATTAGTATACCAGATACTAATGGCGCACCTGTGGGATACTAATGGCGCACCTGTGGTGCGCCATTACTAAAATATACTAGTGGCGTGGTACTAATGGCGCACCTGTAATGCGCCATTAGTAGCCAAAACAGGTGCGCCATTAGTAGGCCTTTTCCTAGTGGTGATCGAATTCTGACTACCTTGCTTGTCGCCATGTGGCACGAAGCTCCTGATAATTTGTTCGGATTTTGTCAATGAGCAGATGGTGCTACAGTGTCCCATAGGTTTCCACAGCTGCAATAACACATCCTTTTATAAATGAGATCCTCTGGGTGTTTAAGGCCTCCTTTGGTTCATAGGGTAGAAAATCGTAGGAATAGGAAAGTCATAGGAAATGAGATGACATGTACCTCAAATCCTATGAGTAGGAATAGGAAAAGAGATGCACTTTGATTCACATCATAGGATTTTTTCCATTGAGTCTAGGCTAATGTTTATTTTCCTATGAAATGTGGAGGATAGGAAAAATTCCTCCATAGGAATAGGATTTCATTTCTACAAACCAAAGAGCTCTAAAGGAATTTTTCCTATAGAAATCCTATCCTATGAAATTCCTACAAGATTCCTCTAAACCAAAGGAGGCCTAAACATATGCCCCTTCATAAGAGCTTTATTACACGATGTCTATAACAACAAAGCAAGCACCACAGAGCCAACAGAACAAAGCATGCTATCCTTGCCACTCGTCCCATGAATAAGTTGATAAAAATCCACAAACCCGGTCGGGTTCCATGTGCACCCCGCTGTCTCATGGATAACACTCTACGAACATCTTTCTATGATACATCAGAATAGGATGTGCTCGCTATTCTTATCTCTCCACACCAGACACCTTTGCCATCGTTTGAGCAATGTATTTTGATCACTTGGTACCCACCAAGAATTTTGTTCCTGTTCAGTACCCACAAAAATATTATGATTTTAGTTGGAATTTGGTCTACCAAATCCCTATCATTTTCACTTGAGGGGTTGCTTTGAAGATTTCTTTGTGCAAGGATCTGGTGGAGAAAACTCTAGAAGGCTTGACTTTCCATGATACTAAATCACTGCCCAAGGACAACCATATGTCGGCCAATTGAGTTATTCTGCAGTTGTTGCCAATCAATAACCGCATTTGGTCCAATCGGCAGAGGAGGGTGTGGTGGCAAATGCAACAGTTGATTCTTGATTGCTCTGCCATGGGTGTTCTGCATCTTCGGCCGTTGTGTACATACTCGAGTTGGAGAAGAAATAGTCAAGGCGAGGTAATGCAATAGACGGGGACTGTGATCATCAAGGATGGTGATTTTGAAGAAGTGTTGACGATCTTGGTCGATGACCAGTCTCCTCCGATGAGCCATCAACTTTATGGCTGAAGAGTGGCAAAGTTCTTTTTTTCACGGTCATGGGGCAAAAGGGGAGACAGTATTGCATTAAGGTGGTGTCCACGACATGTAGCTTTTGAGGTCTTGCCGGATCAAGTGGCCCCATTCCCGGGGCTAGGGAGATTGGTGTTGCTCGAGAGTGATTTCGGGCATGATTGCATTCTTGCATTTCTGTTAGGGGTCCTCATTACAAGTTTCATGGACTTGTGTATAATTGGGAGTTTCTTAGGGTCCTGCTTATAAGTTTTTCTGCTCCACCGCTTTGATTTAATGTAGTACCAGGTCCTTCTGGACCCTTCCCTTGTTAAAAGAATCTAATTTATAAGGTTTGGAACTAACACAAGCAACAAAATGAATAGCGAACAAACTTAAAGATCACACTCATGCACATTAACATCCAATTTGCACCTGTGAAAGTGAGTGGAATCCACTTCAGATGTAGGTTAGAGGTAAATGCATGCTTCATTGCGCCGTTCTTCACTCATGAATTTAAATCGTTTTTATCTAGCAAGTTATTGGATCGACTGCTAGTTTTGGTTTCAACTGAATGGCTTGGGTTTTAATTATGTTTTAGCAATTGTCTATGCGTCCATATATCGTGTCAGATGTTATTCGAAATAGTATTTGTTCTGAAAGAAGAGAGGATTTTTTTCGGTGCATGGTTGTGTTGTCTTTACACGTTTTGGCCTCAGTGTCAGCAGGTGGTGCTTGTGTGAGCCGCTTGGGAGCTCCTATTTGCATGTTGAAACTGTGAAATTGCTGCTACTACGCTCAAATGGGCCGGCACATGAAACTCTCGCTTGGTTAGCTCGGCTCCCTGCTCTGATCGCAGGTTTAGCTCAGAAGAATCGGCTATCAGTTCTTATTATTTGAAAATATTTGTTAAATCAAAAGTTGTTCATTTATATTTTTTGGAAACATCTTGAATTTTAATAAATTTTGTGATTTGAAAAACTGGATTTTTGAAAATATTCCTGAATTACAAAATGTATTCCTAATTCAAAAAGGTTTTCAAAATTTAAAATGTTTAAAAACTCTAAAAAGCCTTAAACATTTAAGATATCCATGAAATTTAGAAAAACCATGGAATTAAAAAATGCTACACCCTCTGATCCAAAATAAGTGTCATGGTCATGGATTACAAAAAATGTTCATGAATTTAAAAATATTTTTTTAATATCCATGATTTATAATAAATATTCATGAATTAAAATTTGGAAAAGAGAGGAAAAATAAAACGTAAAATAAAAAAGTAAAGAAGGAATGAAACCAATGGAAAAACTGTTAAAGCTGGTAGAGAAAACATGGAAAAGAAAGAAAATCTAAAAACCAAGCAGAACCTTTTCAAAACCGAGAAAACCGGCGGGCCTATTAGTAGAGCTACATAGATGTGAGTTTTGTAAATCAAACTATTCTACGCTACATGGGTAGAACCTAGTCTTTTTTTTAAGTTCGAATTACCAGGATTTCATTATATCATATGATGTGTCAGATCGCCGCCCACTAAATCCTTTAAAAAGTTTTGGAGTACATCGAACCAGTGTACTTGGCATGTGTCCGGGGTGGTTGGATTTCTATAAATGGACACAAAACTCTCAACGAGCCACATGCATCATTATATGCGGGGCCCATGGCGACCTCCGTAGTCCTCGACGCACCATGAAACTCCAGATTTAGGGATAGATAGATAGATAGATAGATAGATAGATAGATAGATAGATAGATAGATAGATTTAAAAAAAAGACAGTAGCCGGGCTGTTGTCCTCTCCTCTCAGGTACCCCCAGTTCGACCTCCGTAGTAGTCTTTCTCCTCCCCCGCCCGCCCATGGTGCAATGCACGCAAACGCTCATATATCCTCGTATGCACATGCACAGCAGCTAGCCCTGTAGCACATCGATGGATCTCCTGCAGCACGCGTACGCGAGTTCCATCATAACCCATTTCATTGATTCTGCATCCCCATGAGCACTCCTGACCTTCCCACTACTGGTGCCATGCATATATATCATCTCTGTCTGCCCAAGTGTGGACTGTGGTGAAACGGACCACCCCCACGGCACCACCACCTCCAGCATCGCACTCGCCTGGAGGTGTACGTACGTACCGTATGTTGTTGCTCATGTGCATGTGGTTGCTTGCATGGCTGGTGATGCTGAGCTGAGTAGACAAAACGAGGCATGGGGTTTTTGGACGGGCCGGTCATGGAAGCTACAGGCCAGACCGATCGATGGAAGTAGCCGTCGACCCTGCTGCTGCAGCAGGCAGCGGGACCACGGGCGGGCCAACTTCTTCCTGCTCCGCTGTAGACGGCTCGGACGATCCTGTTACTGTCGAGGAAGCATTATTGATCGATTGTATTCGTAGGGTAGCTCACCTACCGGCCACCGGTGTTCCTGTCTGTCATCCTCCCCTGCATCTGCATCTGCATGAAACCGAGTGCTCAGCTCCTCGTGCTCGATCGTGCTCCTGCCGCCGCTGCAGTGAACAGTGATGCGCATGCGTTGGCCGCCGGCCGGCTAGCTGGTCTTCCATCTCCATGGATCGTCGCTGGCCGTTTGTGCCTGTAGACTATCATCGAGCCATGCATGTGACGCACTGACGATACTGAGGGCGACTGATCCGGCTCAGCATCCCGTGACTCCCACTGTCTACTTGCGGGCATGCAGTATAATCCATCCCGAAGCAGGCTAAGCTAGATCTTGGATTATATGATTATATCTCGTTTGGAGTATGTGATCACTTCGGGGGTTTATTAACTACCGGCACTCGACACTCATATGCCCTGCATGCATCGGCAGATGAATCTGGTCCAGGTACATAGGTCGCTTGCTTGATGCCATGGCCGTCTCTTTCCACTCTTAATTGGCGAGGCGCGTGATCTGAGATCGATTAATGGACTAGAAGACACGAAACAGGCCCGATCAAATCCCACGTTTTTTTGTCGTGGCAGGGCCTAAGCTAATAAGGTCGATCTAAGACTTGAACGATCCCGCGAGAGCGCGGCGCGGCATTTAATCCCGTGCCGGCCGGCCGGCTAGCTGGTGTCACTTTTCTTTCGCTCCCTTTAAACCCCCATCATTTCCGGCTGGACCAGGCTTGGCTTCAATGAACTATGTATGATGATGAATGATGATGGATCGGTCTCCTCTTATTCAGGCCAACGAGGACGTGCCAAGGATGGGTGGTTCCTTCAAACCAAAATTATCATTTAATGGGAGAGCCTCATATAGCTTAATTGAAAGTCTGTTATGTTTCCACTTAAGCCACCTAGGTACCACTCTTTTCACCTACCACCAACGCAAATTTAAAGGAGAAAATGTAATCATGCTCTAAAATTAGCATTTAATGTAGTATACAGAAAAGGTAAGGTACTTTCACTTTCACTAGCATTTAAGGGCAGATTGATAAGACAGTTTTATCTTAAATTCACCATGTAATCTACAATGGGTTATTTGTTAGTCTTATTGTTGTAGAGTGGAACCCTAAGTGGTCACGAATTGGAGGGGATTCCCCGAAGAACATGAAGAACACGAAGAACACAAAGAGAAATCACAAGAGGAACATTGATTAACAAGTCCAATCACACATCCACTAGACCAACAAACACACGAGATTCACAAGGTACAAGAACAATCAAAGGAAAACAAAGATACATGGTAAAGTTTATCTCAAATCCAAAGGAGATGATGTCTTCATGATCTAGATAGATCCTTCCCACAAGGAGGTCTTGAATCCCTAGGGATCTTCTCCAAAGGAGGCCTTGAACTCCAA
>NC_041390.1:611205195-611220528 GCF_002162155.2 Triticum dicoccoides
TCTCTCTCTCAAGAGGAGGAATCCCACAAGGGGAGGTACATGAGCTAAGCTCTAATATCTAGATCTATTCTTAGCTAAGTCTAAACGGAGGACATGGAGAAGTATATATAGGTCCAAGGCATGAAGGGGTAAGGAGGGATGAAATGGGAATTACATGGGCAAAGCCCGCAGCAACCTACAGGGGGCCCCGTGTGCAAGGGGTAAGTGGAGCCATGCGCACGGGGTCTCCAGTGACCTGACGCGGTAGCCCGTGCGCACGGGGTCTATGAGGCCCGTGGACACGGGGGTCTCGTGGGCATGGTACATGCACGTGCACACGGGGTCTTCAGGACTGTCCAGCCTGGGAGGCCCGTGGGCACGGGGTTTGGGGGTCCGTGCGCATGGGGTCACCTGGGAGCTGCTGTCTTCTTCTTGGCTGGTTCCTTCTTCGCTTCTAGGCTTCCATCATGGATGGTGTAGTTTTTCTCTTGCGCTTGGACTCCTCCTCGATGAATGTATACCTCCGCTCACACCTATGTATGCACATGAGAGAGGGGTCAAGTAGTATACCATCCTCGAAGGGTACAAGTGGACACGTGTAAAGGAGATGATTCACCTTTGTATGTATGAAGTAGATGTCACAGGGGTCACTTGCCAAACGGACTCTTGACATGGTAATGTCCATAGGATACTCCGCATCACTTATCTTCTATAACTAGATATCTCTAAATATGTGATGAGACATATATTATTT
This sequence comes from Triticum dicoccoides, assembly GCF_002162155.2. Lineage (NCBI taxonomy): Eukaryota > Viridiplantae > Streptophyta > Magnoliopsida > Poales > Poaceae > Triticum > Triticum dicoccoides. The sequence goes on from NC_041390.1 coordinate 611,205,929, forward strand.
AAGAAATCATCTCTTAATTAAAAGAAGCCAGCATAGAATGCGATACACAACTCTAATCCAGGAAGCGAAGAACCTTGCTTCACAAAGAGACACTCTTTTCAAGCAGATTGGTAGGGAGCAGAATAAGTTTAGTCACAAACTTTCTCGTTATGCTAGAACTAGTCTTCGCACATCTTCTTGGATTGCTATTAGTTGTGTAGGTGCCCCTCACAATGAAGGGCTTGTTGTAAACTCTTTTTTCTGATCTGTATCGGCCCTTTGTTCTGCAAAAAGGAAAAGCCATGCACTTTCTTATGGTTTCTCACTCCATTTATCAAAGGTGACACTTCTAAGATAAAATTATTGTACATGTCCTAATGTAGCATACGCAAAAGGTGAGGCTTTTAAAGATAATTTGAGTCTCACCCATAAAACAAATAGTATGGTATCAGCAAAGTAAACTCCAACCTTACAAAACTAAAAAGATAACAGAGCCCTAACAATACCCAAAATGACCACCAGTCAAGAATTTTGTGTACAATCAAGATAAAAAGTTCATCGGAGCTTTATGCTAACATTCTTCACCTGCCTTCGGCCCACAACAACCACTAAAGAAGAAAAAAGAGACAGAGCACCTCTTTATCCGAGCTTGAAGTGAATCCATGGCCGATCTGTAGGTTCCCATACCTCCAAAGTAACTCACCAAAGACAAAGCCATTTTCATTAAAATAATCTAGCTAGACAGCACTGCGAACATCCATCGAACTCTAGATTTGACACCCAGCATGACGATATCGAAGTAGAAAACCTGACCCACCATCCTTCAACCACGGATCCAACGACTTCCAACTAACGCAGATGTAGATCATCATCGGCCAACCACTCCTAAATAACCTCCAGTGCTCCACACTGACGCCAGAACAAACGGCTCATGGCAATGGAGTCAAAAAAGACTAGTCCACCACAAGGATGCTTCCATCGCCATGTCATCCTCGCTTGATCTGACAATCCCCCCAGTACTAACGACCATGAGGTTGTCATGTTAGGAGAGCAGGAGTAGGATGACGCATAGGCAAGATAGCCTTTCTTTCTTCCATAGGAAGGAAAAAAACTATGTGTCTGAGGATTGGAAGCCTGCCATGGGTTACCATAGGCATTGATTCAGTAAAGATTGGTATGGAAAAAGGCGAGGCTCATTGGGAAAATAACTTCAAGCCACACCCTTCTTCCATATGTATGTATCATGCATGTGCACAGTACGCATGCATCACTTGCTGAGTTGGATGGACTCAACATTGCTAGGGCTTCAACTTCGGCTAGGCGTGAACCTGTGATAACAACGCGAAGCTGTTGGAAACCCACTCTGAATGGTCATTTTAAATTTCATGTAGATGGGGGTATGTCCTGTTGGGGAACATAGCATGCAATTTCAAAAAAAAATCCTACGATCATGCAAGATCTATCTAGGAGATGCGTAGCAACGAGAGGGGGAGAGTGTGTCCACGTACCCTCGTAGACCGAAAGCAGAAGCATTAGGTTAACGCGGTTGATGTAGTCGAACGTCTTCATGATCCAACCGGTCTAGTACCGAACGTACGGCACCTCTGAGTTAAGCATACGTTCAGCTCGATGACGTCCCTTGAACTTTTGATCCAGCAGAGGGTTGACGGAGAGTTCCGTCAGCACGACGGCGTGGTGACGTTGATGGTGATGTGATCCGTGCAGGGCTTCGCCTAAGCACTACGACGCTATGACCGGAGGAGTAAACTGTGGAGGGGGGCACTGCACACGGCTAAGATAACAATTGATGTGCCTTGGGGTGCCCCCTGCCCCCGTATATAAAGGAGGGGAGGAGGAAGAGGCCGGCCAGGAGGGGCGCGCCATGGGGGAGTCCTACTAGGACTCCACTCCTAGTAGGATTCGCCCCCCCTTCCCTTTCTTCAGCGGAGGGGAAAAGGAAGGAGATGGAGAGAGAGAGGGAAAGGGGGGCGCCACCCCCTCCCCTAGTCCAATTTGGACTGTCATGGGGGGCCGTGGCCACCCCTTGCGGCCCTCCTCTCTCTCCACTAAGGCCCATCTAGGCCCAATACTTCCCCGGGGGGTTCCGGTAACCCCTCGGTACTCTGGTAAAGGGAAAGCTTTGTTTTTGCCACTCTAGTTTTTGCCAACTTTGCTTATGCCACTCTAGAATTTGACATTTCACTTTTGCCACTCTTAGCTTTTGACAATATATCACTTTTGCCATTCCGTGGCAAAAGCAAAAAAAATAGAGTGGCAATTGTGATACATGTCAAAAGCTAAGAGTGGCAAAAGTGAAATGAAAAAATATCGTTTTTGCCATGGAATGGCATTTGTGATGTATTGTCAAAAGCTAAGAGTGGCAAAAGTGAGATGTCAAATTCTAGAGTGGCATAAGCAAAGTTGGCAAAAACTAGAGTGGCAAAAACAAAGTTTTCCCTCTGGTAAAATACCCGAACCACTCGAACCCATTCTGATGTCCGAATACTACCTTCCAATATATGAACCTTTACCTCTCGACCATTTTGAGACTCCTCGTCATGTCTGTGATATCATCCGGGACTCCGAACAAACTTCGGTCACCAAAAACACTTAACTCATAATACAAATCGTCATCGAACGTTAAGCATGCGGACCCTACGGGTTCGTGAACTATGTAGACATGATCGAGACACATCACCGGTCAATAATCAATAGCGGAACCTGGATGCTCATATTGGTTCCTACATATTCTACGAAGATCTTTATCGGTCAAACCGCAATAACAACATACATTATTCCCTTTGTCATCGGTACGTCACTTTCCCGAGATTCGATCGTCGGTATCATCATACGTAGTTCAATCTCGTTACCGGCATGTCTCTTTACTAATTCTGTAATGCATCATCCCACAACTGACTCCTTAGTCACATTGCTTGCAAGGCTTATAGTGATGTGTATTACCGAGAGGGCCCAGAGATACCTCTCCGATACTCGGAGTGCCAAATCCTAATCTCGATCTATGGCAACTCAACAAACACCTTCGGAGACACCTGTAGAGCATATTTATAATCACCCAGTTATGTTGTGACGTTTGATATCACACAAGGTGTTCCTCCCGTATTCGGGAGTTGCATAATCTCATAGTCCGAGGAATATGTATAAGTCATGAAGAAAGCAATAGCAATAAAACTTAACGATCATTATGCTAAGCTAACGAATGGGTATTGTCCATCAGATCATTCTCATAACGATGTGTCATGTTCATCAAATGACAACACATGTCTATGGTCAGGAAACTTAACAATCTTTGATTAATGAGCTAGTCTAGTAGAGGCATACTAGGGACACTTTGTTTTGCCTATGTATTCACACATGCACTAAGTTTCCGGTTAATACAATTCTAGCATGAATAATAAACATTTATCATGGCATAAGGAAATATAAATAACAATTTTATTATTGCCTCTGGGGCATATTTCCTTCATATCCCATGATGGGCGTATTGGAGCTGCGGCAGCAGTATGCAGGGATGAAGATGGTCAGTACCTTGGGTCCTCTGCAATTGTTATACCCGATGTTATTAGCCTACAGTTTTAGAGTCCATTGCTTGCCGTGAGGCTTTGCCACTTGCGGGTGATATATATTTGAATCACTTGGTAATTTCTAGTAACTGCAAACCAACCATGGATGACATAAAAAAAGGGGGTAGGAGGCCCTCATATTAGAGTCAACAAGGAGATAAATAATAGAAGAGCACATTTTGCTAGTTGTAATTTTATGTCAGAAGGACGTCCTTCAAATCAGGAGATGCACAATCTTGTAAAATTGTCTGCCTCGCTTCCATAGGGTCTCCATTGTGGCTTATTTCCCCTCCTGACCCCATTTGTATCCCTTTGAATATTGTTCCGAATTAATAAAGTGTGGGATCCCTAAAAAAGAAAACCAATCTTGCAAAATAAATCTAAGGGAGGTTGCATTTCTTCTTAGCTTTCTCTTTTGGACGATTTTTTAGAAACACAATACAGACGTCGGCGCTCACATAGATGCACATACACCCACTCTTATGAACGCACAAAATATCGCCCTTCACTAGGGTTTTTTCACTTTTGTGAAACAAACAAGTGTCAAACCTCGAGTTTCATCCCTACTGGGCTGGGGGCGTAGTACAACCACCCTCCTAATAACAAGCCAACCACGGGTTGGTTCTCTTTTTTTTTTTGCTTTCGCTAGTGGTCTATTTGTAACTCGATTTTCCCCTTCTAGCTGCAAAATGAGTGCCCTCTTTGATTGAAAGTATTTCTGAAATACTGTTGTAGGATTTAGCTTTAGGATTTTTTTTGACGTTGTGGGATTGCAATTTAGATAAACTTTTCTTCCCTAATCAGAATTTTACCTCATTTGGCTACCATGAATTGGGAATTCCAGTATTGTGGCTAGATAAAGATATATGATTGTTTGGCTGCCACACGAATTGAAATCATAAATTTTGAACTAAGCACTAGTGAGTTAAAATATGCCTAAATCAATTCCTTACTGGCAATAAGGATAAATGGAATTTGTGGGTCTCACACACTAGTGGGACGTAGATGAACAAATGGACCATAAACATGCACAAACAAATATCCCCTCTATGCATAATTGATCTACGGAAGTTTTAGATAAGTTAAAGAATTTTCTTACAGTGTGAACGCGAGGATGGAATTTTGAATACCGGTATTTTAAGAAGGGTGTCTGCTGGTACATATGAGCCACTTACACGAACTGATCCGCTGATAAGCTGAAATTTGCTTCTCGCCACTAAAACATGCCCATAAAAATAAAAAATGTAAATATGAGGTTGAAGTTTCAATACGAAAGTTTCATAAAAGTCATCCATATAAATATGTTGGGCCCACTTGCGAGAATCGATACGGCAATAAGCTGAACTTATTCCTCGACATTTCGTAAAACCTCAAAGTATTTCATGAAAACTTCATGCGGTCTTGTATTACTAAAGATGACATGTGGAACTATTTCTGCACTTTCCTCTCATGCGTTTTGGAGATCCTACGCATCAACGAGGCCCTAGAGTAGGATCTTTGTCGTTGATGGTCAAATCAGTGATTTTGATCTTTAGAGTAGGCTGCACAACACAACCATGTGTTGACGCACAACCTGCTTTGATAGCCTTCGTCAGGGGAAACCAACTTAGTGTTGGGGAACGTAGTACTTTCAAAAAAAATCTGCGCACACGCAGGATCATGGTGATGCGTAGCAACGAGAGGGGAGAGTGTTCTCTACATACCCTCATAGACCGTTCACGGAAGCGTTATATCAACGCGGTTGATGTAGTCGTAGGTCTTCACGATCCGACTGATCCAAGTACCAAAAGCACGGCACCTCCGAGTTCTGCACACGTTCGGCTCGGTGACGTCCTCGCCTTCTCGATCCAGTAAGAGGGGCGAAGTAGTAGATGAGTTCCGGCAGCACGACGGCGTGGTGACGGTGTTGGTGAAGAAAAATCTCCGAAGGGCTTTGCCTAAGCACTACGAAAACTATGACGGAGGATAAACTAGAGGGGACGGGGTAGCTGGCACACCGCTTGGTGTTTCTTGATGTGTCTTGGGTGCCAGCCCTACCCCTCTATTTATATGTTGAGCATTGGGGTCGAAACTTGGAGTAAAAGACTCCACAAAGTAGGTTTCACCCGAAAGGCAAGAGTCCTTGTCGGACTCCAGGGCCAGACGACAGGGTTCCCGGCGTCTGGACCCAGACGCCAGGGTTCCCGGCGTCTGGACCCAGACGCCAGGGACCCTGGTGTCTGGCCCCTAGACTCCGCAAAACTTCCTTTTGCGCTTTCCAAAAACCTTGTGGGCTTTCCCCTTTGGCCCAAATGAAGTGTTCTCGTACCCAAACATTTCGGGAAACATCCGGAACCCCTTCCGGTGAATTCCAGAACCCTTCCGGAGTCCAAACACTATTATCCCATATATCAATCTTTATCTTCGGACCATTCCGGAGTTCCTCGTAATGTCTGTGATCTTATCCGGAACTCCGAACAATATTCGATCACCAACATACATAACTCATAGTACTATATCGTCAACGAACGTTAAGCGTGCGGACCCTACGGGTTCGAGAACTATGTAGACATGACCGAGACACCTCTCTGGTCAATAACCAATAGCGGGACCTGGATGCCCATATTGGCTCCTACATATTCTACGAAGATCTTTATCGGTCAGACCACATAACAACATACGTTGTTCCCTTTGTCATCGGTATGTTACTTGCTTATCTCAATACCTAGTTCAATCTCGTTACCGGCAAGTCTCTTTACTCGTTTCGTAATACATCATCCTGCAACTAACTCATTAGTTGCAATGCTTGCAAGGCTTATAGTGATGTGCATTACTGATTGGGCCCAGAGATACCTCTCCGACAATCGGAGTGACAAATCCTAATCTCGAAATATGCCAACCCAACAAGTACCTTTGGAGACACCTGTAGAGAACCTTTATAATCAGCTAGTTACGTTGTGACGTTTGGTAGCACACAAAGTGTTCCTCCGGTAAATGGGAGTTGCATAATCTCATAGTCATAAGAACATGTATAAGTCATGAAGAAAGCAATAGCAGAATACTAAACGATCGAGTGCTAAGCTAACAGAATGGGTCAAGTCAATCACATCATTCTCCTAATGATGTGATCCCGTTAATCAAATGACAACTCATGTCAATGGCTAGGAAACATAACCATCTTTGATCAACGAGCTAGTCAAGTAGAGGCATACTAGTGACACTTTGTTTGTCTATGTATTCACACAAGTATTATGTTTCCGGTTAATACAATTCTAGCATGAATAATAAACATTTATCATGAATTAAGGAAATAAATAATAACTTTATTATTGCATCTAGGGCATATTTCCTTCAGTCCTCCACTTGCACTAGAGTCAATAATCTAGTTCACATCGCCATGTGATTTAACACTAATAGTTCACATTACCATGTGATTAACACCCATAGTTCACATCGCCATGTGACCAACACTCAAAGGGTTTACTAGAGTCAGTAATCTAGTTCACATCGCCATGTGATTAACACCCAAAGAGTACTAAGGTGTGATCATGTTTTGCTTGTGAGAGAAGTTTAGTCAACGGGTCTGCCACATTCAGATCCGTATGTATTTTGCAATTTTCTATGTCAACAATGCTCTGCACAGAGCTACTCTAGCTAATTGCTCCTACTTTCAATATGTATCCAGATTGAGACTTAGGGTCATCTAGATCAGTGTCAAAATTTGCATCAATGTAACCCTTTACGACGAACCTTTTTGTCACTTCCACAATCGAGAAACATATCCTTATTTCACTAAGGATAATTTTGATCGTTGTCCAGTGATCTACTCCTAGATCACTATTGTACTCCCTTGCCAAAATCAGTGTAGGGTATACAATAGATCTGGTACACAACATGGCATATTTTATAGAACCTATGGCCAAGGCATAGCGAATGACTTCCATTCTCTTTCTATCTTCTGCCTTGGTCGGGCTTTGAGTCTTACTCAGTTTCACACCTTCTAACACAGACAAGAACTCTTTCTTTGAGTCGTTCCATTTTGAACTACTTCAAAATCTTGTCAAGGTATGTACTCATTGAAAAATTTATCAAGCGTCTTGATCTATCTCTATAGATCTTGATGCTCAATATGTAAGCAGCTTCACCGAGGTCTTTCTTTGAAAAACTCCTTTCAAACATTCATTTATGCTTTGTAGAATAATTCTATATTATCTCCGATCAACAATATGTCATTCACATATACTTATCAGAAATGTTGTAGTGCTCCCACTCACTTTCTTGTAAATACAGACTTCACCGCAAGTCTGTATAAAACTATATGCTTTGATCAACTTATCAAAGCGTATATTCCAACTATGAGATGCTTGCACCAGTCCATAGATGGATCGCTGGAGCTTGCATATTTTGTTAGCACCTTTAGGATTGACAAAACCTTCTGGTTGCATCATATACAACTCTTCTTTAATAAATCCATTAAGGAATGCAGTTTTGTTTATCCATTTGCCAGATTTCATAAAATGCAGCAATTGCTAACATGATTCAGACATACTTAAGCATAGATACGAGTGAGAAACTCTCATCATAGTCAACACCTTGAACTTGTCGAAAACCTTTTTGCGACAATTCTAGCTTTGTAGATAGTAACACTACTATCAGCGTCCGTCTTCGTCTTGAAGATCCATTTAATCTCAATGGCTCGCCGATCATTGAGCAAGTCAATCAAAGTCCATACTTTGCTATCATACATGGATCTCATCTCAGATTTCATGGCCTCAAGCCATTTCGTGGAATCTGGGCTCATCATCGCTTCCTCATAGTTTGTAGGTTCGTCATGGTTAAGTAACATGACCTCCAGAACAGGATTGTCGTACCACTCTGGTGCGGATCTCACTCTGGTTTACCTACGAGGTTCGGTAGTAACTTGATCTGAAGTTACATGGTCATCATCGTTAGCTTCCTCACTAATTGGTGTAGTAGTCACAGGAACAAATTTCTGTGATGAACTACTTTACAAATAAGGGAGTAGGTACAATTACCTCATCAAGTTCTAATTTCCTCCTACTCACTTCTTTCGAAAGAAACTCCTTCTCTAGAAAGGATCCATTCTTAGCAATGAATATCTTTCCTTCGGATCTGTGATAGAAGGTGTACCCAACATTTTCTTTTGGGTATCCTATGAAGACGCACTTCTCCGATTTGGGTTTAAGCTTATCAGGTTGAAACTTTTTCCCATAAGCATTGCAACCTCAAACTTTAAGAAACGACATCTTAGGTTTCTTGCCAAACCATAGTTCATACGGTGTCGTCTCAACGGATTTAGATGGTGCCCTATTTAACATGAATGTAGCTATCTCCCCAAAAAAATAGTGGTAAATCGGTAAGAGACATCATAGATCGCACCATATCTAATAAAGTACAGTTACGATGTTCGGACACACCATTACACTATGGTGTTCCAGGTGACGTGAGTAGTGAAACTATTTCACATTGTTTTAACTGAAGACCAAACTCGTAGCTCAAATATTTTACTTCTGCGATCATATCGTAGAAACTTTTATTTTTGTTACGATGATTCTCCACTTCACTCTGAAATTCTTTGAACTTTTCAAATGTTTGAGACTTGTGTTTCATCAAGTAGATATACTCATATCTGCTCAAATCATCTGTGAAGATCAGAAAATAATGATACCTGCCGCGAGCCTCAATATTCATCGGACCACATACATCAGTATGTATGATTTCCAACAAATCTTTTGCTCGCTCCATTGTTCCAGAGAATAGAGTCTTAGTCATCTTGCCCATGAGGCATGGTTCGCAAGCATCAACTGATTCATAATCTAGTGATTCCAAAAGCCCATCAGCATGGATTTTCTTCATGCGCTTTACACCAATATGATCAAAACGGCAGTGCCACAAATAAGTTGTACTATCATTATTAACTTTGCAATTTTTGGCTTCAATATTATGAAAATGTGTATAACCATGATTGAGATCCAACAAACCATTTTCATTGGGTGTATAACCATAGAAGGTTTTATTTATGTAAACAGAACAACAATTATTCTCTAACTTACATGAATAATTGTATTGCAATAAACATGATTCTATCATATTCATGCTCAACGCAAACACTAAATAACATTTATTTTAGGTTTAACACTAATCCCGAAAGTATAGGGAGTGTGCGATGACACTGGTAGAAAAAGGGCCTGTTGTCCCGGTTCTGGAACCGGGACTAAAGGGTCGGTACTAATGCCCTGTCCCTTTAGTCCCGGTTCAATCCAGAACCGGGACATATGGGCCTCCACGTGGCCTGTGCGCGGAGCCCAGGCAGGAGACCCTTTGGTCCCGGTTGGTGGCACCAACCGGTCTGTGGTTGGGGTTATTGTTTTTTTTTTGAAAGGGGGGGGGGTTTGGGGGTTTTGGGGGGTTAATTTAGGTGTTTCATATATTGTGTTAGCTAGCTATAATTAATAGAGAGAAGTGTCCTCTCTTATGTCCGTGCTTGATCGACGCTACGTACTATACATACATATAGAGAGGACTAGACACGCTAGCTAGCTAGTAAGCAAATGAAGGAAACAGAAGATCGTCATGAACATATATGCATATAGAGAGAAGTGATATCGACCACCTCTCCTTCTCCGAGAGATTGGTCGAACAACAAGTTCTCGTATATCTACCCGACACTACCGGCTACATATATACAATAATTATCTCTTACAAATATAATCATACGGACTCAGGGTCCACATAGTATTCTCCGTCTTCAGGGATCACGTGGTCAAGAAAGAATGCCACCAATTCCTCTTGAATTGCTCGCATGCGAGCTGGTGCTAGGAGTTCATCCCGCTTCCGAAACATCTAATTTAAAGAAGGAGGTCAATACATATATATATATATATATATATATGAATGAATGAAACTCAACACAAATGATGGTAATAAAATAAAATTGTGAATGTTGTTATTTACGTACTTCATATTGTTCGTCAGTGTAGCCCCGCTCATAGGTCGTGTGGCGGATGGACTCGCAAATGTAGTATCCACAGAAATCATTCCCTTGTTCCTGCCACAACCACTTTACAAGAAATAGAGGTCAATCAAACTGATAAGCAAGAATGCCAAATGGTATTGATGAAACTAGCGCTTGAATGACTAGTAGATGCGCGGAACATGCTACTATAGTACTTACTTTCGGGTGTCTAAATTGCAGCTCCTTCGGCAGTCTCGGAGCTTTTCTGGTGAATTTTCTCCAAACCCTGCCGGACAAAGAAAACAATTACTTGATATATTAGGAAATGAACAAAGTTGCTGATATGGTGGATAATGATCGATTTAACTTACTTCTCGAGTATTTGAGTCATGTCTGCATAGTCCTGGGGATCTTTTCGTCTTGAGTCTAAGACGGTTACTAGTCCCTGCTCAAGCTTAATCTCTAGGAGAATATAGTGGAAACTGCACACGCATGCATAACTCATCAATTACATTACTATAATCTTGACTAATATATAAGGGAAACCAAATACGCACAAGACAGTAACACTCACTTGAAGTTGTAAGGAAAGAGTATTATATCTTTGTTTTCATTTATTACCAACGATCGTAGCAAGTTGGCCTCAGTAGCTGCGGCATGAAATTTAACCTGAGTTGCATCTATGAGATATGTGTTAATGAACCCAATATCACCGACTTGTCTTTTCTTCAATTCGGTGATCTTCAATCTGCATAATATAGTGAGGATGATTATAAATACATGCAATGAAAGAGTTGAGCTATATAGACAGACTTAATGACAGAAGTAGTACTACTTACAGACAGTAGCAGGCGACCGTTGTTTTATCGAGGGTCAATTGATTGAAAAACTGATAGAACTCCTCAAATGGAACAGGCAACAGTTCTATTCCAACGAGGTCATGCTCCTTTTTAACTTTCACATACAAAGTACCCCCCCCCCAGAGTCTCTGCAGATTTTCAAGTACCAATCATGCAATCTTCGCATCATCGTCGATAGAGATCTTTCATCTTTGACGAGAGGCTTTCTTTGTATCTGCACCTCCATGGGTTCATAATGTACATCGTCGGGCAGGTAATCTGCAAGATTGCTATAGCCGGGCACCATCCTCGGATCATTAGCGACGTTGTGGCTAGGCACCTTGAGCGGGGGGCACGATTGCTTTGCTTGTTCGCCGAGCTGGGCAATTTGTTTCCCAGCTCGTCGTTCTTTCAGCCTTTGATCACTGACAGTACTTCCCGACCACTCCGCTTCGGCAAATTCCTTTCCAATAATGCACTCATAGTTTCCTTTCAGCGGAGACTTGGGTGGTTTTGTCAGGGCAGCCAGAGTGCGCTTCGCTTTCACCGGATCTACCTTCTCCTCTGGAAGTGGATGTCTCTTTGCTTTCAACCCTTGAAACCAGTCATCTACTTCGGTTCGTGTGATCTCGGCGTTCTACTCCGGGGTCCTCTCGTATGGTAACTTCTCTGGAGTCTTCAGAGAAGGACCGAATCTGTATGTCCTCCCGCCTCTGGCTGTACTGCTAGACGCCGGCCGAGCAGACGGAGCGGTTGTCTTCTTTACTTGCTTATGAGGCGGGGTAGAAGGACTACGACGCGCCTGAGCAGCCGGAGCGGCGGCAGGTCTCTTTCGCCCTTGCTGACGAGGCGGAGAAGGAGGAGGCTGGCTGCTCGGGCGCGTCGGCGCAGGCGGAGAAGGAGGCCGAGTGCCGCGACGCGCTGGAGAAGGAGCCGGTCGAGTGCCCTGATCGTCACTCGTCGGAGGAGGAGGCGGTGGAGGAGGCGGAGTGCCCTGACTCGCCGGAGGAGGAGGCGGTGGAGGAGGCGGAGTGCCCTGACTTGCCGGAGGAGAAGGAGGAGGCGGAGGCGTCCAGTTTGGAAGGTTGATGAGCTCCTTCCGCCATAGGCATGGAGTCTTTAGAGCAGACCCCATCCTAGTCTCCCCTTCACCGGTAGGGTGGTCAAGCTGGAGGTCCTCAAATCCCTCCGTTATTTCATCCACCATCACCCTAGCATATCCTTCTGGAATCGGCCGGCAGTGAAAAGTTGCACCGGGTTCAGTAGGATAAACAGAGCCAACAGCCGCCTTGACCTTCAAATTCATCCATTGCGTCATAAGGTGACAATTTTGAGACTCCGTGATAGCATCCACGGGATAGCTGGCAGGAGACGTCAAGGCATGCTCCGGCTGAAGCAGCTCGGTGGAAGCCATGTTGCTTCTCCACTGAGATGGCGGGGTAGCTTCGGGGGAAGCTTCGGCAGTACGTTTGTTGTGATTTGCTTCTCGTTCCTCTATCACTTGTACCCTTGCTTGCAGCGCCTGCATTTAGGTCTGCTGCACTTTTTTCCTCCTCTCATTGGATTTGTAACCGCCTGCGTCCGGAAACCCAACCTTCCACTGAATGGAGCCTGGCGTGCCTCGTGTCGTCCAGGGTGCTCAGGATTCCCGAGGGCCATTGTGAGCTCGTCGTTCTCTCTGTCTGGAAAGAACGTCCCTTGCTGCGCTGCTTCGATATAATGTTGAAGCTTCCTGACTGGTATGTACATTTGATCGTTCGTCCAAATGCACTTCCCTGTTACAGGGTCCAAGGTTCCGCCAGCCCCGAAGAACCAAGTCCGGCAATGGTCTGGCCAGTTAATTGTCTCTGGTTCGATCCCTTTATCAACCAGATCATTCTCAGTCTTGGCCCACTTAGGCCGGGCTATGAGGTAGCCACCTGACCCCGTGCGATGGTGATGCTTCTTCTTCGCAGTATTTTGCTTGTTTGTCGCCGACATCTTCTTACTCTTTTCCGATGTCCTGTGGGCCACAAATGCGGGCCAGTGATCTCCGATTTTCTCATATCTGCCCTTGAATTCTGGTGTCTCATTATTTTCGACAAACTTATTCAGCTCTTTCTTCCACCTCCTGAATAGTTCTTCCATCCTCTTAAGAGCAAAAGACTTGATTAATTGCTCTTTAACTGGCTTCTCTGGATTATCCTCTGGCGGTAGGGTGAAATTTGACTTCAGCTCAGTCCAAAGATCATTTTTCTGCATATCATTGACATAAGACACCTCGGGGTCTTCTGTAGCCGGCTTGAACCATTGTTGGATGCTGATCGGGATCTTGTCCCTAACCAAAACCCCGCACTGAGCAACAAATGCGCTCTTTGTCCGGAGGGGTTCAATCGGTTGGCCGTTGGGCGTGATTGCTATGATCTCAAACTTTTCATCCGAGGTCAACTTTTTCTTCGGGCCTCGTCTATTTACCGAAGTTGTGCTCAATCCGGAGGGCTAGAAAAAAGAACAAAGACTTAATTAATATGTGTACATACCAAAACAATGAATGCATCAATTAGCTAGTCAGCAGAAGCTTAACTAATATATATACCTGGCCGGACTCGGTTCGGTCACCGGAGACGTCATCACAGTCTCCTTCTTGCACCGGCATTGGGTCACCGGAGCCGTCCTCACGGTCTCCTTCTTGCACCGGCATTAGGTCACCAGAGCCACCATAATCAGCTGCTTCCAGACCATCGGTCTCGTTGAGAAACAACGAGCAGATGGCATCACTTCCTCGTGCGATTATGTCCCCTAACAACTCTTCTTGTACTTCGTCTCGGGCGGTGTCCATAGTTTCTACAAATATTGACAACATGGCAATTATTATTCAAACATGACAGATGGATATATTAGTGGAAAAAACGTAGAACTAATATTAATTAGTGGCCTCAACGCTGCTTCTCTAGGGTTTGGGGTGGCCTCGATGCTGCTTCTCTTGGGTTTGGGGTGGCCTCGACAACGCTTCAAGGATAAAAAAAGAAGAGGAAGAAGAAGAAAAAGAGGAGAAGAAAGAATAGAGGAGTAAGTCCTCTATTCTTTCTTCTCCTCTTTTTTCTTCTTCTTCCTCTTTTTTTTATCGGGAACGAGGGTCGTCGAGGGTCACCGAGCGATAGAGGAAACCCTAAATAGCAAGTATCGTGGGTGTGAGATACATGTGGCCGTCGGTGTCGGACACTACATCCACGTCCCACAAGTGATGTGGGCGTCGAAGCCCGTGCC
>NC_041390.1:611220856-611222671 GCF_002162155.2 Triticum dicoccoides
GGGCGTGAGATACATGTGGCCGTCGGTGTCGGACACTACATCCACGTCCCACAAGTGACGTGGGCGTCGAAGCCCGCGCCACTTGTGAGATGTGGATGTAGTGTCCGACACCGACGGTACATGTATCTCACACCGACGATACTTTCTATTTAGGGTTTCTCCTCTACCGCTCGGCGACCCTCGACGACCCTCGTTCCCCATAAAAAAAGAGGAAGAAGAAGAAAAAAAAGAGGAGAAGAAAGAATAGAGGAGAAGAACTCCTCTATTCTTTCTTCTCCTCTTTTTTTTCTTCCTCTTCTTTTTTTATCCTCTTCTTCCTCTCATGTTCGAGAGGATCGCCGAGGGGTCGGGAGGTTGCCTAGTGTCAAAGGATTCAACAAAACCATGTCTTCATCATTAGGCGAAAGTAACAGGTGCATGATGGTACGAAGCTCTCCAAAGTTATTTTGGAACGGAGTCCCAGATAAGATAATTCGCTTTTTGGTACAAAGTTCAGCAAGAACCTTCCAAATATCGTTATTTGGAAGGCCTTTGCTGAAATTCATACAAAAAGGCAAATTATCCTATCCGGGACACCATTCCAAAATAACTTTGGAGGACTTCGTCATGCCCTGGTTACTTCCGGCTAATGATGAAGCCATCGATTTCTTCAATACTTTGACACTAGGAAACCTCTCTCGACCCCTCGAACCCTCGACGACCCTGGAACCCTCGACCCCTAGATGACCCTGGAACCCTCGACCCTCGATCCCTCGACCCTATAGAACCCTCGAAGAAAGGAATAGCTAGAGGAGAAGATCGAAGAAAAAAAAGAAGAAGAAAAAGAGGAGAAGGAGAAAGGAATAGTGGAGAAGAAGAGAAAATAGAATATTCTATTTTCTCTTCTTCTCCACTATTCCTTTCTTCTTCTCCTCTTCTTTTCCTTCTTTTTTCTTCTTCTTATTTATTTCTCCTCTTCTTTTCCTCTCCTCTTCTTCTTTCTTTCATCTTCTTATTTTCTTCTTTCCTATCCTTCTTTTTCTAAAATTGTAACTTTTGCATATATAAATTTTTTCTAAAATTGTAACTTTCTATATATGAACAAAAAACTTTCTATGAACAAAAAAACATTTTTAACATATATATTTAGCAAATTCTAGCCACATACATCACATACACATATACATTATAGCCACATACACATATACATCACATATGAACAAAAAAATAAACTAATAAAAATAAAAAAACATATTGCAACATATGAACAAAAACATATAGCCACATACATACACATACATTATATATATATGAAAAAAATAAACTAATAAAGGCAGGGGCGCAGGAGTGGTGGCACCGGCGGGGCAGAGGGGCATGGCGGCAGCGGTGGCGCCGGCGGGGCAGGGCAGGGCAGGGGCGCGGGAGCGAGGCAAGGCAGGGGCGCGAGGCAGGTGCTCACAGAGGGGTGGCGGAGCACGGCGGGTGGCGTCGGGGCGCGGGGACGACGGTGAGGTGGCATTCGAGGGCGGCGGTGACGACAAAGTTGAGCAGCCTGACGGCGTCGGAGGCGGCGACGACGGTAAGGTGGACCAGCCTGACGGCGTCGGAGGCGGCGGCGACGGCGAGGTGGAGCAGCCTGACGGCTCGGCGGCGACGGCGACGAGGCAGAGCAGCGGGCGTCGGGCGGAGGAGAAAGGGATGGATTTTGGAGAAACTGCTAAGTGCTGCTAATATAGCAAAGCCTTTAGTCCCGGTTCGTGGCACAAACCGGGACTAATGCCCCCCTTTTGTCCTGGTTGGTGCCACCAACCGGGACCAAAGGCCAATTTTCAGCAG
>NC_041390.1:611222883-611223504 GCF_002162155.2 Triticum dicoccoides
CACGGTTCGTGGCACCAATCGTGACCAATGCCCCCTTTAGTCCCGGTTGGTGCCACCAACCGGGACCAAAGGCCTTGTGCTGCCCCAAGCCCAAATGTTTAGTCCCACCTTGCTAGTTGAGAGGGAGCCGCACCTGTTTATAAGGTGCGGTGCGCCTTCCCTCTCGAGCTCCTCTCTAAAGCAGGCTTTCGGGCCTAACCGTGCAATCTGTGCCTGTGGGTCTACAGGGCCTCCCGCGGACCTGAATCCTGGCCCATGGTAGGGTTTCTAGTCGTATTCAGGCCGTGGGTGCCCAGTAGGTGGCACTTTTTTTGTTTTTTTGTTTTTTTGTTTCTACTTACAACAAAATACTTATTGTTGCTATATTTAATTTTTTTCCAGTTGTTTTGTTTTGTTTTCTGCATTATTTATTTTCTTTTGTTTTTTGCTTTATTTTTTAATTCTTTTTGCTTTTAGTGTTAGAAAAATTATAAACTTTCTGTTAGTGCCATTAGTTTTCAAATTTGAAAACACTTTTTTTGTTTTTTTGTTTTCTTTGTTGCTTTATTTATTTTATTTTGTTTCTACTTACAACAAAATACTTATTGTTGCTATTTTTATTTTTATTTTCCAGTTTTTTTG
>NC_041390.1:611223790-611245079 GCF_002162155.2 Triticum dicoccoides
GTTTTGTTTTCTGCATTATTTATTTTCTTTTGTTTTTTGCTTTATTTTTTAATTCTTTTTGCTTTTAGGTCAGCAAAATTATAAACTTTCTGTTGCTTTATTTATTTTATTTTGTTTCTACTTACATCAAAATACTTATTGTTGCTATTTTTTCCAGTTTTTTTTGTTTTGTTTTCTGCATTATTTATTTTCTTTTGTTTTTTGCTTTATTTTTTTATTCTTTTTGCTTTTAGTTTTAGAAAAATTATAAACTTTCTGTTAGTGCCATTATAAACTTTTTGCTTTTAATTTGAATTCTTTGAAAATTGTTTGAATCCCAAGTTTGTGATTAACTTACTAAAAAATGAGAATAGATGCGCTTATAGAGAAAATTCAACCTAAATTCCTAGTATATTTCTATGAATTTCAGAAAAATTCACTATGAATTTAGGTTAAACTTTTCTCTATTAGGGCATCTATTTTCACTTTGAGAGGAGCTCAACAAGGCAGAGAGGGAAGGGCTTATAAACCGGTGTGAGCCCCCTTCGGTTGGCGAGGTGGGACTAAACTCTGCCCGCAACGAGGACCAACCCTTTAGTCCCGGTTTGTGGCACAAATCGGGATTAATGGTCATGGGCCAGGGGCGAGTAGCAAAATTATAAACTTTCTGTTAGTGCCATTAGTTTTAGAAAGTTGAAAGTTGAAAGTTGGCATGGGCCAGGGACTAATGGTCATGGTATTACGAGGGCCGAACCATAAGACATGAAAGCATTTCAAATGAACTTTGAAAAAGTTGAAAGTTGGCATGGTATCATAATTTCACCCACATAGCATGTGCATGTACAAAACGGACAATGGTAGCATGTTCGTGTGTTACAAAGTTGGCATGGTATCATCATAATAGTTGCGGGAGAAAGTCTTCACTTTTTCTTTGCTTGTGTCATTTGCTTATTGCGCCGTAACCATGGATAATCTTCATTGTTTATCAGGATGCTTGGGTCAGCCTTGACATTGAAGGGAGGAATTTCATGAAACTTTTCATAATCTTCAGACATGTCTATCTTGCCGTCCACTCCCAGGATGTCCCTTTTTCCTGAAAGAACTATGTGGCGCTTTGGCTCATCGTATGATGTATTCGCTTCCTTATCTTTTCTTTTTCTCGGTTTGGTAGACATGTCCTTCACATAGATAACCTGTGCCACATCATTGGCTAGGACGAACGGTTCGTCAGTGTACCCAAGATGTTTCAGATCCACTGTTGTCATTCTGTACTGTGCGTCTACCTGTACTCCGCCGCCTAACAGATTGACCCATTTGCACTTAAACAAAGGGACCTTAAAATCAGGTCCGTAGTCAAGTTCCCATATGTCCACTATGTAACCATAATATATGTCCTTTCCGCTCTCAGTTGCTACATCAAAGCGGACACCGCTGTTTTGGTTGGTGCTCTTTTGATCTTGGGCGATCGTGTAAAATGTATTCCCATTTATCTCGTATCCTTTGTAAGTCAATACAGTCAAAGATGGTCCCCTGGACAACAAGTACAACTCATCACAAACAGTGTTGTCACCTCTGAGACGTGTTTCCAACCAACTGCTGAATGTCCTGATGTGTTCACATGTAATCCAGTCGTCGCACTGCTCCGAGCGTTTGGAGCGCAGACTGTTCTTGTGTTCATCGACATACGGGGTCACCAAGGTAGAGTTCTGTAGAACTGTGTAGTTTGCTTGAGACCAAGAATATCCGTCCCTGCATATTATTGAGTCTCTTCCAAGAGTGCCTTTTCCAGTCAGTCTCCCCTCATACCGCGATTTAGAGAGACCTATCTTCTTAAGGCCAGGAATGAAGTCAACACAAAACCCGATAACATCCTCTGTTTGATGGCCCATGGAGATGCTTCCTTCTGGCCTAGCACGGTTACGGACATATTTCTTTAGGTCTCCCATGAACCTCTCAAAGGGGAACATATTGTGTAGAAATACGGGCCCTAGGATGACAATCTCGTCGACTAGATGAACTAGGACGTGCGTCATGATATTGAAGAAGGATCGTGGGAACACCAGCTCGAAACTGACAAGACATTGCGCCACATCACTCCTTAGCCTTGGTACGATTTCTGGATCGATCACCTTCTGAGAGATTGCATTGAGGAATGCACATAGCTTCACAATGGCTAATCGGATGTTTTCCGGTAGAAGCCCCCTCAATGCAACCGGAAGCAGTTGCGTCATAATCACGTGGCAGTCATGAGACTTTAGGTTCTGAAACTTTTTCTCTGGCATATTTATTATTCCCTTTATATTCGACGAGAAGCCAGTCGTGACCTTCATACTGAGCAGGCATTCAAAGAAGATTTCTTTCTCTTCTTTCGTAAGAGCGTAGCTGGCAGGACCTTTATACTGCTTCGGAGGCATGCCGTCTTTTTCGTGCAAATGTTGCAGGTCCTCCCGTGCCTCAGGTGTATCTTTTGTCTTCCCATACACGCCCAAGAAGCCTAGCAGGTTCACGCAAAGGTTCTTCGTCACGTGCATCACGTCGATTGAGGAGCGGATCTCTAGGTCTTTCCAGTAGGGTAGGTCCCAAAATATAGATTTCTTCTTCCACATGGGTGCATGTCCCTCGGCGTCATTCGGAACAGCTAGTCCACCGGGACCCTTTCCAAAGATTACGTAGTGTAAATCATTGACCATAGCAAGCACGTGATCACCGGTGCGCATGGAGGGCTTCTTCCGGTGATCTGCCTCGCCTTTGAAATGCTTGCCTTTCTTTCGACATTGATGGTTGGTCGGAAGAAATCGATGATGGCCCAGGTACACATTCTTCCTGCATTTGTCCAGGTATATACTTTCAGTGTCATCTAAACAGTGCGTGCATGCATGGTATCCTTTGTTTGTCTGTCTTGAAAGGTTACTGAGAGCGGGCCAATCGTTGATGGTCACGAACAGCAATGCCTTAAGGTTAAATTCCTCCTGTCTATGCTCATCCCACGTACGTACACCGTTTCCATTCCACAGCTGTAAAAGTTCTTCAACTAATGGCCTTAGGTACACATCAATTTCGTTGCCGGGTTGCTTAGGGCCTTGGATGAGAACTGGCATCATAATGAACTTCTGCTTCATGCACATCCAAGGAGGAAGGTTATACATACATAGAGTCACGGGCCAGGTGCTATGATTGCTGCTCTGCTCCCCGAAAGGATTAATGCCATCCGCGCTTAAAGAAAACCATACATTCCTTGGGTCCTTTGCAAACTCATCCCAGTACTTTCTCTCGATTTTTCTCCACTGCGACCCGTCAGCGGGTGCTCTCAACTTCCCATCTTTCTTTCGGTTCTCACTGTGCCATCGCATCAACTTGGCATGCTCTTCGTTTCTGAACAGACGTTTCAACCGTGCTATTATAGGAGCATACCACATCACCTTCGCAGGAACCCTCTTCCTGGGGGGCTCGCCGTCAACATCACCAGGGTCATCTCGTCTGATCTTATACCGTAATGCACCGCATACCGGGCATGCGTTCAGATCCTTGTATGCACCGCGGTAGAGGATGCAGTCATTAGGGCATGCATGTATCTTCTCCACCTCCAATCCTAGAGGGCATACGACCTTCTTTGTTGTGTATGTACTGTCGGGCAATTCGTTATCCTTTGGAAGCTTCTTCTTCAATATTTTTAGTAGCTTCTCAAATCCTTTGTTAGCCATAGCATTCTCTGCCTTCCACTGCAGCAATTCCAGTACGGTACCAAGCTTTGTGTTGCCATCTTCACAATTGGGGTATAACCCTTTTTTGTGATCCTCTAACATGCGATCGAACTTCATCTTCTCCTTTTGACTTTCGCATTGCGTCCTTGCATCAACAATGACCCAGCGGAGACCAACATCATCGGGCACATCGTTTGGTTCCTCTTGATCTTCAGCAGCTTCACCCGTTGCAGCATCATTGGGCACATCGTCTGGTTCCTCTTGATCTTCACCAGCTCCCCCCGTTGCAGCATCACCGTATTCAGGGGGCACATAGTTGTCATCGTACTCTTCTTATTCTCCGTCTTCCATCATAACCCCTATTTCTCCGTGCCTCGTCCAAACATTATAGTGTGGCATGAAACCCTTGTAAAGCAGGTGGGAGTGAAGGATTTTCCGGTTAGAGTAAGACCTCGTATTCCCACATTCAGTGCATGGACAACACATAAAACCATTCTGCTTGTTTGCCTCAGCCGCATCGAGAAACTCATGCACGCCCTTAATGTACTCGCGGGTGTGTCTGTCACCGTACATCCATTGCCGGTTCATCTGCGTGCATTATATATAATTAAGTGTCCAAATTGTTGGGTAACGTTGCAGAAAACAAAAATTTTCCTACTCGTTTCACCAAGATCATCTAGGAGTTCATCTAGCAACGAGTCATTGGATGCATCTACGTACCTTGTAGATCGCGAGCGAAAGCGTTCAAAGAACGGGGATGATGTAGTCGAACACGACGTGATTCGAATCACCGGAGATCCTAGCACCGAACGGACGGCACCTCCGCGTTCAACACACGTACGGAACAGCCACGTCTCCTCCTTCTTGATCCAGCAAGGGAGGGAGGAGAGGTTGAGGGAGATGGCACCAGCAGCAGCACGACGGCGTGGTGTTGATGGAGCTGCAGTACTCCGGCAGAGCTTCGCTAAGCAATAAGGAGATGGAGGAGGTGTTGGGGAGGGAGAAGGAGGCAACCAAAGGCCAAGGACTCAAGGTATGAAGTCCCTCCTCTCCCCCACTATATATAGGGGTGCCAAGGGGGGGTGGCCGGCCCTAGGAGATCCAATCTCCTAGGGGGTGCGGCGGCCAAGGGGGGTTTCCCTCCCCCCCAAGGCACCTAGGAGGTGCCTTACCCTCCTAGGACTCTTGCCCCCTTGAACCCTAGGCGCATGGGCCTATGTGGGGCTGGTGCCCTTGGCCCAAGCAGACCAAGGCGCACCCCCTACAGCCCATGTGGCCCCCGGGGATGGGTGGCCCCACCCGGTGGGCCCCCGGGACCCCTCCGGTGGTCCCGGTACAATACTGATAACCCCGAAACTTGTCCCGATGCCCGAAACAGGACTTCCCATATATAAATCTTTACCTCCGGACCATTCCGGAACTCCTCGTGACGTCCGGGATCTCATCCGGGACTCCGAACAACATTCGGGTTACTGCATATACATATCCCTACAACCCTAGCGTAACTGAACCTTAAGTGTGTAGACCCTACGGGTTCGGGAGACATGTAGACATGACCGAGATCGCTCTCCGGTCAATAACCAACAGCGGGATCTGGATACCCATGTTGGCTCCCACATGCTCCACGATGATCTCATCGGATGAACCACGATGTCGAGGATTTAATCAACCCCGTATGCAATTCCCTTTGTCAATCGATATGTTACTTGCCCGAGATTCGATCGTCGTTATCCCAATACCTCGTTCAATCTTGTTACCGGCAAGTCACTTTACTCGTACCGTAATGCATGATCCCGTGACCAAACACTTGGTCACTTTGAGCTCATTATGATGATGCATTACTTGAGTGGGCCCAGTGATATCTCTCCGTCATACGGAGTGACAAATCCCAGTCTCGATCCATATAAAACAATAGATACTTTCGGAGATACCTGTAGTGCACCTTTATAGTCACCCAGTTACGTTGTGACGTTTGATACACCCAAAGCACTCCTACGGTATCCAGGAGTTATACGATCTCATGGTCGAAGGAAGAGATACTTTGACATTGCAAAAACTCTAGCAAACGAACTATACGATCTTGTGCTATGTTTAGGATTGGGTCTTGTCCATCACATCATTATCCTAATGATGTGATCCCGTTATCAATGACATCTAATGTCCATAGCCAGGAAACCATGACTATGTATTGATCAATGAGCTAGTCAACTAGAGGCTTACTAGGGACATGTTGGTGTCTGTTATTCACACATGTATTACGATTTCCGGATAACACAATTATAGCATGAATAAAGACAATTATCATGAACAAAGAAATATAATAATAATGCTTTTATTATTGCCTCTAGGGCATATTTCCAACAGTCTCCCACTTGCACTAGAGTCAATAATCTAGTTACATTGTGATGAATCGAACACCCATGGAATTCTGGTGTTGATCATGTTTTGCTCTTGGGAGAGGTTTAGTCAACGGATCTGCTACATTCAGGTCCGTATGTACTTTACAAATCTCTATGTCTCCATCTTGAACATTTTCACGGATGGAGTTGAAGCGACGCTTGATGTGCCTTGTCTTTTGTGAAACCTGGGCTCCTTGGCAAGTGCAATAGCTCCAGTGTTGTCACAGAAGAGCTTGATCGGCCCCGACGCATTGGGTATGACTCCTAGGTCGGTGATGAACTCCTTCACCCATATTGCTTCATGTGCTGCCTCCGAGGCTGCCATGTACTCCGCTTCACATGTAGATCCCGCCACGACGCTTTGCTTGCAACTGCACCAGCTTACTGCCCCACCATTCAAAATATACACGTATCCGGTTTGTGACTTAGAGTCATCCAGATCTGTGTCGAAGCTAGCGTCGACGTAACCTTTTACGACGAGCGCTTCGTCACCTCCATAAACGAGAAACATTTCCTTAGTCCTTTTCAGGTACTTCAGGATATTCTTGACCGCTGTCCAGTGTTCCTTGCCGGGATTACTTTGGTACCTTCCTACCAAACTTACGGCAAGGTTTACATCAGGTCTGGTACACAGCATGGCATACATAATAGAACCTATGGCTGAGGCATAGGGGGTGACACTCATCTCTTCTATCTCTGCTGCCGTGGTTGGACATTGAGCTGAGCTCAATTTCACACCTTGCAAAACAGGCAAGAACCCTTTCTTGGACTGATCCATTTTGAACTTCTTCAAAATCTTATCAAGATATGTGCTTTGTGAAAGACCTATGAGGCGTCTTGATCTATCCCTATAGATCTTGATGCCTAATATATAAGCAGCTTCTCCAAGGTCCTTCATTGAAAAACTCTTATTCAAGTAGGCCTTAATGCTGTCCAAAAGTTCTATATCATTTCCCATCAAAAGTATGTCATCTACATATAGTATGAGAAATGCTATAGAGCTCCCACTCACTTTCTTGTAAACACAGGCTTCTCCATAAGTCTGTGTAAACCCAAACGCTTTGATCATCTCATCAAAATGAATGTTCCAACTCCGAGATGCTTGCACCAGCCCATAAATCGAGCGCTGGAGCTTGCACACCTTGTCAGCATTTTTAGGATCGACAAAACCTTCCGGCTGCATCATATACAATTCTTCCTTAAGGAAACCATTAAGGAATGCCGTTTTGACGTCCATTTGCCAAATTTCATAATCATAAAATGCGGCAATTGCTAACATGATTCGGACGGACTTCAGCTTCGCTACCGGTGAGAAAGTCTCATCATAGTCAATCCCTTGAACTTGTCGATAACCCTTAGCGACAAGCCGAGCTTTATAGATGGTCACATTACCATCCGCGTCTGTCTTCTTCTTAAAGATCCATTTATTTTCTATGGCTCGCCGTTCTACGGGCAAGTCAGTCAAAGTCCATACTTCGTTTTCATACATGGATCCTATCTCGGATTTCATGGCTTCTAGCCATTTGTCGGAATCCGGACCCGCCATCGCTTCTTCATAGTTCGAAGGTTCACCGTTGTCTAACAACATGATTTCCAAGACAGGGTTGCCGTACCACTCTGGTGCGGAACGTGTCCTCGTGGACCTTCGAATTTCAGTAGGAGCTTGATCAGAAGTATCTTGATCATTATCATTAACTTCCTCTCTAGTCGGTGCAGGCACCTCAGGAACATTTTCTTGAGTTGCGCCATTTTCCGTTTCAAGAGGTAATACTTCATCAAGCTCTACTTTCCTCCCACTTACTTCTTTCGAGAGAAACTCTTTCTCCAGAAAGGACCCATTCTTGGCAAAAAAGATCTTGCCTTCGGATCTGAGGTAGAAGATATACCCAACAGTTTCTTTAGGGTATCCTATGAAGACGCATTTTTCCGATTTGGGTTCGAGCTTTTCAGGTTGAAGTTTCCTGACATAAGCATCGCATCCCCAAACTTTTAGAAATGACAGCTTAGGTTTCTTCCCAAACCATAATTCATACGGTGTCGTCTCAACGGATTTCGACGGGGCCCTATTTAAAGTGAATGCGGCAGTCTCTAAAGCATAGCCCCAAAAAGATAGTGGTAAATCGGCAAGAGACATCATAGATCGCACCATATCTAATAGAGTGCGATTACGACGTTCGGACACACCATTACGCTGAGGTGTTCCAGGCGGCGTGAGTTGTGAAACTATTCCACATTTTCTTAAGTGTGTACCAAACTCGTGACTCAAGTATTCTCCTCCACGATCTGATCGTAGAAACTTGATTTTCCTGTCACGTTGATTCTCAACTTCACTCTGAAATTCCTTGAACTTTTCAAAGGTTTCAGACTTGTGTTTCATTAAGTAGACATACCCATATCTACTCAAGTCATCAGTGAGGGTGAGAACATAACGATAGCCACCGCGAGCCTCAACACTCATTGGACCGCACACATCAGTATGTATGATTTCCAATAAGTTGGTTGCTCTCTCCATTGTTCCTGAGAATGGAGTCTTGGTCATTTTACCCATGAGGCATGGTTCGCACGTGTCAAATGATTCGTAATCAAGAGACTCTAAAAGTCCATCAGCATGGAGCTTCTTCATGCGTTTGACACCTATGTGACCGAGGCGGCAGTGCCACAAGTATGTGGGACTATCACTATCAATCTTACATCTTTTGGTACTTACACTATGAATATGTGTAGCATTACGCTCGAGATTCATAAAGAATAAACCATTCACCATCGGAGCATGACCATAAAACATATCTCTCATATAAATAGAACAACCATTATTCTCGGATTTAAATGAGTAGCCATCTCGAATTAAACGAGATCCTGATACAATGTTCATGCTCAAACTTGGCACAAAATAACAATTATTGAGGTTCAAAACTAATCCCGTAGGTAAATGTAGAGGTAGCGTGCCGACGGCGGTCACATCGACCTTGGAACCATTCCCGACGCGCATCGTCACCTCGTCCTTCGCCAGTCTCCGTTTATTCCGCAGCTCCTGTTGTGTGTTACAAATATGAGCAACGGCACCGGTATCAAATACCCAGGAGTTACTACGATTACTGGTAAGGTACACATCAATTACATGTATATCAAATATACCTTTGGTTTTGCCGGCCTTCTTGTCTGCTAAGTATTTGGGGCAGTTCCGCTTCCAGTGACCACTTTCCTTGCAATAAAAACACTCAGTCTCGGGCTTGGGTCCATTCTTTGGCTTCTTCCTGGCAGCTTGCTTGCTGGGCGCGGCAACTACCTTGCCGTCCTTCTTGAAGTTCTTTTTACCCTTGCCCTTCTTGAACTTAGTGGTTTTATTGATCATCAACACTTGATGTTCCTTTCTGACTTCTACCTCTGCTGATTTCAGCATAGCAAATACTTCAGGAATGGTCTTTTCCATCCCCTGCATATTGAAGTTCATCACAAAGCTCTTGTAGCTCGGTGGAAGCGACTGGAGGATTCTGTCAATGACCGCATCATCCGGGAGATTATCTCCCAGCTGAGTCAAGCGGTTATGTAACCCAGACATAGTGAGTATGTGCTCACTGACAGAACTATTTTCCTCCATCTTACAGCTGAAGAATTTGTCAGAGACTTCATATCTCTCGACCCGGGCATGAGCTTGGAAAACCATTTCAGCTCTTCGAACATCTCATATGCTCCATGTCTCTCAAAACGCTTTTGGAGCCCCGGCTCTAAGCTGTAAAGCATGCCGCACTGAACGAGGGAGTAGTCATCAGAACGTGCCTGCCAAGCGTTCATAACGTCTTGTTCTGCAGGGAGAACAGGTGCATCACCTAGCGGTGCTTGTAGGACATAATCT
Source organism: Triticum dicoccoides (assembly GCF_002162155.2). NCBI lineage: Eukaryota > Viridiplantae > Streptophyta > Magnoliopsida > Poales > Poaceae > Triticum > Triticum dicoccoides. Next base: position 611,233,723 of record NC_041390.1, read on the forward strand.
TTCTTGGCAGCTATGAGGATGATCCTCAGGTTCCGGACCCAGTCCGTATAGTTGCTGCCATCGTCTTTCAGCTTGGTTTTCTCTAGGAACGCGTTGAAGTTGAGGACTACGTTGGCCATTTGATCTACAAGACATATTGTAAAAATTTAGACTAAGTTCATGATAATTAAGTTCATCTAATCAAATTATAATGAACTCCCACTCAGATTTGACATCCCTTTGGTCATCTAAGTGTTACACGATCCGAGTCGACTAGGCCGTGTCCGATCATCACGTGAGACGGACTAGTCATCGTCGGTGAACATTCTCATGTAGATCGTATCTTCCATACGACTCGTGTTCGACCTTTCGGTCTCCGTGTTCCGAGGCCATGTCTGTACATGCTAGGCTCGTCAAGTTAACCCTAAGTGTTTTCGCTGTGTAAAACTGTCTTACACCCGTTGTATGTGAACGTAAGAATCTATCACACCCGATCATCACGTGGTGCTTCGAAACGACGAACTGTAGCAACGGTGCACAGTTAGGGGAGAACACTTCTTGAAATTTTGTAAGGGATCATCTTATTTACTACCGTCGTTCTAAGTAAACAAGATGCATAAAACATAATAAACATCGCATGCAATTATATAACGTAGTGACATGATATGGCCAATATCATATAGCTCCTTTGATCTTCATCTTCGGGGCTCCATGATCATCTTGTCACCGGCACGACACCATGACCTCCATCATCATGATCTCCATCATCGTGTCTTCATGAAGTTGTCACGCCAACGACTACTTCTACTTCTATGACTAACGCGTTTAGTAATAAAGTAAAGTAGTTTACATGGCGTTCTTTAATGACACGCAGGTCATACAAAAATAAAGACAACTCCTATGGCTCCTGCCGGTTGTCATACTCATCGACATGCAAGTCATGATTCCTATTACAATAGCATGAACATCTCATACATGACATATAGATCATTCATCATTCATCACAACTTTGGCCATATCATATCACAAAGCACTTGCTGCAAAAACAAGTTAGACGTCCTCTAATTGTTGTTTGCAAGTTTTACGTGGCTGAAGTAGGGTTCTAGCAAGAACGTTTTCTTACCTACGTGAAACCACAACGTGATTTGTCAACTTCTATTTACCCTTCATAAGGACCCTTTTCATCGAATCCGCTTCAACTAAAGTAGAAGAGACAGACACCCGCCAGCCACCTTATGCAACTTGTGCATGTTAGTCGGTGGAACCGGTCTCACGTAAGCGTACGTGTAAGGTTGGTCCGGGCCGCTTCATCCCACAATACCGCTGAAGCAAGATAAGACTAGTAGCGGCAAGAAAGTTGACAAATCTACGCCCACAACCAATTGTGTTCTACTCGTGCAAGAAGAACTACGCATAGACCTAGCTCATGATGCCACTGTTGGGTAACGTTGCAGAAAACAAAAATTTTCCTACTCGTTTCACCAAGATCATCTAGGAGTTCATCTAGCAACGAGTCATTGGATGCATCTACGTACCTTGTAGATCGCGAGCGGAAGCGTTCAAAGAACGGGGATGATGTAGTCGAACACGACGTGATTCGAATCACTGGAGATCCTAGCACCGAACGGACGGCACCTCCGCGTTCAACACACGTACGGAACAGCCACGTCTCCTCCTTCTTGATCCAGCAAGAGAGGGAGGAGAGGTTGAGGGAGATGGCACCAGCAGCAGCACGACGGCGTGGTGTTGATGGAGCTGCAGTACTCCGGCAAAGCTTCGCTAAGCAATAAGGAGATGGAGGAGGTGTTGGGGAGGGAGAAGGAGGCAACCAAAGGCCAAGGACTCAAGGTATGAAGTCCCTCCTCTCCCCCACTATATATAGGGGTGCCAAGGGGGGTGGCCGGCCCTAGGAGATCCAATCTCCTAGGGGGTGCAGCGGCCAAGGGGGGTTTCCCTCCCCCCCAAGGCACCTAGGAGGTGCCTTACCCTCCTAGGACTCTTGCCCCCTTGAACCCTAGGCGCATGGGCCTATGTGGGGCTGGTGCCCTTGGCCCAAGCAGGCCAAGGCGCACCCCCTACAGCCCATGTGGCCCCCGGGGATGGGTGGCCCCACCCGGTGGGCCCCCGGGACCCCTCCGGTGGTCCCGGTACAATACCGATAACCCCGAAACTTGTCCCGATGCCCGAAACAGGACTTCCCATATATAAATCTTTACCTCCGGACCATTCCGGAACTCCTCGTGACGTCCGGGATCTCATCCGGGACTCCGAACAACATTCGGGTTACTGCATATACATATCCCTACAACCCTAGCGTAACTGAACCTTAAGTGTGTAGACCCTACGGGTTCGGGAGACATGTAGACATGACCGAGATCGCTCTCCGGTCAATAACCAACAGCGGGATCTGGATACCCATGTTGGCTCCCACATGCTCCACGATGATCTCATCGGATGAACCACGGTGTCGAGGATTTAATCAACCCCGTATGCAATTCCCTTTGTCAATCGATATGTTACTTGCCCGAGATTCGATCGTCGGTATCCCAATACCTCGTTCAATCTTGTTACCGGCAAGTCACTTTACTCGTACCGTAATGCATGATCCCGTGACCAAACACTTGGTCACTTTGAGCTCATTATGATGATGCATTACTTGAGTGGGCCCAGTGATATCTCTCCGTCATACGGAGTGACAAATCCCAGTCTCGATCCATATAAAACAATAGATACTTTCGGAGATACCTGTAGTGCACCTTTATAGTCACCCAGTTACGTTGTGACGTTTGATACACCCAAAGCACTCCTACGGTATCCAGGAGTTATACGATCTCATGGTCGAAGGAAGAGATACTTTGACATTGCAAAAACTCTAGCAAACGAACTATACGATCTTGTGCTATGTTTAGGATTGGGTCTTGTCCATCACATCATTATCAATGACATCTAATGTCCATAGCCAGGAAACCATGACTATCTATTGATCAACGAGCTAGTCAACTAGAGGCTTACTAGGGACATGTTGGTGTCTGTTATTCACACATGTATTACGATTTCCGGATAACACAATTATAGCATGAATAAAGACAATTATCATGAACAAAGAAATATAATAATAATGCTTTTATTATTGCCTCTAGGGCATATTTCCAACACAAATTAATAGAAGTTCATCATCACATTAAAACCAAAGTGCATACATAGTTCTCATCTAACAACATATAGCTCTCCAGAGCATCTAATTAATTAAACCATACATTGAAACTATGTAAAACATTTCAATGCGAAAACAAATGCGATCATAATCGCAACCAAGGTAACAATTGATCCAACGGCATAATGATACCAAGCCTCGGTATGAATGGCATATTTTCTAATCTTTCTAATCTTCAAGTGCATTGCATCCATCTTGATCTTGTGATCATCGACGACATCCGCAACATGCAACTCCAATATCATCTTCTCCTCCTCAATTTTTTTATTTTTTCCTTCAACAAATTGTTTTCTTCTTCAACTAAATTTAACCTCTTGACAATAGGGTCGGTTGGCATTTCCGATTCACATACATCCTACATAAATAAAATCTATGTCACGTTGGTCGGCATAATTTTCATAAACAATAAATGAACCAATAGTTATAAAGATAATATATATACCACATCCAAATCATAGACAGGACGAGGGCCGACGGGGGCGGATAACAAAACCATCGCACTATATAAGATGCAATAATAAAAGTAAGAATATAATACAAGTATCTATGTAAACATACAAGTAAGAATATTTTTCCTTTCAGAAAGAAGATAAAACAAGAGGCTCACCACGGTGGTGCCGGCGATGAGCTCGGCGCGGGTGATCGACGGCGGTGAAGACGGGGACGGGGCGTGACAGACCGCTAAACCTAGACAAATATTATGGAAAATGGAGCTTGGAGGTCGAGCTTGGAGAGGAGAAAGCTTAAGTAGTGTGGCTCGGGCATTCCATCGAACACCTTGTGTGCATAGGAGGTGAGCTAGAGCACCACCAAGCCCTTTCCCCCTCGGCCAGAGAAAATAGAGCACTGGGGTGCTCTGCTCGCGAGCGAGGGGTATATATAGGCACCTCATTGATCCCGGTTGGTGACATGAGCCGGGACTAAAGGGGAGCCTTTGGTCCCGGTTCAAGCCACCAACCGGGACCAATGGTGGTGGGCCAGGAGCGAGGCCCATTGGTCCCGGTTCATCCCACCAACCGGGACCAAAAGGTCCAGATGAACCGGGACCAATGGCTCACGTGGCCCGGCCGGCCCCCTGGGCTCACGAACTGGGACCAATGCCCACATTGGTCCCGGTTCTGGACTGAACCGGGACTAATGGGCTGACCCGGCCTGGACCAAAGCCCTGTTTTCTACTAGTGTGATGATCATATCAATTTTGGAATCATTTCTAATGCACATCGTCACTTCACCCTTAACTAGTCTGTGTTCATTATGCAACTCCCGTTTCGAGTTACTATTCTTAGCAACTGAACTAGTATCAAATACTGAGGAGTTGCTATAAACACTAGTAAAGTACACGTCAATAACATGTATATAAAATATACCTATGTTCATTTTGCCATCCTTCTTATCCGCCAATTACTTGGGTAGTTCCACTTCCAGTGACCAGTTCCTTTGGATAGAAGCACTCAGTTTCAGGCTTAGGTCCAGACTTGGGTTTTTTCACTTGAGCAGCAACTTGCTTGCCGTTCTTCTTGAGGTTCCCCTTTCTTACCCTTTGCCCTTTTCTTGAAACTAGTGGTCTTGTTAACCATCAACACTTGATGCTATTTCTTGATTTCTACCTTCGCCGATTTGAGCATCGCGAAGAGCTTGGGAATTAATTCTGTCATCCCTTGCATATTATAGTTCATCATGAAGTTCCAGTAACTTGGTGATAGTGACTAGAGAACTCTGTCAATCACCTTTTTATCTGGAAGATTAACTCCCACTTTATTTAAGCGATTGTAGTACTCAGACAATCTGAGCACATGCTCACTGGTTGAGTTATTCTCCTTCATCTTGTAAGTAAAATACTGTCAGAGGTCTCATACCTCTTGACACGGGCTTTAGTATGAAATACCAATTTCAACTCTTGGAACATCTTATATGCTCCGTGGGTGTTTAAAACATTTTTGAAGTCCCGGTTCTAAGCCATAAAGCATGGCACACTTAACTATCAAGTAGTCATCATACCGAACTTTTGTCAAAACGTTCATAACGTCTGCATCTGCTCCTACAATAGGTCTGTCACCTAGCGGTGCATCAAGGACATAATTCTTCTGTGCAGCAATGAGGATAAACCTCAGATCACGGATCCAATCCGCATTATTTCTACTAACATCTTTCAACTTAGTTTTCTCTAGGAACATATAAATAATAAACGGAGAGCAACATCGCGAGCTATTGATCTACAATATAGATATGCTAATACTACCAGGACTAAGTTCATGATAAATTAAAGTTCAGTTAATCAAATTATTAAAGAACTCCCACTTAGATAGACATCCCTCTAATCCTCTAAGTGATCACGTGATCCATATCAACTAAACCATGTCCGATCATCACGTGAGATGGAGTAGTTTCAATGGTGAACATCACTGTGTTGATCATATCTACTATATGATTCACGCTCGATATTTCGGTCTCCGTGTTACGAGGCCATATCTGTTATATGCTAGGCTCATCAAGTTTAACCTAATCATTCCGCGTGTGCAACTGTTTTGCACCTGTTGTATTTGAACAGAGAGGCTATCACACCCGATCATCACGTGGTGTCTCAGCACGAAGAACTTTCGCAGCGGTGCATACTCAGGGAGAACACTTATACCTTGATAATTTAGTGAGAGATCATCTTATAATTCTACCATCAATCAAAGCAAGATAAGATGCATAAAAAGATAAACATCACATGCAATCAATATAAGTGATATGATATGGCCATCATCATCTTGTGCTTGTGATCTCCATCTTCGAAGCACCGTCATGATCACCATCGTCACCGGCGCGACACCTTGATCTCCATCGTAGCATCGTTGTCGTATCGCCAACTTATGCTTCTACGACTATCGCTACCGCTTAGTGATAAAGTAAAGCATTACAGGGTGTTTGCATTGCATACAATAAAGCGACAACCATATGGCTCCTGCCAGTTGCCGATAACTAGGTTACAAAACATGGTCATCTCATACAATAAAATTTAGCATCATGCCTTGACCATATCACATCACATCATGCCCTACAAAAACAAGTTAGACGTCCTCTACTTTGTTGTTGCAAGTTTTACATGGCTGCTACGGGCTGAGCAAGAACCGTTCTTACCTACGCATCAAAACCACAACGATAGTTCGTCAAGTTAGTGATGTTTTAACCTTCTCAAGGACCGGGCGTAGCCACACTCGGTTCAACTAAAGTTGGAGAAACTGACACCCGCCAGCCACCTATGTGCAAAACACGTCGGTAGAACCAGTCTCGCGTAAGCATACGCGTAATGTCGGTCCGGGCCGCTTCATCCAACAATACCACCGAATCAAAGTGTGACATACTGGTAAGTAGTATGACTTGTATCGCCCACAACTCACTTGTGTTCTACTCGTGCATATAACATCTACGCATAAAACCTGGCTCGGATGCCATTGTAGGGGAACGTAGTAATTTCAAAAAAATTCCTACGCACACGCAGGATCATGGTGATGCATAGAAACGAGAGGGGAGAGTGTTGTCTACTACCCTCGTAGACTGTTCGTGGAAGCGTTATATCAACGCGGTTGATGTAGTCGTACGTCTTCACGATCCGACTAATCCAAGTACCGAAAGCACGGCACCTCCGACTTCTGCGCACGTTCGGCTCGATGACGTCCTCGTCTTCTCGATCCAGCAAGATGGGTGAAGTAGTAGATGAGTTCTGGCAGCACGACGGTGTTGGTGAAGAACAATCTCCGCAGGGCTTCGCCTAAGCACTACGAAAGCTATGACGGAGGATAAATTAGAGGGGACGAGGTAGCCGGCACACGGCTTGGTGTTTCTTGATGTGTCTTGGGTGCTAGCCCTACCCCTCTATTTATATGTTGAGCCTTGGGGTCGAAACTTGGAGTAAGAGCCTCCACAAAGTCGGTTTCATCCGAAAGGCAAGAGTCCTTCTCGGACTCCAGGGCCAGACGCCAGGGTTCCCGGCGTCTGGACCCAGATGCCAGGGACCCTGGTGTCTGGCCCCTGGACTCCGCAAAACTTCCTTTTGCGCTTTCCAAAAACCTTGTGGGCTTTCCCCTTTGGCCCAAATAAAGTGTTCTCGTACCCAAACATTTCGAGAAACATCCGGAACCCCTTCCGGTGAATTCCGAAACCCTTCCGGAGTCCAAACACTATTATCCCATATATCAATATTTATCTCCGGACCATTCTGGAGTTCCTCGTCATGTCTGTGATCTTATCCGGAACTCCGAACAACATTCGGTCGCCAACATATATAACTCATAGTACTATATCGTCAATGAACGTTAAGCGTGCGGACCCTACGGGTTCGAGAACTATGTAGACATGACCGAGACACCTCTCTGGTCAATAACCAATAGCGGGACCTGGATGCCCATGTTGGCTCCTACATATTCTACGAAGATCTTTATCGGTCAGACCGCATAACAACATACGTTGTTCCCATTGTCATCGGTATGTTACTTGCCTGAGATTCGATCGTCGGTATCTCAATACCTAGTTCAATCTCGTTACCGGCAAGTCTCTTTACTCGTTCCGTAATACATCATCCCGCAACTAACAGATTAGTTGCAATGCTTGCAAGGCTTATAGTGATGTGCATTACCGAGTGGGCCCAGAGATACCTCTCTGACAATCGGAGTGACAAATCCTAATCTCGAAATACGCCAACCCAACAAGTACCTTTGGAGACACCTGTAGAGCACCTTTATAATCACCCAGTTACGTTGTGACGTTTGGTAGCACACAAAGTGTTCCTCCGGTAAACAGGAGTTGCATAATCTCATAGTCATAGGAACATGTATAAGTCATGAAGAAAGCAATAGCAGAATACTAAACGATCGAGTGCTAAGCTAACAGAATGGGTCTAGTCAATCACATCATTCTCCTAATGATGTGATCCCGTAAATCAAATGATAACTCATGTCAATGGCTAGGAAACATAACCATCTTTGATCAACGAGCTACTCAAGTAGAGGCATACTAGTGACACTCTGTTTGTCTATGTATTCACACAAGTATTATGTTTCCGGTTAGTACAATTCTAGCATGAATAATAAAAATTTATCATGAATTAAGGAATAAATAATAATTTTATTATTGCCTTTAGGGCATATTTCCTTCAATTAGCGATCCACGTGTGTGAGGGAAGGAAGCGATGGTGTGTGCACTCAAGAAACGTCACACACTATTGTGTGCCATTGTAACTACTAATTAATGCCAAAGCGATGACCAATGAAATTAGTGCAACAATTGGCAGAGGAAGAAAATAACCAGTGAAATTAATATGAGGATATGTATACTTGTATCCCATTTCCCGCTATTCATCGCTAGCCGCAATGGTCTTGGTAGCATGATCAAACACAATGCTGAATGACTTTTGGGTTAATGTGCTCTAAACAACATATTCTTTTTTTAGCACATCCCACTTATTCTTGAATTGATTTTTGATATATTATCTCCTCGTGCGCTGAAGGAACATCCTTATCATCGTACCCAAGGTTGGCCAAAGATCCTTCTTTGCACGGCTATTGTCATTCACTTCTTCCACACAAATATCAATGAAAGTTCTAAGGCCCACATTATCCCACTGTGCTTTCATCAATTTTCATTATCTCCATACACAAGAATTGCAAGAATTAATACGTAGGACAAACAGGCCATTAATATTTGTCCTAATGCGAATACAACTTATAAAAAATATAGTAGCACCACCTCCATATCAAAATTTTGAAGAAAAAAATCATGCACCTACTCATGATGGAAAGATCATATATCAGCAGCTACTCATATATCCGCAGCCAAACATAGCAAATCAAGATGCATATATCAGCTGCTACACATAGTAAATCAACATGATTTGCTTGCAAAGAATCAAATGAGCTCCTCACCTTACTGGATGAGCTCATGCTAAGGCTCAAGCCGTCAGACTGGGAGGAGGGGAGGGGGAACAACTGTCTGCTCGCCAAGTGGGAAGTCAGCCGGAGTGGAGCAGCGTCGCCAAAGCTGTGCGCTAGCCGGACTGCTACTGGGGATGGCGGCGTCGGCATGAGGGGTCACGGCAGAGGGAGGAGCGGCGGTGGGAATGGGGGCCTACCCGCCGGCTATGTCGCTGGAGATAACCGCGTCGATGAGCAGATGAGCTTGGTATCGATGGCAGCGGCTACTTTCTCTGTTTGGGAGTGAGCAGGGAATATAGTGCGAGAGGGAAAGGAGTGATCCAGTGCGAGCGGGGTGAGATTTTTTTTTTACGACAAGGTCAGGTGAGACGCGGGTTTGGCAGTGACTGTTTTTGTGTAATTTGAGCAAAATTAGGTCTACTTCATTATACCCTTCATTTTAAGTGAGAAGCTGCGGGAAGCCACCCTGCCCTAGCATTTTTTCATTATGAAGGGGAGGGGGATGAAAATAAGTTAAGCTCATTTGTTCAAAACGAGTTTTTTTAGCTTTTGGCTTATTTTTACAGTAAGTTGCTAGAAGATGCAAAAGAACAAGCGGTGTTGTTCGAAGGACCAGAGATACCGTGATGATTTTCTTTAGGGCTCGCTAGCTACCATGATGACATCCTTTTGGGCTAGCTACCTAGCCTAGCCCACGCAGGGTCAACAAGAAGCGCGCGGCACAGTGCTATTCTGTTCCGCCACGTACATCATCATCCAGTCCATCACCGGCAGCACGAGTACGCGTAGGTATCAACTCGCAACAGAATTTGACGCGTTGGCTTCCTCCCTTGATAGCCGGATGAGGCACCGGAGCCGGCCGGGGGATCGATGGAGACGACACGACGAGGGCAACGGGTCTAGCCGGGCAGCCGGCTGAAAGCGAACACCATCCATCGAGTCATCGACACATCCTCTCCATCGGCGCGGGGAGCGGGGGACGTGATCAGGGACGCGACCGAGCGAGAGTTTTGTCACGGTTCCCCCGAGCCGAGCCCGATGTGTGCGGATCGGCGCGGAACCCGTGGCCGGCTGGCTGGCACCGTCGACGCGTTGCCTTTTCCGTCGCGAGAGCGGGCCGGCGGCGGGTTGGCCGGAGGAAAGCGAGGGCGGGGCACATGTCCACGTAGGCGTATCCGGCGACGCGCGGGTCGTTGTCCCGATGGAGCAGCTTACTTGCAGGCAACCGCTTCCCCACCCCGCCAAGCCACCCCCCACCTCTTGCGATCCCGAGGAGAGAAACTAATGGATCATATGGAAGAAGCTACTCTACTCGCGATCGATCGAGCAGTGCAATTACTCCGGCGAATGAAGTACAGACGCCAGCGTCGCCGTCTCCGGGGGAATATATTTGCGCTGACGCGCGACGGCCACCGGGAGCCGGATCAATCATTCGCTACGCGCCACGGCCGCTCCGCCTACGCCTATGCGTGCGCCCCCGGACACCTCCCTCCCTGTCCCGTCCAGCTCCGCAACAAAATTTGCACCTGCTTCTTTATCTCCCCTGTCAGTGTAGGATCTTTTGCTTCATTGAGCAGCACGGCTCGGGATATCGACCGGTTCTTCTCAACTCACCAATCCACGAAACCGATGGCTAATACCACGTGGCTCCTGTTTTTAGGTCGCAACTGCTATTTCGAGTCCGTCAACTTACTACACATCACACCGCCACAAAAGCGACAATACGATAATTCCAAAACCATGCAAGTATATTTCAATCTTTTTGAGAAAGCATATGTTTCAGTTTTTATACTAGATAAAAGCATCGACATTAGGGCATCTACAATGACAACCCGCAAATTTCCTCCCGCATCCTCCGTGTACGAACACATGCGGGAGGCCCCCTTCAACCGTACCCGCATACATTTCAAACACTTTTTCGACAAACCAGATGAAACTCATGCGAACACATCGGATTTCATATAAACATGACGAAAGTCATTAATTTTGGGCATATTTCTTATTAAAATAGCTAAAACTATGTGCATGTCCGGCCGCGGAGAGCTTCATTCCCACGACACACGGATACACTACACTAGTCTACGGCTGGCCACGACAGATCCCATTGTATTCCCCATGTCCGGCAGCCCGCTCGCCGGACTGCCGGGAGCCCCGGAGGTATAATCTTCTATCGTATCTTCCCTATGTCGGCGACGCTGCTCATCGGAGTGGCAAAGAGGGTGCTACAGCCGAAGGCGAGAGGAGGGCGCCGG
>NC_041390.1:611245264-611355398 GCF_002162155.2 Triticum dicoccoides
AGGCGGGGGTCGACGACATGCCGGCGGTGGCCTTTCTAGAACCCAAGCGGCGCCAATCTCCCGTGTTCTATTTTCCCTCGATCTTGGCGGCTCATCCGCGTATCCGGCTTCTTTCTCTGTCGACAAGGCGCGGTTACACGTGTGTTGACGGCGGATGGCGCGGTACAACGTGGCGTTGCCCACGACGATAACGATGCCTGTGCCGCCGTGCTACCCATCGTGCTGGCCTGGAGCAACTCGCCACTCCTACACAAGCTGGCATGAAGCGGCGAGTTGCTGAACCACGCGCTAGCTTGGAGCGGCAACTTGCTCCGTCGGACTAGACAAGGGAGGTGGAGCAACGAGCTGCCTCGCTCGTATCTAGCGGGCTCGGTGGACCATCCAGCCGGCTTTTATGCTGGAGAACAGTTCTTCCTTCTCATCGGACGCCAATGAAAGGGTGGGCAAAATGGTGAAAGAAGGAGATGGGGTGCGGCAGAGTGCTGTGATTCTTGTCCGACGTCTGGCCACCTTTAAATAAAAAGGCGGATGGGAGGAGCTTACCCGACGTTATGTTTAATGCGGTGAGGAGGGGTGTTCAGCCGGGCGTGCAGCGGACGACGCCATCGGTCGACGCGCAGCTTCAATGGCGGAGGCAGTGAGAGGTCGCGTCCATCCTAAGCCGTCCTTAATGTGGAGCCGCACGCTCTACAACGGCATGAATGCGGGCAGCTGGCGTCGGGCAGAAACACGCGCTGATGAGGGAGGAGGAGGTTTGGATGGGCTAGAGCGGTCACAAGCGAGCGTGACATCGGTTTGGAATCCCGCAAAGCCCAGCACGCTTGTCTCCGGTTTGCGGGAGAAAACGCGTCCGGACCGTCCTGCGGACTGGTACGTTGGATGGCTTCTGCTGCCTGGACAGTGTGGTTCGAATGTATGCGGGTGGATCGATCTCACAATCAAAATAGGATCCCTGGAACGGGGGATGCATGATTTGACGCGAGGAGCTAGAAATATACCCCCTCTGTAACTTGATGTAAGATGTTTTTAGAGTTTAAATTGAGAGGTAGTCATGGCGAGCGCGCCCCCTGCTCGTTGATCAATCCTCAGTCAATTAGGCGCCGCCGAGGGCGACACGACAAGTCCCCACCAACAACAAGCTGCTCGTGCTAGTGCTGTCCGTGCACAGGCCATTCCTGCAAGGGGACAGCGCCCACTCGACACGCGCAACCAAAACGGCCGACGATCGTGCGTGCCATTGGATTCGCTCAGTGGCATGGGACCCGCCGGGGAGCAAAGAGTTGCGAGGTTTTGTTCCGTGGATGTCCGGACGAGAGCCCCTGATCGAGCATCATGCTTGCAGGTATTTCACTAGACATGCAGAAGCGCATGCAGATACATCACATCGATCCATGCTGCACTGCAGCCGTGGCTAGATTTGATTCCACACTACAGCATTGTGGATTCGATCGATCGTATATACAGGCGGCCTGATTGTTCCGTTGCCTCCCCAACAAAAAAATATGGGGCTGTGCATCCATGATGATTGTGCGACTCAGTCAAACTTAAGATCTATCGACTCAGTCTTTCGAAAGCGGACATAGAGATAGAACATATGTGTATCATGTCTCTGCTGTGTGTATATAAGCAACTGCGTCCGTATCTTTTCTCTCTGGAAACAACATGGGACCAACTATTAATCCGGTGACCAAAAAAATTAAGTTCAGTCATTTTCTCATATCCATCAGGTTATGCATCGGACGCTCGAAGAGTCTTCTGCCTCCTGCCAACCGTCTTCTTCCTCCAGCTCTTAACGAACCTCCATCCAATGTTGGTCTGCCCCCTGCCACCCACGGCCGGCGACGCAACCGTGCGCACCTCGACACCCAACCCCACACAAGCCACCACCTCCCGTCGTGCCACCGGTGTCCTTGGCCTTCCCTCTAATTAAACCTCACCATCTTCCATGCAAACGGGCAGTCAAACTTATGCCTCACCTTCGTGTGCGACACCGCGGTCAACCACGTCGTTGCTGCCTCCATCACATTCCTAGCAAGGTTCGCGAGGGATGCCGGAATTATGGCCGGCTGTGGGATCCCCATGGCCTCGGGGCTGGGCCTTTTTCACTGTTTTGATCTTCTCAGCAAATATTAGCACGAAATGAACTCTATACAAAATTATTTCACGATCTGACCCTTTTCAAAAACGCCACGAGTCGTGGCGTTGCTGCACTATATAAAACGCCAAACTAGCTCGCGTTGCTGGCCTGGTCGAGGCGCTACGTGGCAGTGCAGAAACGCCTAAGTGCATGGCGTTCCTGGAAACGCCAAAGGGTGTGGCGTTGGTGCCCAACTATGAAACGCCAATGTTGGTGGTGTTGCAAGTATCTTTTTACATTTGCCACTTATTTATGTAGGGGTGCAACGCTAGCTAGGTCGGCGTTTTTAAAGAGAGGAGAAACGCCGCGGCTTGTGGCGTTATCAAAAAGGTCAGATCGTGAAATAGTTTTCGAAGGAGTTTATTTTGTGCTAAGATTTGCTGAGAAGGTCAAAACAGTGAAAAAGGCCTCGGGGCTGCGGATGTGGAAAGATTCCATTTACGTATTTATTTCTACTCTCTATGTTTTTATTTACTCCGCATATTAGGTTTGCCTAAAGCCAAACTTCATAAACTTTCAACAAGTTTATAGAAAAACATATTAACATATACATCATCAAATCAATACCATTGGATTCATCATTGAATACATTTTCACATCATATAGATTTGTTGTTGTAAATGCTCATATTGTTTTCTACAAGGTTGATCAAACTTTATAAAATTTGACTTCAGTCAAACCTAATATGTGAAGTAAATATACATGAAGGGAGTACTTGCCAGGGTAATAGGAAACGCAGAAAATATATATGTGCATTTCCTCTGCATGCATGCATTTTGATATGGCGCTTAACTAATAACCAATTACCCATGCACATTTTCGTGACAGGGTTCGCATGCATAAGAAGATATGTACTAGCTCATGCATGCACGCAATGCGTAGGAACTTTGCCTTAACCCTAATCAACCTTAAATTAATAACTAAGTACAGGACACTAGGCGTGGTACAATAATATCGTATTTTATGCAGTTTTTTGCGGGGTGTATTTTATGAAGTTGATCGATGCCACTTCTTGGGGTGTTGGAGTAGACTTCACATACCATAATACTGTGCTCCAAAACAAAAGGTAGATTAAAAGATAGAAATTTTGATGCTTTCCTCTAGTTTCTGTCGCTTTCGTAGGACCAGGCCCGGGTGGAAGCAATGGAGTGTGGAGCCGTCACTCTTCCCGCATACATGTAATGCAATAGGAGTAAATAGCGGAGAAGAGAATAATATCTCTGCTGGAATTAGAAACATCGATCATCACATGATTGCGCCGATCGCTTTAGAGGTAAGATGCACTTCCCGTTTAAGAAGCCTCTTAAATGATTGTACTTATTGATTAGCCTTAATCAATGCAATAATGCAATATTTAAAGCTTAGGGCATGTACAATGGTTGATAAAATAGTTTTATCTTAAGTTTTGCATGTAATTTAGAGATAACAAAGAAAAATGTCTACAATGGGTCATCTCTTAGCCTTATCTTCAATAACTAGCAATTCCTAAAAATATGGTGAGACATATTGTGCTAAGAGATCATCTCTTGTCTTATCTTAAATAAGAGAAGACAAGCCTTCTCTTATGAGTTCTCTCTCCTCCACCTTATCATTTATCCTGCGTGGCACTTCTAAGATAACACCATTGTACATGCCCTTAGTAGTTTTGCAAACTACGAATTGCATTCCTCCATTCACCATCTGTCTTAGTAGTTGGATGAAATTTTTGGAGACGGGCCCAGCAAACCGGAAAGAAAAACGTACTATTGGTAGAAGATATATGTACATTAGTATTATTTTTGCAAGAAAGATATATGTACATTACGGTAATAGTGTACGTAAAATATGCCGCTTTTGGACATAGACATCATCTCTAGTTGTGTGATTTTAACCATGGGTAATGGGTTGTTTTCTTCATTTCAAAATTTTGGTTGAACAGAAGATTGCAAATTTATTGCACTAAGAATACATGAAAGCTACAAAATATTATTATTTGAGGATTTCTAGCATATCTCAGTATACCACAAGGCAAAGTTAGAAGAAGGACGCTAGGCGCCGGTCGCTGCACATCCGTCAGGTGCCCGCGCGTGTAGTTGTCCGATGCTTCTCCCTTCTCCCCTCCCCATCGACTCTTCACCCCTTATGTTCATCTGTGGAAAAAAGCAGAGCACGCGGAAGATTCATGGCGGCCGCCCCACCCCCTTTCACTTGCCTCGCATGGCGAGCGTTCCTCTACTTCTTTGCCTCACATCCAACGCTCGCTGTTGACGCTCACCACCGAAGCTCACAGTCGTTAGTCATAGACAAAAAAAGGGTCGTTGACCTGTAGCAGCTCTTTCGTCGCTCCCTGTTGCGTCCATGGTAAGCTCAACAGCACCGACCACAACAAACATTCCTCGTCGGGGCTGCACACCCCCAGTTGCAACGACAATGGCGATGGCGAGCATGCAAAGTCATTGGTAGCAAAAACCATGTGCTCTACTTCTAGCAAAAGTATAACACAGTGGAAGGAAAATGAGATGTCAGTTCCAGCAAACCAAGCATGCTGGTAGCAAAATTTGGCCAGTTCCAACAAAAACAAAAACATGATGGAAGCACAATGAGAGGCCGGTTCCAGCAGAACCAGGATGATGGTAGCAGAAAATTGGCTGGTGCAACAAAAACCAAATACAGTGGTAGCAAAATCTGGTGCTGGTTCCAGCAAAAAAATACCACCATATTTGTTGTTGGTCGGCCGTGGCAATGCCATGAGCCACCTGTTCGAGCATCTGCAAACCGTGGTAGTGGCATTCCTTGCAGGCAGTCCCAGCATCTGGCACCGTCGGACGCAGCACACGGTCTGCAGTTACCTTTGGTGGAAGCACCATCGGTTGCTGGTCCCAGCACGACAGATGATTGGTTCTTGCTGGTTGTAGCAATGCATCTAGATCTTGTAAAGCACCGCTTAGCCGGTTCGAGCACACGATGTCGTTGCGCAGCACAAGCCGACGACCGGGCTCCAGCACTCAACGGCATCACCTCACACATCCCCGCCTGACCTCCTAAGCATGACGCCCTAACATCGTCTAGCTTGCCTCTCTGTGTGCAACCACGGATTAGAGTTAAATAGGGATCAACTGTTTGTTGGAAATATGCCCTAAAGGCAATAATAAATTGGTTATTATTATATTTCATTGTTCATGATAACCGTTTATTATCCATGCTAGAATTGTATTGATAGGAAACTCAGATACTTGTGTGGATACATAGACAACACCATGTCCCTAGTAAGCCTCTAGTTGACTAGCTCGTTGATCAATAAGATGGTTACGGTTTCCTGACCATGGACATTGGATGTCGTTGATAACGGGATCACATCATTAGGAGAATGATGTGATGGACAAGACCCATTCCTAAGCCTAGCACAAAGATCGTGTAGTTCGTATGCTAAAGCTTTTCTATTGTCAAGTATCATTTCCATAGACCATGAGATTGTGCAACTCCCGGATACCGTAGGAGAGCTTTGGGTGTGCCAAACGTCACAACGTAACTGGGTGGATATAAAGGTTCACTACAGGTATCTCCGAAAGTGTCTGTTGGGTTGGCACGAATCGAGACTGGGATTTGTCACTCCGTGTAACGGAGAGGTATCTCTGGGCCCACTCGGTAGGACATCATCATAATGTGCACAATGTGACCAAGGAGTTGATCACGGGATGATGTGTTACGGAACGAGTAAAGAGACTTGCCGGTAACGAGATTGAACAAGGTATCGGGATACCGACGATCGAATCTCGGGCAAGTACAATACCGTTGGACAAAGGGAATTGAATACGGGATTGATTGAATACGGAATACCGCAGGAGCCATAGGAGTTGTCTTAATTTATTTATGACGTACGTGTCAACTTAAACGTCATGTAATTACTTTACTTTATTGCTAAAGCGTTAGCCATAGTAGTAGAAGTAATAGATGACGAGACAACTTGAAAAAGACACGATGATGGAGATCATGATGATGGAGATCATGGTGTCATGTCGGTGACAACGATGATCATGGAGCCCCGAAGATGGAGATCAAAAGGAGCAAAATGATATTGGCCATATCATGTCACTATTTGATTGCATGTGTTGTTTATCATGTTTTACATCTTATTTGCTTAGAACGACGGTAGCTTAAATAAGATGATCCCTCACTAAAATTTTAAGAAAAGTGTTCCCCCTAACTGTGCACCATTGCGAAGGTTCGTTGTTTCGAAGCACCACGTGATGATCGGGTGTGATAGATTCTAACGTTCGAATACAACGGGTGTTGACGAGCCTAGCATGTACAGACATGGCCTCGGGACACATGCGAAACACTTAGGTTGACTTGACGAGCCTAGCATGTACAGACATGGCCTCGGAACATGGAAGACCGAAAGGTCGAACATGAGTCGTATAGAAGATACGATCAACATAAGATGTTCACCGTTGATGACTAGTCCATCTCACGTGATGATCGGACACGGCCTAGTCGATTCGGATCATGTTTCAGTTAGATGACTAGAGGGATGTCTATATGAGTGGGAGTTCATTAAATTAATTTGATTAGATGAACTCAATTATCATGAACATAGTCTAAATTGTCTTCGCAAATATGTTGTAGATAAATAGCTCACGTTGTAGCTCCCTGTTTCAATGCGTTCCTAGAGAAAGATTAACTTGAAAGATATTGTAAGCAATGATGCGGACTAGGTCCGTAGTCCGAGGAGTGTCCTCACTGCTACACAGAAGGCTTACGTCTTTGATGCACCGCTCGATGTGCAAACCCCTACAACATCGTCTGTGGATGTTGTGAACACCTGACAGACACATTCTGATGACTACGTGATAGTTTAGTGCACCATACTTTACGGCTTAGAATCGGGATTCCAATGACGTTTTGAACGCCATAGAACATATGAGATGTTCCAAGAGCTGAAATTGGGATTTCAGGCTCATGCCCGTGTTGAGAGGTGTGAGACCTCTGACAAGTTCTTTTGCCAACAAGATGGAGGAGAATAGCTCAGCTAGTGAGCATGTGCTCAGAATGTCTGGGTGCTACAATCACTTACATCAAGTGAGAGTTAAACTTCCAGATATGATAGTGATTGATAGAGTTCTCTAGCCACTATCACTAAGCTACTAGATCTTCGTGATGAACTATGACATGCAAGGGATGGAGTTGATCCCGGAGCTGTTCGCGGTGCTTAAGACCGCAAAAGGTAGAAATCAAGAAGGAGCATCAAGTGTTGACGGTTTAACAAGACCACTGGTTTCAAGAAGGGCAAGGGCTAGAAGGGAAACTTCATGGATGGCAAACCAGTTGCCGCTCCAGTGAAGGAACCCAAGGTTGAACCCAAACCCGAGACTAAGTGCTTCTATTGTAAGGGGAACGGTCACTGGTAGCGGAATTACCCCAAATGCATGGTAGATAAGAAGGCTGGCAACTTCAAAGTATATACGTTTTATTAATGTGTACCTCACTAGTACTCCTGGTAGTACCTGGGTATTGGATACCGGTTCAGTTGCTATTATTGGTGAGTTGAAGCAAAAGCTACGAACTAAACGGAGACTGGCTAAGGGTGAGGTGACGATATGTGTTGGAAGTGTTTCCAAAGTTGATGAGATCACCATCGCACGCTACGTCTGCCTTCGGGATTAGTATTGAATCTAGATAAATGTTATCAGGTGTCGACGTTGAGCACGAATATGATTAGATCATGTTCATTGCAATACGGTTATTCATTTAAGTTAGAGAATAATGGTTATTCTGTTTACATGAATAATACCTTTCATGGTCATGCACCCTATGTGAATGGTTCATTGAATCTCGGTCGTGTGGTAATACACATGTTCACGCCAAAAGATGTAGAGTTAATAATGATAGTACCACTTTGTTGTGGCACTGCCGCTTAGGTCATATTGGCATAAGATGCATGAAGAAACTCCATATCGATGGATGTTTGGAGTCACTTGATTTTGAATCGCTTGACACATGCGAGCCATGCCTCATGGGCAGGATGACTAAGACCCTGTTTTCAGGTACAATGAAACGGGCAAGTGACTTGTTGGAAATCATACATGCATATGCGTGTGATCCAATGAGAATTGAAGCATGCGGTGGATATCGCTATTTTCTCATCTTCACTGACGATTTGAGTAGATATAGGTATATTTACTTAATGAAGCACAAGTCTGAAACGTTTGAAAAGTTCAAGCGATTTCATAGTGAAGTTAAGAATCATCATAACAAGAAGATCAAATTCCTACGATCTGATCAATGAGAATTTCTGAGTTATTTGTTTGGCAAACACTTAAGACATTGTGGAATTGTTTCACAGTTGAAGCCACCTGGAACACCACAGGGTAATGGTGTGTCCGGACGTCGTAATCGAACCTTATGAGATATGATGCGATCTATGATGTCTCTTACCGATCTACCGCTATTATTTTGAGGTTATGCATTAGAGACAACTGCATTCACTTTAGATAGGACACCATATAAGTCCGTTGAGACGACGCCGTATGAACATTGGTTTGGCAAGAAACCAAAGTTGTCGTTTCTTAATGTTTGGGGCTGCGATGCTTAAGGCTTCAGCTGGAGAAGCTCGAACCCAAAGCGGACAAACACATCTTCATAGGATACCCAAGGGTGATAGTTGGGTATACCTTCTATCTCAGATCCGAGGGCAAATTGTTTGTCGCTAAGAATGAGTCCTTTCTCGAGAAGGAGTTTCTTTCGAAAGAATTGAGTGGGAGGAAGATAGAACTTGATGAGGTTGTCGAGCCTTTACTTCAACCAAAGAGTGATGCAACACAGAAAGATGTTTTCTGTGGCGCCAACGTCTGTTGAATAGGAAGTTAATGATAGTGATCATAAAGCTTCGGATCGGGTTGCTATCGAACCTCGTAGGTCGACAGGGATATGTACTACTCCTAAGTGGTACGGTAATCATGTCTTAGATATCATGTTGTTAGACAACAATAAACCTACGAGCTATGGAGAAGCGATGGTGGGCCCGTATTCTGACAAATGGTTAGAAGCCATGAAATCCGAGATAGGATCCATATATCAGAATAAAGTATGGACTTTGGTGGACTTGCCCGATGATCGGGAAGCCATTGAGATAAATGGATCTTTAAGAAGAAAACGGACGTGGGCGGTAATGTTACCATCTATGAAGCTCGATTTGTGGGAAAGAGTCTTTTCACAAGTTCAAGGAGTTGACTACGATGAGAATTTCTCACCCGTAGCGATGCTTAAGTCCATCGGAATCATGTTAGCATTAGCTGTATTTTTTGATTATGAAATCTTACAGATGGATGTCAAAACAAGTTTTCTTACCAGTTTTCTAAGAAAAGTTGTATGTGATACAATAAAAGGTTTTGTCGATCCTAAGGATGCTAAAAGGTATGCTGGCTCTAGCAATCCTTCTATGGACTAGAGCAAGCATCTCGGAATCGAAATATATGTTTTGATGGAGTGATCAAAGCTTTTAGGTTTATACAATGTTTGCTAGAAACTTGTATTTACAAGAAAGTGAGTGGGAGCACTACAACATTTCTGATAAGTATATGTGGATGACATATTGTTGATTCGAAATGATGTAGAATTTCTGGAAAGCATAAACGGTTGTTTGAAGAGTGTTTTTCAAAGGAAGACCTGGATAAAGCTGCTTACATATTGGGCATCAAGATCTATAGAGATAGATCAAAATGCCCGATGATACTTTCAAAGAACGCACACCTTGACATGTTTTTGAAGGAGTTCAAAATAGATCAGTCAAAGAAGGAGTTCTTACCTGAGTTGTAAGGTGTGAAGTTGAGTAAGACTCAAAGCTTGACCACGGCAGAAGAAAGAAGAAGGACGAAGGTCGTCCCCTATGCTCTTGTCATAGGCTCTATACGGTATGCCATGCTGAAATATCGCACCTAATGCGTGCCTTGCCACATGTCTGGCAAGAGGGTACAAAGGTGATCTAGGAGTGGATCACCAGATAGCAGTCAAAATTATCCTTAGAGGAATAAGGAAATGTTTCCCAGTTATGGAGATGATAAAGAGTTCGACATAAAGAGTTACGTCGATGCAAGCTTAACACCTATCCGGATAGCTCTGAGTAGAGATACCGGATACATATAATGGAGAAATAATTTGGAATAGCTCCAAGTGGAATGTGGTAGCAGCATCTACGATATAAAGTTTTGCGAAATACATAGGGATCTGAATATGGCAAGACCCGTTGACTACAACCTCTCTCACAAGCATAACATGATCAAACCCAGAACTCTTTGAGTGTTTATCACATAGTGATATGAACTAGATCATTGAGTCTAGTAGACTCTTGGATGTTGGTCACATGGCGATGTGACCTGTGAGTGTTAATCGCATGGCGATGTGACCTAGATTATTGACTCTAGTGCAAGTGGGAGACTGTTGGAAATATGCCCTAGAGGCAATAATAAATTAGTTATTATTATATTTCATTGTTCATGATAACCGTTTATTATCCATGCTAGAATTGTATTGATAGGAAACTCAGATACTTGTGTGGATACATAGACAACACCATGTCCCTAGTAAGCCTCTAGTTGACTAGCTCGTTGATCAATAAGATGGTTACGGTTTCTGGACCATGGACATTGGATGTCGTTGATAACGGGATCACATCATTAGGAGAATGATGTGATGGACAAGACCCAATCCTAAGCCTAGAACAAAGATCGTGTAGTTCGTATGCTAAAGCTTTTATATTGTCAAGTATCATTTCCTTAGACCATAAGATTGTGCAACTCCCGGATACCGTAGGAGTGCTTTGGCTGTGCCAAACGTCACAACGTAACTGGGTGGCTATAAAGGTTCACTACAGGTATCTCCGAAAGTGTCTGTTGGGTTGGCACGAATCGAGACTGGGATTTGTCACTCCGTGTAACGGAGAGGTATCTCTGGGCCCACTCGGTAGGACATCATCATAATGTGCACAATGTGACCAAGGAGTTGATCACGGGATGATGTGTTACGGAACGAGTAAAGAGACTTGTCGGTAACGAGATTGAACAAGGTATCGGGATACCGGCGATCGAATGTCGGGCAAGTACAATACCGCTGGACAAAGGGAATTGAATACGGGATTGATTGAATCCTCGACATCGTGATTCATCCAATGAGATCATCATGGAACATGTGGGAGCCAACATGGGTATCCAGATCCCGTTGTTGGTTATTGGCCGGAGAGTTGTCTCGGTCATGTCTGCATGGTTCCCGAACCCGTAGGGTCTACACACTTAAGGTTCGATAACGCTAGGTTTATTAGGAAGACTTGTATGTGATTACCGAATGTTGTTCGGAGTCCCGGATGAGATCTCGGACGTCACGAGGAGTTCCGGAATGGTCCGGAGGTAAAGATTTATATATGGAAAGTTGTTGTTCGGGTTCCGGGAAAAGTTCGGTTTCTTCCGGTATTGTACCGGGAAGCTTCCGGAAGGTTCCGGAGGATTCCGGAGGGGTCCGGAGGTCCGGAAAATGTTCCACCACGTCCAATACAGTATCATGGGCTGTAAGGGGGCGCCCTAACCTTAATGGGCCAAGTGCACCAGCCCCCCCAAGGCACATGCGCATGGGAGAGGGGAAACCCTAAGGGGGAGTGCCTCCGCTTGACTTGGGAGGCACTCCTCCCCCCCTTGGCCGCCCCCCAACCCTAGATGGGATCTAGGGGGGCCGGCCCCCCTCTCTCCCCACCTATAAATAGTGGAGGGGTGGGAGGGCGGCCACACCCTTGAACCTGGCGCAGCTCCTCCTCTCCTCCTCCGCGTGAGCTTGGCGAAGCCCTGCCGGAGAACTGCCACTCCATCACCACCACGCTGTCGTGCTGCTGTTGGACTCTCTTCCTCAAACTCTCCCTCCTCCTTGCTGGATCAAGGCGTGGGAGACGTCTCCGTTCCGTACGTGTGTTGAACGCGGAGGTGCCGTCCGTTCGGTGCTAGGATCATCGGTGATTTGGATCACGACGAGTACGACTCCATCAACCTCGTTCACTTGAACACTTCCGCTTAGCGATCTACAAGGTTGCTAGATGCACTCTCCTTACCCTCATTGCTAGATTACTCCATAGATTGATCTTGGTGATGCGTAGAAAATTTTAAATTTCTGCTACGATCCCCAACACTGTTCAGCTCAATTGCGATGAGAAGGTGGGCGCTAGAAAGCGGTAGCAGAGGATAAATATGAGGAATGAGCGGCGATAGGTGGCGGACGTGTGAGAGGATAAGGGAAAAGCTTGAGCTGTAGATGGGCCTGGTGGAACATGCGGCTTGCATAGGGGAGAGCTGCACAAGCGAGTCACCCAGCCAAACCTTCGTCCGGCGATCAGAAGGAGTCATTAGCCAAGTTACAAATGGTCAACATTTTCTCTTAAGACGCTCTTGGGAAAAAGCTATATCCATAATTAGAATTGCATGGTTGGTGTTTTGACACCATACAAATCTAATCAGAACTCAATTATGGCTTATTCATAAGAAATCAACATGTTTTCTTAATCGATACGACTACTTGGGGCTACCTATTTTTGACTTGCTTTTTTTATTTCTTTCTTGCTGTTAGCTCCGGTGGCTCCCTAATCATTCATTTCTCCAGCCCATGAGTGCCTCCTTTCCATCGGATCCGGATTGTCATGCCACACTGTTACCAACTCTGGATCATTCCTAGATCGGCCTCACCGACGTACCCACGCCTTGATGATACTTGGTGTGGCGCATGTTTCTGCCATTTGATACTTCACTCGAAATCAACGACAAGAATCTGAATTTGAGGCAAGTCATGAATAGCATATGTGGGACTACTTTGATGGCGCACCCCATGCATGGTGTGTCCGTTCTACTCATAAGAAATATAATGTCTGTTCTCGCACCGATACATGCATGCATGTAAGAAGAAGTATGCTGTCGGATTTCGGGTTCCGGCAGACCCTTGAGGTTCGAACACTGGGGTGCGCGCGGAGATTTCGCCTTCTACCTACCTACACCCCTCCGCCTCGCTAAGATCTAAGCTATGGAAAGAACAGCACAAGAGACACAGGGTTTATACTGGTTCGGGCCACCCTTGTAGTGTAATACCCTACTCCAGTGTGTGGTGTGGTGGATTGCCTCTTGGGCTGATGATGATGAGAAACACAAGGAAGAACAGCCTCGCGAGGGTCTGTTCTTGGCTGGGGGGATGAACTGCTAGCAGGAGTTCAGTCACCCTTCTCTGTCTCTCTCTTCTCGATTGCGATCCTGTTTAGTTTCTGGGTTGGCCGATTCTGGATCCCTCTACCCTATGGGTGGCTAGTCCTATTTATAGGCAAAGGCCTTGGGCCTCTCCCCCAAATATTGAGCGGGAAGAGCGCCAACAATTGGCCATTTTGAAGGGGAACATCTGGTACACTTATCCTGACTAAAGTTGGTCCTCGCCTGCCAAAGACTCTGGTGGTGACGCTGGCTTGGGCTCCACAATGACTTCCTCCCTGCCGTTGGACTGGTCTTGGTCTCGTTGCACCGAAACGGGTGCCTTTGCTTGATGCTCCCGCCTGCGCTTGCTCCCTTTGCACCAAAGAGGAAAGGAGGACACTGCGTGGGCTGGCGCCCGCCTGGCGCCCTTGGTTGTCATGGCTTGTGTCACGGGCACCTCGTGAGGTACCCCGCCTTGATCTCTCCGCCTCCTCGCGAGCCAGCCTGATGAGGCCGTGCCTGAGGAAGCTCCGTGACGTCCGCTCCGCGAGGCTTGGCCCCTCGCGAGGGTCTTGGGTCTGTGTTGATGAAGACGGGCCGTGCTGGGCCCCCTTTTGAGCCACGCCGTAGGCCAGGCAAGTCTGGGGACCCCCGTTCCCAGAACGCCGACAGTAGCCCCCGGGCCCAAGGCGCGCCCGGACTTGGCCGTGCAGGGAGGCGAAAGGGCAAGAGCAAAGCATCGCGGGCCCTAACAGCCTGCGGCCTTGGGCACCGCATGGCGGTTGACTGGACGTGGGCGTCTCCACTTCCTCATGGCGCCTCGGCAACTGCACGGATTGGACAAGTACCTGCATGCAAAGCGGGTCATGATTACCTGCGATTGTGGAGGTCGGCGGTTGGCCTTCACCGGCCATAAGTACGGAATGGCGCGCGCCCTTCCAGTCCATCCCTTCTCGCTTCTCCTTCTTCCCGGTCCTTGCTCCGTCTTGCTGCAATGGCTCCAATCCGCCGGTTCTCGACGGCAGACAAGGGCAAGGCTCCCCGAGAGGAACCAGACCTGCTCCCGCCGAAGAAACGGCTCGCCCTCCGCGGCCGGGACGAGGGGGCCCATCAGGTGGTGTCGAGGCCCTGGTGCAAGCGGCCACCGCCGGGGTTCCCGCTTCCCTTGTATGCCCACATCGAGGGCCCTGAAGGAGTCGATGCCAATCGCCACGGGCGGCGCCGCCGTTGGCGCCGACGGGTCACGAAGGTGTGGGTCGTCCCCCCTGGGGTCCACACCGAGGGCTCCTCCCGAGAGTTCGTGATCCACCCCACCATGCCTCCTCAGTCTTGGATTCTCCTTCCTCCCTTCTTCGCCTCCATCATCCGGCAGGGAGAACTCCTGGAGCTTTGGCTGCAGCACGCCGGCTGCAGCACCCTCGCGACCGAGGCAGAGGTCACGGTCATTGCCCCGGGCGAGGCCTTCATGACTCGAGGCTGGAGCAAAATCGCCCGGGTTTGCAGGACAAGAGGCGCCCTCGCGATCCACTTGGAGTACGACGGTGCTTCGGTGATGTTCTTCAAGGTCTTCGATGCGAACGGGCGCCGGCTGGAGTGCTGCCCTGGGAGAGGTGGTCGGGACCCTGCTATAGCGAGGACTGGGCCCGCCGACCACTCCCTTGGCGGCTCCTCAAGCGGCGGAGGCGGCGGAGGTTCCAGCGACTCCGGCGAGCTCTCCGTGACTCCGGAGATGAGCGACGACAGCTACGAGCCTCCGAGCTGGCGCCGCTCCTAGAGCAGGGCGGGCTCGTCAGGCCGCCGCCGACTCTGATCTGGATGGGGTTGGCGCCGGTGCTTGACGTCCCACTATTGATGATGGCGTCTTTTACAGGAGCGCGTGTAGTTAGCGTCCTTTTAGGATCTGTTCCCTGTGAGGAATCAAAGACGCGTCCCGTGGGGGCTTGTAAGGTGCCTGTGATCCTGTTTTGTTAATATAACCCTTGTCGTAGAATTGTGCGAGTTGCTCATTCCGCCTTGGCTCAGTTCTTCCTTTCGAACCTCACGAGGGCTTGGTGCTCTGCGCCGACAGGTCCCAGTCCCAAGGCGGCTTCACCCGTCGCTGGTATGCCAGGTCGTGATGCCGTGGTCAAGGCCAGGAGGTGAGCGGCCCGGGGTCCGGTAAGAGCCCCTGAGTCGCGATGATCAGGAGGTCCCCTTTGGCGCTCAAGCAGCCGTCGTTCGGTGAGAAAGGAGAGCGGCGTCGCTAACACGGAATTGCATTAGGTGCGGGGATGGTGCCACAGTAGCTGGTGCTTCCGGGTGGTGACTCATCTCAAGAGTCAAGGGCCGCTCTCTGGTGTGTCGCCGGGTTCGTGCACCGGCAGGCGTGAGGTTGCTCGGCGAGGTCCTCGCGTGTCCCTCCCCTCTCGCCTTTGCTCCCCTTTCTGCTCTACGTCCTCGGGTCCCGGCACTCAAGCGAGTCTCAGCCGTCGCTGGTATGCCAGGTCACGATGCCGTGGACAAGGCCAGAGGGTGAGGGCTGGAGAGCCAGTAGGAGCCCTGAGTCGCGATGCTCAGGCACCCCCCCTTTAACGTGCAAGCGGTTCGCGCGGTTGAGAGTGAAGGAGACACCGCAAGGGCCTCGCCTGACGCAGCTCCTTTAGAAGATCCTGTAGACCCATCATAGAAAGAACAAGGGGTTGCCATGACAATTGACAGTCAGCCGTTGGTTGCTTCCGAGGGGCGATGAGGCATTGAAAGCTTGACGAGGTGGCGCCATGCGGGGCTGCCATGGCCAGAGCTCAGCCATTCAGGTTTGTCGGCATTGCAGGGACGGACCCATGCGCAAGCGTCGTGCCGTTTGGGAGCAGCTCCGTCAGTTGGTGTCAGTTGAGCGGGCAACTGGGTCAAATACATTAGCCGCGAAGGAGTGGATTCATTCAAATAGATGTTGGAAAGGCGGACATCACTGGGTCAGGCCCGAGCGACTTGGGGATGATGCAGCCCGTGGGGCGCCCCCAACAAAGTAAGCTAACAACATGAAATAAAAGGGATACATGCCGCAGGGACGGACCCACGCGGCCTGGGAATAATGCAGCCCTAGGGGGGCTCTCCCAGCTAGAAATGAAACTTGAAAGATGCCACCTGATGATGTTGAGGACGAAGGAGTGTCGGTGTAGCAGACTCGGTGGGCCGCGGAAGCTGAACCTCACGAGCCCCCAGGCCCAGGGGCCTCGGGAGGCTCCGGAGGCGCTGGTGGCTCTTCGCGGACCATCTCCATCTCCGCCAGGGCTGCGGAACGCCTGGCCTCTTGAGCCTCCATGATGCCCCTCATGAGGCGCTTGCACGTGGCAGCCGCGTTTGGCAAGCCGTAAGGCATGCGAACGTAGTTGTGGGGTGGACCTTCGCAGCGCCCCACTCGCGAGGGCCAGAGGCGCTCCAGAGAGGTGACTCGATTGAGCCCTGGTATGTCGATGCAGACGCGCAGCCCACCATCCTCGCCTGGATGGGGAGCCACAGCTGGTAGGCGGCGGCCGCCTCTCATGACTCTTGACTCCTGTAGCTCCTGAATAGCCTTGCTGACGAACTCCTAAGGGTCTGGCCCTCCTTGCCTTACTCCTTCTTAAGGGAAACATGCTTCGAAACATGCCTCCCTGTGGTGCCCAAGCGCCTCCCTCGTGACCTTAGCCAGGTCGGTGGCCCTCCAGGGGAGAGCCCCCAAGCCCTGCCTGAGGAGGGCGCCGGGCGCGCTTTCCTATGCGGTGGAAGGAGGTTCCCCCTACGCAGGCGCGGGCCCTGAGGGGCCTGCCTCCTGAGGGGCCGGGCCGGACGATGTCTTCTTCTTCTTGCGGGCGGTCTCGGGAAGCCTCCTGCTTCCGCGATCCGGGTCTTCCAGCGATGCGGCCTGAAAGGCTCGTTTCAGGGAACACACTGCGTCCTTCTCTTCACAGGGCACCGTGATGACTCCGCCACTTCCTGGCATCTTGAGGACGTTGTAGCCGTGGTGAGTTACGGCCATGAACTTGGCCAGCGCTGGGTACCCAAGGATGGCGTTGTACGGCAGGCGAATGTAGGTGACGTCGAAGTCGATGAGCTCGGTGCGGTAGTTGTCGCGTGCCCGAAGGTGACAGGGAGGCGGACCTGCCCAATCGGGACCGTGGAGCCGTTGGTGACTCCGGAGAAAGGCTTGGTTGGCTGAAGCTAGTTGTAGGGCACTTGGAGATTGTTGAATGTTTCCACGGACAGGACGTTGAGCCCTGCCCCGCCATCGATGAGGGTCCTGGTGACCACCACGTTGTTGATGATTGGGGAACAAAGCATCGGGAGGACTCCGGCTGTGGCCACACACTTGAGCTGATCTGCTGAGCTGAACGTGATGGCGCACGCCGACCACCTGAGAGGGCGCGTGGCATCGAGCTTGGGGAGGACTGCATTCACTTTGCGGGCGAACTGCTTGAAGATGCGTTGAGAGGCTGGGGCTTGAGGCCCGCCCAGGATGCAGGCGATCGCGCGCGGCTCCTGGAAGCCCCCAGCCCCCTCATCCTGATGGCGGTCCTCGTTTCTCCTTGGCTGCGGCGGCAGCGGAGGGCGGCCTGCGATGCCTTGCCGGCGATCCTCGCGAGGCTGATCCTTCTAGTCTCCCTCGCGAGGCGGGTCTTGCCAGCGATCCTCGCGAGGTTGATCGCGCCACCCTTGGCGCGGGCAGCGGTCTTCCCAGCGTCCTGCGTTCCTTACTCCTCCTCGACCGTAGCCCCGGTCACTGCGGTCGGGGTGACGGCCGATCCTTCCTTCTCGCACGGCTCGGAGCTCTTGACATTCGTTGGTGTTGTGGGTGTGGAGGTCGTGGTACACACAGTACCGACTGCCCTTGGAAGGTTCGGACTGATCTCTGCCCTGCTTGGTGCCTGGTTCTGCCGCGAGCACGTCAGCCCCCTTGCGCTTCACATTCTTGGCCTTGGGCTTCTTCTCTTCTGGGTCTGCGGCAGGCAACTCGAGGAGGGAGAGACACCCTTCTTCAGCCCTGGCGCACTTGGTTGCCAAGTTGAACAACTCCAAGGAAGTGCACAGGTCTTCATGCATCGCCAGCTCCTCCTTCATATTGACATCGCGCACGCCATCGGAGAAGGCTGAGATGATGGCCTCCTCGGTCACCTTGGGAATCTTGAGGCGTCCGTTGTTGAAGCGCTGGATGTACTTCTGCAGGGTCTCTCCGGGTTGTTGCTTGATGCGGCGCATGTCGCTCACGGCGGGTGGCCGGTCGCGAGTACCTTGGAAATTGGCGATGAAGCGGATGCGCATCTCGTCCCAGGAGGAGATCGTGCCTGGAGCCAGGTTCAGGAGCCAGGTGCGGGCCCCGTCCTTGAGCGCCATGGGAAACCAGTTCTCCATGACCTTCTCGTCTCCGTTGGCAGCTTCGATGCCCAGCTCATAGAGCTGGAGGAACTCCGCAGGGTCGGCCGTGCCGTCATAACAAGGAGGCAGGTCTGGCTTGAACTTGCTGGGCCACACGACACTGCGTAGCTCGGTGGTGAAGGCACGACAGCCAACTGTGGCCACGGGAGGCCTTGGGTGACGGAGAGCTTGGTCTTGCATGTCCCCACGTGCTGCAGCTAGGAGCAGCGCGGGGTCTTGACGCGTGAGAGCAGGAGCATGGTCGCGATGTGCTGGAGCAGGGAGCCCCCGGGCAGCTTCTTGTGGGCGAGGGACTTCCTGGCAGCTCTGCTCTTGCCACGCTGGCACCTGATGGAGCGGGTTCCACCCAGGGGCCACACGCCTTGGAGCCATGGCGCCTTCTTGAGGAGGAGGCGGCCGGGGCGCCACCGGAGCTTCGTCGCCTGCGCGGGCCGAGGTGCGGTGCAGCGGAACGGACGGTGCAGGAGAGCCCCCTGCGGCACGGACGAGCTCGGCGATGCGGTCGAGCCATTCTTCGTAGACGTCGTCGACGGGATGGTAGCGCAGGAGCTCGTTTGCCGCGATGAGCGCAGCTCGAGCCTCCATGGGCGCGCGGAGCGCGCGGGATGAAGAACCAGCTGGGGTGAGCGAGGGAGTAGCGGTGCGGCCGTCTTGCCGCACGGACGGATGCTGAGACGACGCTTGCCGCTCGTCCCCCGCCGGGCCGGTGGCGGCGTTGACGGCATGTGACGGGGAATGGCGAGGACGCCCGCCGACAGGAGCCGTCTAGGCGAGGCGGGAAGCGAGAGCGGCCCGGCGCTCGGCGCGGGCCCGACGAGCGTCAGACATGGACGCGATGGTCGGAGGAGAACGGGATGGTGGAAGACGAATTCCGGCGCACCCCTACCTGGTGCACCAAATGTCGTATTTCGGGTTCCGGCAGACCCTTGAGGTTCGAACACTGGGGTGCGCATGCAGATTTCGCCTTCTACCTACCTGCACCCCTCCGCCTCCCTAAGATCTAAGCTATGGAAAGAACAGCACAAGAGACACAGGGTTTATACTGGTTCGGGCCACCGTTGTGGTGTAATATCCTACTCCAGTTTGTGGTGTGGTGGATTGCCTCTTGGGCTGATGATGATGAGCAATACAAGGAAGAACAGCCTCGCGAGGGTCTGTTCTTGGCTGGGGGGATGAACTGCTAGCAGGAGTTCAGTCACCCTTCTCTCTCTCTCTCTCTCTCTCTCTCTTCTCGATTGCGATCCTGGTTAGTTTCTGGGTTGGCCGATTCTGGATCCCTCTACCCTGTGGGTGGCTAGTCCTATTTATAGGCAAAGACCCTGGGCCTCTCCCCTAAATATTGAGCGGGAAGGGCGCCAACAATTGGCCATTTTGAAGGGGGACATCTGGTACACTTATCCTGACTAAAGTTGGTCCTCGCCTACC
Organism: Triticum dicoccoides; assembly: GCF_002162155.2. Taxonomy (NCBI): domain Eukaryota; kingdom Viridiplantae; phylum Streptophyta; class Magnoliopsida; order Poales; family Poaceae; genus Triticum; species Triticum dicoccoides. The sequence goes on from NC_041390.1 coordinate 611,265,401, forward strand.
AAAGACTCTGGTGGTGATGCTGGCTTGGGCTCCACAATTATTTCCACCCTGCCGTTGGACTGGTCTTGGTCTCGTTGCACCGAAACGGGTGCCTTTGCTTGATTCTCCCGCCTGCGCTTGCTCCCTTTGTACCAAAGAGGAAAGGAGGACACTGCGCGGGCTGGCGCCCGCCTGGCGCCCTTGGTCGTCATGGCTTGCGTCACGGGCACCTCGTGAGGTACCCCACCTTGATCTCTCCGCCTCCTCGCGAGCCAGCCTAATGAGGCCGTGCTTGAGGAAGCTCCGTGTCGTCCGCCCCGCGAGGCTTGGCCCCTCGCGAGGGTCTTGGGTCTGTGTTGATGAAGACGGGCCGTGCTGGACCCCCTTTTGAGCCACGCCGCAGGCCGCAGGCAGGCAAGTCTAGGGACCCCCGTTCCCAGAATGCCGACATATGCCAACTGAGAAACTTGTTGTACAAAGTTCCCACGACATCCCCCACCCCGGGTTTCTGCGACGCACTCTGCATGTGCCACAGGAACCCTATCACTACCATCGGCCAAGTGCCCTTCTCCGTCCTCCTCATCACATCACCAGCGTCGAAGGGCGTCCGCCGGGCACAGGTGTCTGCGGGCCTTGTTGCCCTCGGTCGCAGATCTAGGGTGGCATGGGGCCTCGTTGCGACGATGACATGGGCATGGTGCGGCGATGGCTACATAGGCGTGATTCAACGGCGTCGGGGTGAGCCGCTGGCAATAGTGGCGAAGACAAGGGACCGGTAGGGGCAGCCCCCCCCCCCACACACACATTAAGAATTTAGTGCCAATTTACAACGAACAATGACATCTTAGTAATAATGGTTTTTCAATAGTTTGGCCCTTTCCCAACCTATTTTAGCAACACTTGACCCCCCCCCCCAATACATATTTTCTGAGGGTGTGTCCGTGTGGAAGCGACTAGGTCTGTGCTCGCCCAGATCTGATCTCTGGTGGGTTGCGGACAATATGGGCTGGACGGAGGCCGTGGCAAGTTCGGCTCACACGGGAGCTCGGCCGGTGGTGGATCTGGCCACCGTTACACCTAGTCGTATTATTTGCGGGTGCTGGTGGTTGATGGCGCCCATTGGTGGATCGCTTGGGGATCTGTCTTGTTAGAAGGAGTTGTGGATCTGTGGCGGTGTTCCCCTATGGTCCTCCATGATCGTGTCGTCGATCCAAGTCAGGCTTCCCCCAAACACTAAACGGATCTGCATGGATTGAGGTTGTAGGGTGATGCATGCAAGTGCCGCTCTCCTCTTAAGGACGTCGTTGAGGTTCTCCTCCTCGTGCAAGGGTTCCGGGTGAAAACCCTTGTCCAGCTCGGGCTCGACAACAGCGATGCCTGGCACTATCTTCCCTCCTGAGGGCATTCTCGTGTAGCTTAGGTGTCCTAGGGCAACTCGGTTCGATTCTTTAGGCCTTCTGGTACTGTATTTAAGCAGCATAGTAATTTTTCTTTTGGTCTTGGCATTGTACGGTGATTTTTGTTGTTCAATTGTCCCGGGATTTTCTTTGTAAGAGCATATACAATCATGCTCCCATACCCCCCCCCCCCCACCGTAGGCCCAGGTGGACGTCCAGGTCACTGTCCGATAAAAAAAGACCCAGGCGGGCTCCTCGTTTCGGCCCTAAACATGCGGGCTGACCGACACCCCTCATATCCAGCCCAACTCAGATGTAGATATGGGGAGGCTCGGACGAGCCTGAGCACGTCTGCCACGTCATGCTAACCAGTGAGACCCATGCAAAAACACTCTGAAACCCTTCAGTCTGGTGGGCATCTCCTTTGATACTCGATGGCGCCGCCTCGGCACGCCGCTAGACGGCTCTAGTCCAGCTACTTAATTAAGCCGCCCGCCGACACCAAAACCCTACCTCGTCCACATTTACCTCATTTCCTGTTAGTCGTTGTCATATTCCACTCGCTGTCCGCAGCTATCCATGCCTCGTCACTAGGTGGCAACCTACGTCATGCTCACGTTGGAGCTGCGGCTGTAGCTCCTTCAGGAAATCAATGCTAGGCGTGAAGCCCGAATCGTCGTCAGCCTACCTCCAAACTTGCCGGAGTCAGAGGAGGAGGTGGAGGACGAGCAGGAGGACCAGGACGCGGCCTTGGCGGGCGTGGATTTGGCGCCTCCTGCTGTCGGCTTTGGCATGCCCGAGGCACTGTCGGAGTTCGAGGTGGCCTAGGCAGAGTAGGAAGTGGAGCAGCGGGCCATATCCTCGACTTCATCGAGGTGGACGTGAGCTCAACCTCCACTTCCTCTGCCAGTTGGACACGGAGATCGACGAGATGTTCACCAATCTGGAGGAGGAGTTGGAGGAGCCAGAGTTGTGGCAGACAGCAATGTACACGAAGCCCAGCGTGGAGATCGTTGACATCTCCAACAACGAGTAGTAGGCTAGCTTAGGTTATCTACGTAGTACGTAGATTTTATTTTGCACGTTCGATGACGATTTTGTATTATATGAGTTATGTGATTTGGTGACCGAATGTTGTTCAGAGTCCTGGATGAGATCACGGACATGACGAGGAGTCTCGAAATGGTCGAGAGGTAAATATTGATATATAGGACGATAGTATTCAACACTGAAAGTGTTTCGGAGGGTGTCAGGTACATATCGGATCACCGAAAGGGGTTCCGGGCACCCCCAGCAAAAAATATATGGACCTAATGGGCCAAGAGGGAAATGCAGCAGCCGGCAGGGGCTGCTGCGCCCACCATCTGGGCCGCACCAGAGGAGAAGGAACGAGGGGAAGAGAGAAGGAAGAGGAGGGATTCGGCCTCCCCCCTTCCTTCCCTCCTTCCTCCTCCTTCCTTTCCCCTCCGGAAAACATGGTAAGGGGGGCCGAGTTGGACTAGGCCCCCAAGTAGGATTCCTCCTACTTTGGGCACCCCAAGGCTGTCCCCCTCCCCCTCCCACCTATATATACGTGGGGAGGGGCGCCTAGAACACACACCAACAATTGTTGGCCGTGTGCGGCGCCCCCCTCCATAGTTTACGCCTCCGGTGAAGCCCTGCGCGGATTACTTCACCATCACTGTCACCTCGCCGCCGTGCTAACGGAACTCATCTACTTCCTCGACACTTTGTTGGATCAAGAGTTCGAGGGACATCATCGAGCTGAACGTGTGCAGAACTCGGAGGCGTCGTATGTTCGGTGCTTGATCGGTCGGAACGAGAAGAAAGTTCGACTACATCAACCCCGTTGTCAAACGCTTCCGCTTTCGGTCTACGAGGGTACGTAGACACACTCTCCCCCTCTCGTTGCTATGCATCTCCTAGATAGATCTTGTGTGAGCGTAGGGAATTTTTTGAAATTGCATGTTACGTTTCCCAACATTTTTGTGATGAAATTTTGCATGCACGGCAAATATATGTGAAAGTATGTCCCAAAAAAATTCAGAATATTTTATTTTCTTATTTTTTTTTAATTGTACTGTTCACCCCAGGAGCATTTGCTTCTGGGTGTAGAAAGATACTTTCGCTCTAAGAGGGCTTCCTTAAAGCATCTACAGCCACATATGGCAAATCCAGCCCCTCAAAACCCCGCGGACGCGCCAGGGCGCTTCCGCGGGCAGTGACCGGGCACGCCTCAAATTTCACTTCTTGCATCCGGACATCTCATATTAGATTCTTATATCCATACAAAGACATGCAAAATAGTAGAACCTACATACTACGGCGATCCTATCTACTCGTCGAAGATCACGACGATCTCCGTGCCCGGCTCCGGCAGCATGGGCGACCACTGCAGCTCCGGCTCCTCTGGCGCCTCCGCCTCTATCTCTGCGTCGAGCTCGTCGAAGAGCGCGTCGGTCTCCGCCTCCCGTCGTCGAAGGAACGCCCGGTTGGCCTCCACATAGGCCTCATCCTGGATGGACTCCAGGATAGCTTGCTGCGGCCATCTCGTCAGACTGGGCGACGGCGAACTCCGCCTCCGCCTGCTCCATGTTGAAGGCTGGCACCTACTGGTCCGGCTCCTCCGCCTTCATCGGAGCCATGTCCTCCTCCTTCCCCTCCTCCTCTTCCCCTGGCTGTTCCTCCTCCTCCTCCGGCGAGTCCGGAGGCAGCCCGACAGTGATGCGGGCGGCGCGCGCGGCTTCCCTCATCCGGATCTTCTGCTGGATCTCGTAGCGGCGCTTTGGCGTCAGCATGGCATAGTAGGTGATCTTGCTCCGGACCATGGTGAACTACCGGAGCGTGGGCAGAGCGCCAAAGCGAGAAAGGGAGGACATGGAAGGGCTCGGACTGACGGCGCGGAGAGTGGGAGGAGGATGGGTTAGGGTTGCGGGACGCCGGCCACCTTAAATAGCCGGATGTCGTCTTGGGCGGCGAGCCAGAGCGGCGCCACGCGGCGTTCCCACCGTGCCGACGGACGCGGCGTCCGTCGGACCGCCAGGTTTCCGGGCGTTTCCCTATGGGCCACGCCGTCAGACCGACATGGCAGGTGTGCCCGGGCGCGCCCGGGCGACCCCATTTCCGCCCCATATTTGGGCTGAATATGGGGGTACCGATCAGCCCGGACGTTTGAGGGTTGTTTGAGGGGCTCGTCTGGGTCCAAATTTCTTGACCGGACGACCTGCCCGGCCGTTTGAGATGTATTTGAAGGGTCTGGTTGTAGATGCTCTTACTACTCCGAAAATACCTTGCATCGCTCTGCCATTTACTTGTGTTTGTTTCGAGAAGTCTACCAACTTTGGGTGGACTACGGGTGCGTATGTCTGCAGTGTTCGGAGGCGAACCAGCGATACACAGCTGCATTTCCCCAACGTTGAGCAGCCTCAGATTTCCGCGCACACGCGATGATAATCATGACTTTTTAAATGTGAATATCAAGTACATGCATACTTCCAAAACCCCAAAATAAATAAAATAATAGCCGAATTTAGCAGTGATCGAGTCCTATCAGACATGTATGCATGCATGCATGGGAGTAGCACTGTTAATGGGTCAGATGCTCAAAGATTTCCTAGCCTGCATGCAAAACAATTAATTATTGTATACCCGCAAAAGAAAAACAATTATTTTTTTTGAATTTTAAAAATTTGACTGTCAATTCCAGTTTGCGTCATGATCAGCTAAGATCCAACAGAACTGGTCCGAAGAAGCAGTAAAGTACACATATTTATCACCACTTGATGGTCTCCTTCCTTTTTTTACTTTTGGCACTGGCTGGCTCGATCAGAAAACTTTTCGCCCTGCTTTTCCTGGAACTTTAGTCCACACCAAAGGCGAAAGCTCCCGGATCTACCGATCATATCATTCATGTCGATCGATCCCCACAGTGATTAATCTTTGCCACATCGTTCTAATCGCGAGAATGGACGGATCGACGGGACAGCTCCCATGCCGTTAGACCAGCCGGCTAGCTTGCTCTCGCCGCCTTCCTCCGTCGACCAATCTCGCACAAGGAGGCGTCGCCGTCGCTGTCGCCGTCGCGCGTGATTGGGATGTGACACCTTACATACATTACATGGGCTATCTCGCAGCACACGCACATATCGTTTGGAAATATACACTTGTGTCGCCTATCGACTGATCAATAATTAATGCGGCGATCGAGTAGTAATTATTCGCCATGATTAACTCCCACGTTTTTTATTTACAAATCCGGATCCATCGCGTCACGTTGATTCCGGTTTAGTTCATTACGGCATCTCGAACGCAGACTCTCAAACGTCCCGCAATCGTTCTGAACAAGCTGTTCGGACGCATTTTGGTATCTAACATAGTCTTGCATCGGTCTGCCGACACCTCCGGCTCTTTGTTTTCCTGCAAAACGGAAGCGCACAGGGAGAGGGGGGAGGCTTTGCGGGAGTCTGGACTACGCCACGTAGGACTTGGACAACCTCGGCACACTCAACCCCCCCTTCCCTCCCGATGCACTTTTCTTCCACTCCGCCCCTGCTCCTCCGTTGCTTTCGTCCGCACCCTCTTCGTCCAACGCCGTCGTTGTACCTCTCCGACCACCACCCAGATATCCTCGGGCGTCCAGCCCCGACCCATGCACCTGCCCGCGTTGGACTACGCCGTCGTCCACCCAAGATCCCTCCACAGTCAGGTACCCTTCGCCCCCCTCTTGATGCCATCCATGGCAGACACCACGCTTGGTGGGTATTCGGTCAAATGCCACTTAGCTTTTTTGTTGAACTGTTTGTTGTTTTATAGAGTAAGCATGATGGCGGGGTAATCGTTGATCGAGGATGAGTTGTGTGATGTGTACTTGGCCGTATCTGCGGAGTTTGTAGGCATGAACAACGGCTCGGCCTTTTGGTAAACGTGCATGCTTCATTTCACAACCGAAAGAACTTTGCGCCCTACGACATGCACGTTCTCCATGAATGCAATGCGAAGTTTGCTAACGCATCGGTGGTACACCATCTGCAACTTTGTCATGAAGTTTTGCGGTGCGATTGCATGAGGGGAAACCATGTGGCCATCGGGCTCATTAACTATGAAGATCGTAAGTTTGGCTTCTTGCTGCTCTACATGCTTCTCAATTCATTGATTTAGTCAATATTGCAACTTGATAATTATCATGTTGTATAGCCTGAACACGCTGTCGTGATGTACCAGAGGCGAAGCCATTTACGCTCATACTTTGTTGGATGAAGCTCAAGGGGAACTATGTGTGGGACGACATGTGCTGGCTCTGACTCTAGTAACGTTGAATTCCAAAAACCTGTTGAACATCCTACATTTGAACTATTGTTGTACTAGGGATATTTACATATTATTTATGGATACATTGTGCTATTTTTTATAATTATTTGAGTGTTACGGACTTAAGAAAAATACAGGGGCGGTCATTTAGGGGGAAAGGGTTGGATGGCCGGCTTCGTATCCGTGTCCACAGACTGGTTCAGACCTGTCCAGGGACAAATACAATGTCCATTTTATGGGTCAATGTTGCATGACACGTCACCTGTCCATATGTCCAGCTATTGAGCTAGCTAGTTGAGTGTTGTTCTATATCCACTAAAAAAAGTATTGATCTATATAGTGCAAGTATACAACATAGCCAGTTCATTTATGGCCATTAATTTCCCCAAGAAAAGAGTGCTAATTTCACGCAAAATTGAGCGGGGCATCGTAATCTTTTATGGAACATGTATGTACTACATACCAACTTACATCCATCGTCACGATCGACATATACAATTGTATACCATACTTAGCCTTACTATTGTACATCCGTGAGTGAGTACATGCAACTTGCATGCACATACATAAATATGCATGTGAAGTCATTATATAGGTAAACATCTTAAGTCCTCTGTGCAATCTTGCCCACTGATTAATTATTTTTAGTTAATTCCACAGAGAAATAGATCTATCAGGCGTGCATGTTATTCCCAACAAGATGTTGTTTGTTTTCTTCTTGTTCTAAACCTCCCGATGTTTTACACTATAAGGTTTATAAATGTGTTTTTTAATAAAAGAGTGGTTGGTCTCTCTCTTTTTTTTGCGGTTGAGTGATCGATCTCTCTGATATCTATTAGAGAAACTATCTGCTTCACAAACACTACTCCTGCCATTCTACCAGCATTTCACCATCCCAGATCATTACAAAAGCCAAAAAGTGCAAGTACTAAACAGGAAGATCGCCTAAAAGACTCCAGCCATAATCAAATAGGCAAACACCTAAGAACATCAAGTATTAAACACTAGACTAAAACACCATAACAACAAAAAAGACATGAAAATAACTAATGCATCTAGGGGCTAATCTTCTTCAAATGGTAGGTGCAACACCAAGGCAAGTTGCAAAGGAAATATTCAGCCACTAATCTAAAGCACACCTGGCCACCGCCATTGTGAAGCTTCGTAAACCTCACTTGCCACCTACTCTATGAATCTTGTACTTATCATCAGGACCTTTCGATGTTCCTCATTTGTGTGCAAACTTTCCTAGTTTGCTATCCAATGACAAACAATTTTATTAGCACTATTGCATCATTAATTTTTTTCTCTCAAATACAATGTCACTTCACTTGTCCATATAGTCCATAGTATAGCATATACACCAACCAAAACCAATTGTTTTTCTTTTGAATAACTCTTAATCCATCTTCCAAAACAAACGGTTAGATTTTAATGACTATTAATCGAATGCGCATTATCCAATGACAAAATAATTTTAATAGCACTATTGGATCATTAATATTTTTTCTCTCAAATAATATGTCACTTCCACATAGCCATATAATTCATATCATGGCATATACACCAACCATAACCAACTGTTCGTTTTCTTTCGAATAACTCTTAATCCATCTTACAAAATAAGCTGTTATATTTGCAGGGGTATTAATCAAATGCGCATTTTAAAAGCAGCCTCGCAACTGAACCTTGGAAGAATAAAAATGCTCAATGCTCTCATCATGACAATAAAATACACAAACTTTACTCCATTTCCATCCCACCCTAAGAAGATTATTTTTAGTTAGTATACTATTCTTACCAATTAACCATAGAAACACTTTGACTATTGGTGAATTTTTTTATTTTCCACTTGATTTTTTTAGGAAAACCACTATCAGCTGTCTAAATAAAACCTTGACAGTGAACTTACTATAAGTCGTCAACATCATTTATTGTATCTTTTATATTAGATACATCGGTCTCCCCACAACTCAACTGAAGGCTACCCCATTGAAATAAAGTATCACCCCCACAAAGCCTTTTGAATTTGAAACCATCCCAACCATTTTGTAATGCCTCAACCTTTTGTGAAGTCAAGCATAGGCAATTTTCGAAGACTTTTCTCCCATCCACCAGTCTGCCAACAATCTGGTGTTAGCCTCATTGCCCACCAGCTTTTATAGTGTTGATAAAAAATGTCATTGATCTTCATCAGGCTAGACCAGAAGTGAGATCCCACCTTTTGTTTAACCTTACAAAGTCATTTATTATGAGCATGTTCAATTTCTAACGTCCACCACCATTTAGCCATAAAGGCTTTGCACATAAGTTCCAAATTGAATACCCCCAAGCCTCTCCCAGGTCTTTTTTTGCACCAAGTTTTCCAAATAACTAGGTGATATTTCTTCTTATAATCGTCACCTTGCCATACAAAATGAACCAAAAGAATTCATCTCTATTTTTTAACCGAATAGGGATGGGGTAAAATGACATTATATAAAGAGGAATACTACTTCAGGAGGCCTACACTAGGGTTGGTCTACCCGCAAAGTTCAAAATTTTCCCTTGCCAACATCCACACATTTTTCTATCTTATCTTGCATTCATTTCCAAATAGCCATAAATTAATTTATGACTGTTCATTTCCACATGAAAAGATTTCAAATTTCACGCAAATAAAACTGAGTGGGCATCGTAAACTTAAATCACATGCATATACGTAACAACTTGCATCCTTTGTCATGATCGAAAGATACAATTGCATACCCTACACAATTCCCTCATTATGTGCATGCACTTAGCCTTACATTCGTACATCCGTGAGTGAGTACATGCAACTTGCAGGCACATACATACATATGCATGTGAAGTCATTATATAGGTACGCATCTTAAGTTATTCCTCCGTATGATTCTACCCATTTATTACTTATTCTTAGTTAATTCCAGAGAGAAATATAGTTGTCAGGTGTGCTTGGCATTCCCAACTACATGTTGTTTGTTTTCTTCTTGTTGTAAGCCTTCCGATTTTACATTCGAAGGTCTATAACTCATCTTTTTTTGAATAAAAGAGAGGCTGCCCCTCATATTTCTATTAAATAAATCATCTTGTTAAAAAACATTACTCCTAAAAATCTACCTTCATTTCACCATTCCAGATCATACAAAATCCTGGAGGCACAATAACTAAATAGGAAGATCATCTAGGAGACTCCAAGAATAAGCCAATAGACAAACATCAAGGAAGATCATCAAGTCATAACCACTAGATTAAAACAACTAAAAAGAGAAAGGCCCAAAGAGAACTAATGCATCTAGGAGCTATTATTCTCCAAATAGATGGCGCGACACCAAGGGAAACTGCAGAGGAGGTCTTCAGTCACAGACGAAAGCATGCCTGTTCACTGCCTTCGTGAAGCTCTGTAAATCTCACTTGCCACCTGCTTTATGAGTCTTGCCCCCAACATCAGCACCTTTCAATTTTCCACCTTTATCTCCAAAATTACCCGATGTGTTATCCAATGAAAAATCAATTTGATTAGACTATTGGATCAATAATCTATTTTCTTTCAAATACAATATCATTTCTACATGTCCATATAGTCCAGTTTTTAGCTGAAACACCAACCAAAACCAATTGCTTGTTTTCTTTTGATAACTCTTAATCCATCTTTCAAAACAAATAATTGAATTTTCAGAGGTATTCCTTAAATCAAATTTACATTCAAAAAGACTACATACTAGTTGGCAACTGCACATTGGAAGAATAAATGCTCAATGCTCTCATCATGTCCACAAAATCAACAAACATTACTCCCTTCCCATCCACTCGAGGAGCAGATTATTTTTTGTTAAGATGCTATTCTTAACCTTTAGCCAAAGAAAGACTTTGATTTTCGGTGAATTTTGATTTTTCCACAAGTTTTTTTGGAGGAAAACCAGCTGCAATCAATAGTCCATATATTGACTTTACATTGACCTTACCATAAGCTTTCAACATCCATCTAGTTGTATCTCTCCTATCAGATACATCTAATTGAAGGCTATCTCATTGAAACAAAGTGGCCCCATAGAGCCCGCCTGAATTTGAAACCATCCCGGCCATTTTGTAAGGCCTCAACCTTTTGTAAAGTCTGGCCAATGATGTTGCTCTCCACCGCATGAACCTGTTAGCCAATGGGGTTTTATTGTCAAGCCTAGGCGAGTGGGGATAGGGTTCCTTCCAATGACGTCTTGCCGCACATATGGGTTTGTGAGAGTTTGATGTTTCAGTGAATTATGCTTGTCCTCTCTACACATCTTTTATCATTTGCAAGTGCGCCTTGTAGCTTTCATCTTTTGTGGTTTGCGCAATAGGTGAGAGCGGTGTTCATGAGGAGCTCAACTTGTGTGATAGGCATTCTAGAAGTCCTCTCTCAAAATAGCTTGGTTGCCAGTTGTCCATTTGTGTTCTAGGGTGAACCAATCCACGTGTCGACGGTGTGGCGCCTTTCGAAGCGGTACGAGAGAGCAGGGGTCCTCTTCAGTGCCAGAGATAGATGGTGGCGTGCCCATTTCTGACCAATCAGAAATGAACAAGGGCATTTTCCAAATGCCCCCCCCCCCCCGGTGTTTGCCACGACAATGGTAGCCTCTCATTGTTTCGACGACGCTTTTTTTAATTTGTTTGCTTGTTTTTTCCTTGCCCGGAAGTTGTTTTGTAAGCATCGTGTATCTGATGTAATTGATGTAAAAATAACACTGACTCCTGAAAAGATTGGTTGGAGCCAGCCTTAATTTCTTCAGGTGGACATAAAACTTGCCCCCTGATAATCGATTCTTAGAAGAAAAAGGACACGTACACCTACAGTACACATGTGCGTATATAGAGAAAGATCACCAAACCGGGCCGATGTGGGTATTTACCTTTTTTTTAGAATGAAGGCTCAAGTCGAGCCCGGCTTTGAATTAACAAAGCCATCAACCGGCCAGGATTACATCAAACGCCAACTTACAGAGACAGAACAAAGAAACAGCTAAAATGATACAGAGTGTTGTGCAAGCAGCTAAAAGGCTTCCTACCATCTACAAGCAAATATGAAGAAACTAAAGAACAAGACCAGCTTGAAGACAATGAAGCCCTCCACTGAGTGCAATCCATCCCGTCAAGACACCAGCAAGCCTTGCGGAGATCCAGCTAGCATGTAAGGGTAATGCTGACAGCTCCATAGACTCCGACCGAACCGTTGACAACATCCTACATCTCCGAAGAGGCTCCCTAGCCCCTCGCCTGGCACGAGGCGCCGATCCGTCGGACGATGCAAACGCTCTCTCAAGAGCAAAGATGTGCAACCGACGCCATTGCCGCCCGGAAAGCCTGAGCAGGGCACCACCGACCATGTGGGTATTTACCTGCACCTCATATATAGTACTGAAGAGACACACCGAAAATGGGACGGGGCGACTGGCTGCAGGGACTAGTGTATGATGCGTATGCTCCAACAGCCACATTCAACCATGTACGCCTGGCGTGTATATCGTGTAAGTACCATGATATGCACTGATCAATGTACCACACACGTACGTAGGGTATATACGCGCGTGCCACCTTTTATTCCGTCGTGCTGATCGTACAGACTCTGCTTCAATAAGGTGGCTGCATGTGCCCTCATCAACGTACGTACGTACACGGACTGTTGCCGTTCCATATCCATCTCCCCATCTCTCTCTCTAGTCTCTGAAATCTCTCTCTCTCCTGGCGAGAATCTGATCTTGGTGATCTTAGCACGTACACATGAATGCATATTGATCGTATCTGCCGTCGTCATATCCTTGTCTCCTTCCTTGCATAGGCAAAAGGTTAGGGCCGGTTAGATGCTTAGCTGAAACGATGAAACTACCAGTGCCATCGTAGTTCCTTAGCGCGGCCGTGCACGTACGCACGTACGTACTTACCACCTTTAACTCTCGATCGCTAGGTTTATTAGCAATCTACCTTTCTCTCCTAGCAGAAGAGAAGAACGACAGTAGTACTGCACAGTGTGAGATTAAGATCAAATCGTACCTCTCGTTTTAAGAGGTAATAATAATAATAAGAGTAGCTGGATATGTGGATAGATACACGTACGTACCTTGCTTTAAGTTTATCACACGTACTGTCCATCATTTCTGCGTAAATAAAAAACCTACTGTCCATTATTAATCCCCAGCTATGAATATATACTTAATTGGTTGCTTGAATAAGTAATCTACGCCCTGTAATTGTCTGTACGAATACATGCACTTACTTGCAAGCAAAATTTAACTAGCCAGACACGTACGCACACATAAAGGCGGGAGAGAGAGAGAGAGATCTTGAACAGAGAGAGAAAATTAGAGCTAGAGAGATCTTGGACAGAGAGAGAAAATTAGAGAGAGAGAGAGAGAGAGAGGATGATGATGATGATGGTGATGATGGAATGATGAACAACGCTAACTATATGTGGAGTGTGTGATAATGGGCTAATAATTAGCCCTGGCTGATGCTAAATGTGGCCGCGTCGACAGTGGCATATATGTTGCTGCGTACATTACTGTGGGGCTCCGGACGAGCAAACCGGGGCTTCCTTGCGAGCCTGGATCACCTCCTCCCTCCCCTCTCTTCTTCTCCCTCTCTGCCCAGCTAAAGCCACCACCACATCACTCGGAGTTCGTGCTGCGCAAGCATCGTCGTGCCCGATCGATCGCGACACCGGCTAGCCGGTGCACGCGTGTGCCGTCGTACGTCCTCCCCCTCCTCCGCCTCTTCCGCCTCCGTTTAATTTCCCCGGCCCCTGCGCCTGGGAATTAATGCGTAGAGTACTTACTCCATTGCTAGCTAGCTCTGGATCCGTCCGGCCGCGCCACCGGCCGACGCGCACACGCGGGGAGGGGAGGGTGATGGAGACCGCCGGCCGGACCGGTCGAGCTACAGGGTAGACAAGGCTTTGTAGCTGTACTATTGTATCATCACCCCTTTTTTGTTGCTTGCTCCCATACACTTCTTCCTCCTAGCTACATACAATTATTCCCTCCGGTCCGGTCCAGGGCTCCGGCAGCGGCAGCGCCAAGCTATATATATTTCCTTCCTGCCCACCAAGCTCCCAACCTCATTCATACATACTCTAGCATCACACAAGGTTCAAGCTACAGCAACATAGATATATGCCCTGCCTAATTCCTGCTACCTACTCTACATACCTAGCTTCTTCTCTCCTCTCTGGAGATCTTGTCAATCTCTCTCTCCTCCGTCTAGCTAGTTAGAGCTAGCTCAATTGGTGCCTTTAGGCAACGAAGTTCATCGAGATCTCTCATCCATACCCGTAGTACAAATCGCAATTCACAATTCAAATTGTAGAGAGAGTCGAGCTGAGCTGAGCAGGGGGAGGTTTCAGAGGGAAGATAGTGCACAGATAGAGAGATAAGTGTTTCCATGGGGCTGAGGGACATCGAGATGACGCTGCCGCCGGGGTTCCGCTTCTACCCGAGCGACGAGGAGCTGGTGTGCCACTACCTGCACGGCAAGGTGGCCAACCAGCGCTTCGCCGGAGGAGCCGCCGGGACCATGGTGGAGGTCGATCTGCACGTCCACGAGCCATGGGAGCTGCCAGGTCAGTTTAACTACTGTTAGATATATAGTTACTACGTAGTACCCCATCCTTCTCTTGTCCCTCTCCAGCAATCTTATTAATTACTAGCTACTTGATCGATCTCGATCCAGTATGCTGTTAGTCCCTCTCCAGCAAGCTACATGTCTCTTAATTAACTTAACTCCATTCCATGGAATGATTTACTAAGGACGCAACCGCGTTTTATTGGCTCCAATTGGGTCTTGTCTTCGTTTTTGTTAATTAGTGCACTAAATTAGTACTACTCATCAACTTGTCATACCGTTTGTATATACATGCAAAACAAAGATTGTATATGCATGCATATACCATCTCGATCCTAGCAATTCCTGCAAGTACTGTGTTGCTTCTAGCACAAGTTTCTCCTAAGAATTTTATTAAGTGGGCTACCACTGCAAGCATGAACTTCCTATAATTAATCTGTCTAACTCTGCAGTACTGTAGTAAAATTCTTTGGATTAATTAAGGAATTGGCTTGCAAGTGGCAAATTTATATCAGCGTTTTTTCTCCACCCCTTCCCCTCTATGAGCACTTCTACCAAGAAACTTAAAATTCCCCAATGTTTTGAGGCTTAAAAGGACTAGTGCATACATTCTTTTGCCCCTCGACTTCTCTTTCTATCTGTAATTGTACAACAGGATATGATCTAATTGAGCACATACGTTTGCGTGTACACTTGGGGTTGAAAAATCCTAATCAACGTCCACTGAAGTTTCTGTTGCTAATTGTGCGTCTGGCTGGCCATGGTGGTATGCAGACGTGGCGAAACTGAGCACAAACGAGTGGTACTTCTTCAGCTTCCGCGACCGCAAGTACGCGACGGGGCTGCGCACGAACCGCGCCACCAGGTCCGGCTACTGGAAGGCCACAGGCAAGGACCGCGTCATCCGCAGCCCGAGGTCGTCGTCATCCCGCTCTGGCCGCGCCGCCATCGTCGGCATGCGCAAGACCCTCGTCTTCTACCGCGGCCGCGCCCCCAACGGCAGTAAAACCTGCTGGGTCATGCACGAGTTCCGCATCGAAAACCCTCACGCCCCACCCAAGGTCTGTTTAATTGGCATCTGATCTTGCTTGAGTCTTTTCAATTGATTTGAGATGCTAATATGTGTGTTTTCATTTGGATTGTGTCTGTGCAGGAGGACTGGGTGTTGTGCAGAGTTTTCCACAAGAAGAAAGCTGACACGGAGTACGCCATGGACGGCGAGCAAGAGATCGTCGGGGGCATGGCTCGCAGCGCTGCTGCCGTGAGCGGATCCAACTACGTCAGCTCCTCCGCCTGCCACGATCCTCAGTATCACCACTCGCCTACGGCGCCGTTCCCTTCCCTTGGCGCCGGAGGCCACCCTTACCAGCTCACGTCCTGTGATCATCACCACACCCACGGCGCGGCCGGCGTCTCGCTCGCCGACATGGACCCCTTCGCGGACATGCCACCGCTGACGAGCTACGACAGCATCCTCGACTTCAGCCAGCAACTTCAGGGCGGCGGCGCTGGTTTGAGGGACGGCGCCGGGGATCAGTGTGGTGGGGAGCTGATGGACCTTGGGCTGCAGGTGCAGGAGGAGCACTACAACTACAACAGCTTGATGTAGATGTGAATATATGATATGGATCGGTGGGTGCTGCATGCTGCTATTGCTCGGCCATACACAGTAGTGTGTATTGGCCATCATTATTCGTTTGTGATCTTGTGCAGATTTCGTTATTTGTGCATGTAGTGTAGGGTAGAAGCATAATACATACTATATACATACTATTGCAATGGGTTATATAATTGATCTCGATTGATTAGGATATGTGAGAGTGTGAGGCTGGTGTGTCATGTACATATGTACTGTATGGATCATTTCTGTTGTTGGAGAATGGTTACAAGTTGGGGCATTTGATGTTGTTGTTCGTATACCTGTAATGACTAATAATTATCTATACATGTTCAAATTATATCAGCCTGTATATTGTGAACAAGTTGAGACTTAGTTGATGTAGGACGGGCTATCCATTATGTTCTCTGAGTGTCTAAGGCTCAATAGACTTAGGAAGTCTTAAATCAGAGTCCGTGGGTGTGAGCATTACGACATTACTCTTGATTTAACAATTTGACATTTTAGAAGAAAGGGTGAATCTCACTATTTACTCCTCTAAGTTTCAAGTTACAATTTGTGGCATTTCTTACCCATTTAGTAGAAGTTTCTCCAAAATACCCCATTAATTTAAGCAGGTTTCTTCAATTTTTATACCTTCTAGGGTTTTGCCCCCACTATGTTAGGCGAGGCCTACTATTAGTAGGACGTGGCTATCGATGGTGCACTCATGTGGGTGCGTCCTGATGCGGCAGATGAGGCATCAAGCAAGCTAATTCATCCAAAACAGCAACCCCAAGTCGGGCTAAATCACACCCGAGCAAGTCCCTTCTCTCCCTGAATGCGAGTTTGCGATTTGGTAGCGCAATCGATGGTGGTGGTGGAGTCTTGAAGTCGAAGCCACCGCAACTGGTATTATAGAGGGGTTAGCGCCGGGATTTCTACTGTTGACAATCTAGAAAGAAGGAAATTTAGAAATATCTACCTAGTACGCCTAATCTTCCTTCCGTGATCACCTCGATGGTGTGACCTTAGCCTACTCTACGGCTCGCCTTCGCTACCCTAACTCCCATGCAATGAAACGAGGACTAGGAGAAGGTGCAAATCGATTCATGGGAGCTTGTCCGACTACAACTCAGGCGCAGGCAACCCCTACGCCACAGTGACAGTGCCTCGCGGGATGTACCTTCAATGTGGAGGCGAGTCAGAGGAACGTCAGGATGACAGTGGGACCCAAGTTCTAGAAGAATGCAAAGTTCTTTAAAGGGACAAAGAATGAAACAAACTTGCTTAAATGGCCTATTTTGAAGAAATTGCCGATGAATAGGGTAAAAAGTGTCAGAAACAAAAACTTGTGGCTAATAAGTAGATCCCGGTATTATAGAAATTACGTGCAACTTTAGGGTTGGAATTTGACGCGGTCAAATCTTGAAATGATTTGCGATCAGAGAGAGAGCACTGTTGTGCAATAAAGATCGGTGTTAATTCATTTACTGTATCGCAGAAAAGGCGTGCTCATTTCTTAATAACGTTGTCGTACGAACAATAACAATAACACCACTCTTTCCACGTCATCTCATGAAGCATGACTTCCCTACATGCATGTACGAGACTAGGTCAGCATTATCAAGCATGACTTCCCTACATCCCTGAACGACTAGGTCAACATCCCCTCACAGTACTGTCCTTAATGCATGCATGCATGCATGCATCATGCGTGGAATTTTCAACGTACAGTACGTATACCGATCCTATTCATCACCGCTCACTGCGCGCCTGCGAGCTGTAACTGGAGTGTGCACGCACGCTACGGCTACGCTTACGTGAACGCGGCATAGTTTTCCACGTGAAACAGGCAGAGAATTTTAACTTGGCGTACGAGACTACTATGTCGACACAGTACGCCTAGTAACCAGTAGGTTAGTAGCCTGGTTAACGACCCGGTAGGGGTACGAACGTAGTGGCCGATAGCTAGCTACCAACAATGAGCCACTGGTGGTGCTGCATGCGTACGCATGTGCCTTCCTGGCTCCTGCCTCCTCCAGTCCTCCTGCTACTGTGCTGAACCTGCGCGCAGACCCACCACGGATGTAGTAATCACTGGATAGGGGGGGCACACACCGCACAGCCCGGCCCTCCCTTCGATCCTTTCTCGTCTCTGTCCGGCCGATCGTGTCCTGTTCCCCGGCCTCTCTGCTCTGCGCCGGCCATGCCGACGCCGGGCATACGTCTTTGGACGGTGGTGCATGCCACTAGCGGCCAGCAAAGGCCTGCGTTGGATCACCGACCGCCGGATTCTTCCGGTAACTTTCAAGGGGAAAGGGAAAAGTTGATCATTGACCGGAGATGCTGGTGCTTGTATTGAATGCCCGTGCACTAGCTGGAAGTGGACACTCCTCACAAGCCATAGCTGTGAACACAATTGATTCCATTTCCAGCGAGTCAAACGTTTGTTCATTAAATTTTGCAAGCGCTCAAAACATTTGGTCATATTTGATACTCCCTTCATTCCCTTATACAAGGCCATTATGAAAAATACATTTTGCATCTATACAAGGCCACGCGAATCAACCTGTAGTTGAATGGTTAGAGGGACTGTGGTATCCCTAGCCCATCAAGGTTCAAATCCTGGTGCTCGCATTTATTCCTGGATTTATTTCAGAATTTCCGGGCGCATTCAGTGGGAGGAGACGTTCCCGTCGACGACGAGGCGCCTACGGTGACTTTGTAAATCTCAAGATGATATGCCGGCTCAGTCTTTTGGAGGTGCTCATAGGGGTAGAGTGTGCGTGTATGCGTTCATAGGGATGAGTGTATGCACGTGTATATGAGCGCGTGTGTCTGTACTGATGTCCAAAAATCTATACAAGGCCACCAACAATAATCGAGACAAAAATTAATGATGTTCCCTCGTACTAGCAACTTGTTTAATACTTGCATGCATGTAGTTCCTTAACTTTCCTTCCTTGCATATATTAATGATAGTGGTTAACGAGAAGAAAAGTTACGTTACAAAGCAGTCATTAAATTTTACCTTGGCACCTATAATCTGAGTTTGTGGCCTTGTATAAGGGAATGGAGGGAGTATCGCCAAATTTCAGATTTTTTGGATTCTGTTCATAGAGTTTAGTTTTTTCAATGTGCTATTCACCCGGGTGTCCTTTACCTCGTTTGGTTCCATGGGATCCGGTGGCTAATATTGCTGCTATCTCTTGTGAAGTACTCCTCCGTTTATGCATACAAGGTCGCTTTGTTTCTTTGTGTCAAGCTTTAACTTATAAATATTGTTAACAAAATATAGATTGTATGTCATCGGAAAATATCATCGGAAAGTTTTTTGAAATGTGCATCCCCCGACATACTTTTGTGGCAGATAACTAATTTTTTATTGAAAAAATTAATAGTCAAAGTTAGACATAAAAATATGAAGTGGTCTTGTATACAGAAATAGAGGGAGTAAGATATTGTGAATGATTATGTGGGGCTAGTATGGACTTTGCACTGCCACAAATAAGGAGTTAAATTATAGTGTCATTAAAACATAAATGCCAATAAGGGAAGATATATAATTCAATTAATGTTATCTTTGCTTTTCAATGGTTTGGTCACAACACAATATGCACCACGTGTACTAATTTATTTATTTATTGATGTTGACACTATATTCTACCAGATCATATTATTTACACAAATGATGTGACATTTGTAAGAAACATGTATGAATATATCATACACAATTTTTCTAATACCTAAATATGTTGATTATAAATTAATCATACTATAGAGATAGTATATTTTTAACATTAGAAACACATGGTATAATGTTTGAATATTTATGTGGCGTGATGATATATCAGATGATTTTTAATCTAAAACCTTGGAATGTCCTAAGATTAAGAAAAAATATACTTCAAGCTGCATTATGGCATACATTTTACATTGTACATTTTTTTGGCCTAAAATCTTAGTGAATGGCGCTAAAGGGGGCTTTTAGTTAGCAATTTGTTTTTCGAATGTATGCCATATTTTATTTCGAATGAACATACACAGTATAAATGAAAGTCTATATTTTTTGGCAAAGGGGAAATCTCTTCTTGAAAATAGAGAACACTAAATATGTCAAGTCCATTTCCTATTTATTTTATTGTACCTACCATATCTGTATAAACACAATTGCCTGCAATCAATCAATGGCTACGATTAAATTGCCCTCTTAAAACTTCTCATAGAAATTTCAACATGAACTCAAATCTCTCTCTCTCTCTCTGTCTCTCTCTCTCTCTGTCTCTCTCTCTCTCTCTCTCTCCTCCCCCTATAGCAATCCATATTTTGTGGCAATTCAACAATGTGTTTGTTTTCCGGCAGTTTATTTATGTGAATTTTTTTGCCTAGTCCTATTATTGGCGTAAGTAATATAATATGGCAAAATGTGTGGTTTTTTCAAGATACACTTTCTAAACGCAAATGAAGAAAGGCCGAGTTTTGACACAGACACTTTTGGGATGCTTTTATTAACCAACGAATGGCAAGCTCTCTTCCTTATTTAGCTTCCACATTTGGCCAACGAAGAAAGTACATGCCTATTCTTACTTTCCCTATTTTTTTCCTATCCAAATAGGTTCTATGAAGGAAATATGCCCTAAAGGCAATAATGAAGTTGTTATTTATATTTCCATATATCATGATAAATGTTTATTATTCACGCTAGAATTATATTAACCGGAAACTTAGTACATGTGTGAATACATAGACAAACAGAGTGTCCCTAGTATGCCTCTACTAGACTAGCTCGTTAATCAAAGATGGTTAAGTTTCCTGACCATAGACATATGTTGTCATTTGATAAACGGGATCACATCATTAGAGAATGATGTGATGGACAAGACCCATCCGTTGGCTTAGCATAATGATCGTTTAGTTTTATTGCTATTGTTTTCTTCATGACTTATACATGTTCCTCTGACTATGAGATTATGCAACTCTCGAATACCAGAGGAACACCTTGTGTGCTATCAAACGTCACAACGTAACTGGATGATTATAAAGATGCTCTACAGGTGTCTCCGATGGTGTTTGTTGAGTTGGCATAGATCAAGATTAGGATTTGTCACTCCGTGTATCAGAGAGGTATCTCTGGGCCCTCTCGGTAATGCTCGTCACTATAAGACTTCCAAGAAATGTGACTAATGAGTTAGTTGTGTGATGATGCATTACAGAACGAGTAAAGAGACTTGCCAGTAACGATATTGAACTAGGTATGATGATATCGACGATCGAATCTCGGGCAAGTAACATACCGATGACAAAGGGAACAACATATGTTGTTATGCGGTTTGACTGATAAAGATCTTCGTAGAATATGTAGGAGCCAATATGAGCATCCAAGTTCTGCTATTGGTTATTGACCAGAGATGTGTCTCGGCCATGTCTACATAGTTCTCGAACCCATAGGGTCCGCACACTTAACGTTCGATGACGATTTGTATTGTGAGTTATATGTGATTTGATGACCGAAGTTTGTTCGGAGTCCGAATGAGATCACAGACATGACGACGAGTCTCGGAATGGTCGAGACATAAAGATTGATATATTGTACGATGTTATTCGGACACCGGATGAGTTCTGAGAGGTACCGGGTAACTATCGGAGTGCTGGAGGGTTATCGGAACTCCCCGGGGGAACTAATGGGCCTTCATGGGCCCTAGTGGGGAGAGAGAAGGGCCACAAGGGGCTGGCTGCCCCCCCCCCCTTGGCAGTCCGAATTGGATTCGGGGAAGGGGGCGGTGAGGGAGTCCTGGATTAAGGGGTCCTCGGATAGCCGGACTATATCCTTCGGCCGGACTGTTGGACTATGAAGATACAAGATTGAAGACTTCGTCCTGTGTCCGGGTGGGACTCTCCTTTGCGTAGAAGGCAAGCTTGGCGATTCGGATATGTAGATCTCCTCTCTTGTAACCGACTCTGTGTAACCCTAGCCCCTCCGGTGTCTATATAAACCGAAGGGTTTAGTCCGCAGGACAACAACAATCATAATCATAGGCTAGCTTCTAGGGTTTAGCCTCTACGATCTCGTGGTAGATCAACTCTTGTAATACTCATATCATCAAGATCAATCAAGCAGAAAGTAGGGTATTACCTCCATCGAGAGGGCCCAAACCTGGGTATACATTGTGTCCCCTGCCTCCTGTTACCATCCGCCTTAGACGCATAGTTCGGGACCCCCTACCCAAGTTTCGCCGGTTTTGACACCAACATTGGTGCTTTCATTGAGAGTTCCACTGTGTCGTCACCATAAGGTTTGATGGCCCCTTCGATCATCGGCAACGATGCAATCCAGGGTGAGGTTTTTCTCCCCGGACAGAT
Source organism: Triticum dicoccoides (assembly GCF_002162155.2). NCBI lineage: Eukaryota > Viridiplantae > Streptophyta > Magnoliopsida > Poales > Poaceae > Triticum > Triticum dicoccoides. The sequence continues at coordinate 611,287,634 of NC_041390.1, forward strand.
CATCATATTCAGCGGCTTCGTACTACGGGCCAACTCGCTTGGCCATATGGAGCAGATCGAGAGCTACGCCCCTGGCCATCAGGTCAGGTTTGGAAGCTTGAACTATACTGCCGACATCCGAGGAGACTTGATCTTCGATGGATTCGAGCCCATGTCAGGTGCGTCGCACAGTCACGACGAGCATGACTTAGCTCTGCCACCGGACGGTGTTCGAGAGATCACACCTGTGGCTACTTCGGCCCTCAATCCCGAGCAGATAGTGTCGTCCGAGGACGGGCGGATGGACCCCGCCACGGAGGCCGCACACTCAGCGGCGATAGAGCCAAATACTGACTCCACATCCTATGAGACCTGTGTTGCCGGACCCTTGGATCCGTCCCCAGCCACAGGCTCCGAACCTCCTGCGTCCATGCCTATTGAATCTGATTGGGCACCGATCATGGAGTTTACCTCCACGGATATCTTTCAGCACTCGCCCTTGGGCGACGTGCTAAATTCATTAAGGTCTCTCTCCCTGTCAGGAGACCCTTGGCCGAACTATGTCTGGCTTGAGTGGAAAGCGGACGACGAAGAAATTCATTCCCCACCCACCACCCACTAAATAGCCATTGTCGACGACTTAACCGACATGCTTGATTTCGACTCTGAAGACATCAACAGTATGGACGACAATGCAAGAGAGGAACAGGAACCACCGCCCATAGGGCGCTGGACAGCCACTTCATCACACGATATATACATGGTGGATACACCAAAAGAAAACAATGACGAGGTACGGAAGGATGCAGTGGAGGATAATTCCCTCGAGAAGCAACCAAAGCAATGACGTAGGCGTCGCTCCAAATCCCGCCTCGGCAAAAACAGCGATAACAGCGCAAGAAAGAATAATACCCCGGTTGACTCCAAAGCAAACGACGACCACATGGACCCCACGACAGAGCAGGATGAACCAGCGGACGGCGAACATAGTACGAAGCCGCTGTCCGATCATGGCAACGCCGAGGGTAAAACTCATCAACCTATCTCCGGAGAGGAGAACAATCCGGACGATGATGCACACATCATCCCGGAAAGGCACTTGGAGCAAGAGGACCTCCATAGAAGGCTTATTGCCACCGCGAGGAGTCTGAAGAAGCAGAAGCAAAGGCTTAAGGCTGCGCAAAATACACTCAACAGTAGATGGAACAAAGTGCTCGACACTGAAGAAAAGTACGGTGGCAGCCGCCACACAAAGAGATATCCAAAGCGCAAACTGCTGCCCGAATTCGATGACAAGACTTTAGAGCCTATACAGCCGAAAAATAAAACGGCCGATCAGCAAGATCGACCACCCCGTGGCCGCGATAGGGTGGCTAACGATGTCGCACATAAGTCAGCACATGATTTACGTGAGGACTTGCACCAAAAAGCCGGTATGACCAGGTCCATCTATGGATCTAGGAAGCGCGCTCCGACACAGAATCAAAATTGAACACTACAACCGTCAGAATGCCATGACATATCCAAATACAGGGGTGCCGGGCACCCCCTATACTTCACCGATGAGGTTCTGGATCACGAATTTTCAGAAGGATTCAAACCCATGAACATAGAGGCATACGACGGAACGACAGACCCTGGGGTCTGGATTGAGGACTTTATCCTTCATATCCACATGGCTCATGGAGATGATCTCCACGCCATCAAATACTTACCCCTCAAGTTCAAAGGACCAGCTCGACACTGGTTGAAGAGCCTCCCCGAAAACTTAATTGAAAGTTGGGAAGAGCTTGAAGATGCTTTTAGGGCTAATTTTCAAGGGACCTATGTATGACCTCCGGATGCAGACGATTTAAGTCATATAATTCAACAGCCCGGAGAGTCAGCCCGAAAGTTTTGGAACAGATTCCTCACTAAGAAGAATCAAACTGTTGACTGCCCGGACGCCGAAGCCTTAGCGGCTTTCAAACACAGTGTCCGGGACAAATGGCTCGCCAGACACCTCGGCCAGGAAAAACCGAGGACAATGGAAGCCCTAACAAGCCTTATGACCCGCTTTTGCGCGGGCGAAGATAGTTGGCTAGCCCGTAGCGGCGCCAGCGACCCAGGCACATCCAAAGTCAGGGATGGCAATGGAAAACCACGACGCAATAAAAGCAAGCATAGAAACAATGAAGACAGCCCAGACAACACGGGGGTTAACGCCGGATTCAGGAGCTCTCGACCTGGTCAACGGAAAAAGCCATTTAAAGGCAGTAGAGATGGACCATCCAGCCTAAACAAGATTCTGGACAGATTATGTCAGATTCATGGCACCTCTGACAAACCCGCAAATCACACCAACAGAGAATGCTGGGTCTTCAAGCAATCTGGCAAGCTAAGCGCCAAACACAAGGGGAGGGAGACACCAAGCGAAGACGAGGATGAGCCTCGCCAGCCGAACACCGGGGGACAGAAAAAATTCCCACCGGAGGTCAAAACAATGAACATGATTGAAGTAATGAAGAGGAGGAGCAAAGGCACACTCCAAGACGTATGCGCTGTGGAGCCCTCTACCCCCAAGTTCAACCCTTGGTCGGCCTGCCCAATCACTTTTGATCGCGGGGATCACCCGACTAGTATCCGGCACGGAGGATCGGCTGCCTTGGTACTAGACCCAATAATTAACGGATACCATCTCACCCGAGTCCTTATGGACGGTGGCAGTAGTCTTAATCTGATATATCAGGACACAGTCCGCAAAATGGGGATAGACCCAACAAGAATCAGCCAAAGCAATACTACCTTTAAAGGAGTAATACCAGGCCCAGAGGCCCGCTGCACGGGCTCTCTAGTACTAGAGGTTGTATTCGGTTCTCCCGACAACTTCCGAAGTGAAAAGTCAACCTTCGACATCGCTCCATTTTGAAGCGGCTATCAAGCACTACTCAGAAGAACAGCCTTAGTTCGTTTTAATGCAATACCGCATTATACTTATCTTAAGCTTAAGATGCCCGCTCCACGTGGCATCATCATAGTTAGCGGAAACACAGAACATTCCTTACATGCGGAAGAACGTGTGGCCGCTTTAGCAGCCGAACACTGAACGCCCTATTCAACCAGAATAAACGATCGGTCGTCAAGACCGCGGACACGGCTAGACGAGTCCGGCGCACCACTAGCTGTAACAGCTCAGATAAACCTAAGACTGGGTCGATGAACATACCCCCATAGGTGGTGCTAGGGGCTTCCCACATGTAAAAAGGACTACAGTTCGGCTTGATCTTATTTAGATTGAATTTTAATGGTTTATTAAGAATAACCAATTTTCCGCACGAAAACTTTCACCTGGGCTTTTCTCTCTTACAGATGATCATCGTGCTACACCCTTCCAGGATACGGCATAACGGAGACACAGGCGCAGACATGCAGCAGAGGCCCGTTCAAAGGTTTCTTTTTAGATTAAGACCTTGTGTAAACCTTTTTTACTGTCTCTTGTTGCTTCACACCCTCAGGATACTCAACATAACCAAGAGGGATGCTGACGTTATTGACATTTTGTCACGTCAGACTAATGCACGTACCTGGAAATTCAAGGCTTATTATCGAGGGCGTTACTCAGCCCAGTATATATTGTAAAGACCGAATACCTTACGGAGTGTTCGGCGTCGCGAGTTTGGTCTTACATGCATCAGCTCTGAATCATGTCTTTGGTCAATAGTTGGGTTTGCCCAGCTCCCGTATTTTGCTACCTTACGTTCCGCTCTATCGGCTAAGGTGGCACCGGGAGAACTACTGCGATTGTGCCCTGGTTCATCTGGATGAGCACCTCAGGAGAGAAAGCTGAAAACCGACTGTCATAATAAAGCGCGAGACTGGTCAACCACTCGAGGACTCAGCGGAATCTTCGTGATTCCTCCGCATTAACGAAGGACCTGTTTCCCGGTCATGTATATACGCGCACCGTATTCGAATAAGCGCGGAAGTACAAGGGGCTATATAGTAGCCCCACTGTCAAACTCCTATGGCTAAGTGAAAGTGTTAAAGCAATATAGTCCGATTGCCTTGTTCGCCGCACTATCACCTCCTTAATGGACCAAGACGTTGGATCAAGTGTGAATACGCACTTTTCCGAACACCCCCGCATTATATGCGTGGGGGCTGAAGCCGACGACTGCAAACTTTCAGGTTATATACATACATAAAACGGCCGCACAGGAGGCATCATAATACTTTCAGGCAAAAGTATAAACACAGCCTTTTATAAGCCAAATAGCATGTTTTTACAAATTGGGATACATGTCACTCGAACATGATACTCTTGGAGAATTGAGCCTCTATTAAACGAGCGCCTTCTAGTACTTCTTCAAAATAGTGCTCGGACGAGACCTGGCCTACGGCCGGACCCCGGGTTGCAATAGCAGTGGCATCCATCTCTGCCCAGTATGTCTTAACACGGGCAAGAGCCACCTGCGCATCCTCTATGCACACCGACCTCTTTACAGCGTCGATATGCGGCACAGCACCAAGGAATCGTTGCACTAAACCAAAATAACTATTCGGCCTTGGTCCTTCCGGCCAAAGATGATCCACGACAGACGTCATGGCAAGCCCGGACAACCTATGGAGCTCAGCCCACTCAGCCATTTGCTCATTTAATAGCAGCGGGCGCGTTGGAGCACTGAACTGCGACCAGAACAACTTCTCCACTTCGTGATCTTTTTGACCTTTGAGAAACACAGTCGCATCAGCAACACTCATTGCCAAGTCCGAATACGCGTCTGTAGCACTCCATAATTGATCCAGAGGGGCATACTTCGGATCTCCAAACTTCGTGCACAACAAAAAGGGCTTCCCAGCCATGATATATCTGGCTTGACGAAGCTCCTCCTTCGTCGCTCTGATTTTAGAGCGGGTCTCCTTGGCTGCTACCATGGCTTCCTCCAGGTCCGTCGCTTTTGCTTGGCTTTTCTTTTCAAGAAGCTCATACCGATCGGCGGCATCCTTCAGCTCAACGGCCATCTTGACTATTTTATCTTCGCTCTGGCGATGAGCAACCTGTTCGGCTCTTAACTCTTCGGCCGCCTTTAGAGCGGCCGCATCACTTCTCCTGGCTCGTTCCTTGGCTCGGGCAAGCTCCGCCCGAAGGGTCTCCACGGCGGAAGCTCCACCTGCAGTCACAGCATGTTATAGATACTAGCATCATGCTCCTCTTAATATATGTTGACCACCGAAGAATACATACCCTGTGCCTCGTCAAGCCGCTTGTTCACAAGCACGACGTCGGCATCTGTCGTATCAAGTTGCCGCCTCAGTTCCGCAAACTCACCAGTCCGGCCAGCCACCGGACCCTCAGCCGCCTGCACATGTGAGCAGCATGATCATTACCTGCGACTATGATCCTCTGTTTGTCGCCTCTAGACAGCAACCAGAGTTTCAGGGGCTACTATCTGTATAGAGCACACCTAGCGTGTGCGGTACCATCAAAAAAATTATATATTACTTTGCGTACCTCAAAGCCTCTTAGCAGGCTCGTAAAAGCTTCATGCAACCCACTTTTGGCGGATGAAATCCTCTCAACCACCACACCTATTAATGTACCATGCTCCTCCGAGATAGCCGCTTGCTCCAGAAGACCCATCAGTACGTCCGGTTGTGCACCAGACAATCCCAGACTCTTTCTGTTGCTCTCCTTAGGAGCCGAATACTCTGGACTTCGGGTGGCCGAAGGGTTACCTTCTAGCCCTGGTGGATCAGGAGAATCCTCCGTGATGACACCTCAGGGTCGTCCGCCCCAGGAGACTAGGAGACAGGGGGAGACATTTCACTCTCCATCATCTCCGGAAGAAGATCCCCCGAAGACGAACTCTGTCGAGAAGGGCTACGATCCGAACTGCAAGACATATGTCTCGGTTATTGTCCTCGGAGATAAAGCAGGATATATTTATTAAAAGTACACTGGTTCACTTACAGCTTGGTGGAGGGCTGATCCCCTTGTGGGCACTGTGCGGCAAGGATGCCATCCGAGGAAGGGCCCCCTGGCGAAATATTCTTCCCTCGTTTGGAAGCCCTCGTTTCCAAGTCCCTAGAGGCGGTCCTCTTCTTTCCTTGGGGAGAGGGAACTTTAGATTCCTCTCCCCGGTTATCCTCCTTCGCGGAGACACTAATTCCCCCGGTTTGGATGAGTAACGCGTGAGGCCCGCTTTCGGATTCTTTATCCCTCCCTTTATCTTCCCCTGATGACACTTGATAAAGTGCGTGCTCAAGCATCCTGGCTAGTACAGGATCCGGTGAGCCTTCAGGAAAGGGGGCCGAACACCTGATCATCTTCGCCTTTCTTATCCAGTCCTGGCCAAGAGCAATTTTTTCAGAATGATGTTATGATAAATGAAAAGACGACGTGTTCGGTCGCAGAATTACTTACATGGGTATCTGGACGATTGCAGTTTAGACCCGCATACTCGGTGGTGTCCGGACACTTTATTCGTGATCTGAAGAACAATCCATACATCCCTTCAAGCGTCATGCCGAAGAATTGCTGAATAGTTCGCGGTCCTTCCAGGTTGAACTCCCACATACGGAGAGATCGACATTGGCATGGCAGGACCCGGCGAACTAGCATAACTTGCATCACCTTGACGAGACTGACATCCCTCCTAAGGAGATCGGATGCGACTCTGCAATGTCGGTACGTCATTAACTGGCCCCCAGTCCAACCCCTTGTTGACCCATGACGCCAGTTGTGGCGGGGGGGGGGCGAAGGAAGGCGGGGGCGGCTACCCACTTAGTACATCGGGGAGCTGTGTGATGACCCACAAGTATAGGGGATCTATCGTAGTCCTTTCGATAAGTAAGTGTCGAACCCAACGAGGAGCAGAAGGAAATGATAAGCGGTTTTCAGCAAGGTATTCTTTGCAAGTACTGAAATAAGTGGTAACAGATAGTTTTGTGATAGGATAAATTGAAACGAGCAACAAGTAACGAAAGTAAATAAAGTGCAGCAAGGTGGCCCAATCCTTTTGTAGCAAAGGACAAGCCGGAAAAAACTCTTATAATAGGAAAAACGCTCCCGAGGACACATGGGAATATCGTCAAGCTAGTTTTCATCACGTTCATATGATTCGCGTTCGATACTTGGATAATTTGATATGTGGGTGGACCGGTGCTTGGGTGCTGTTCTTACTTGAACAAGCATCCCACTTATGATTAACCTCTATTGCAAGCATCCGCAACTACAACAAAAGTATTAAGGTAAACCTAACCATAGCATGAAACATATGGATCCAAATCAGCCCCTTACGAAGCAACGCATAAACTATGGTTTAAGCTTTCTGTCACTCTAGCAACCCATCATCTACTTATTACTTCACAATGCCTTCCTCTAGGCCCAAATAATGGTGAAGTGTTATCTAGTCGACGTTCATATAACACCACTAGAGGCTAGACAACATACATCTTATCAAAATATCAAACGAATACCAAATTCACATGACTACTAATAGCAAGACTTCTCCCTTGTCCTTAGGAACGAACGTAATTACTCACAAACCATATTCATGTTCATAATCAGAGGGGTAATAATATGCATATAGGATCTGAACATATGATCTTCCACCAAATAAACCAACTAGCATCAACTACAAGGAGTAATCAACACTGCTAGCAACCTACTAGCACCAATCCCGGACTTTGAGACAAGAATTGGATACAAGAGATGAACTAGGGTTTGGAGATGAGATGGTGCTGGTGAAGATGATGATGGAGATTGCCCTCTCCCGATGAGAGGAGCGTTGGTGATAACGATGGTGATGATTTCCCCCTCCCGGAGGGAAGTTTCCCCGGCAGAACAGCTCTGTCGGAGCTCTAGATTGGATCCGCCAAGGTTCCGCCTCGTGGTGGTGGAGTCTCGTCCCGAAAAGTTCCTTCTTCTTTTTTTCTCATCGATAGACTTCATATAGGAGAAGATGGACGTCGGAGAGCCACCAGGGGGCCCATGAGGTAGGGGGCCCGCCCTAGGGGGGGCACCCTCGTGAGCAGGGTGTGGGCCCCCTGGCCTTCATCTTTGGCGAGGATTTTTCTTTATTTATTTTAAGATGTTCCGTGGAGTTTCAGGACTTTTGGAGTTGCGCAGAATAGGTCTCTAATATTTGCTCCTTTTCCAGCCCAGAATTCCAGCTGCCGGCATTCTCCCTCCTTATGTAAACCTTGTAAAATAAGAGAGAATAGCCATAAGTATTGTGACATAAAGTGAAATAACAGCCCATAATACAATAAATATCGATATAAAAGCATGATGCAAAATGGACGTATCACTGTGATGTAAAACCACTCCCGCTGCCATAAGTTGGACACCTCCGGGAAGGAACCCTTTGGCCATGGGGCATCAGTGCCTTTGCTTATTATGGCACCTCCACATTCTGCATGTCGCCCATCGATCATCTTTGGCTTCACATTGAAGGTCTTGAGCCATAAGCCGAAGTGTGGGATGATGCGAAGGAAGGCCTCACACACAATGATAAACGACGAGATGTGAAGGATGGAATCTGGGGCTAGATTGTGGAAATCGAGCCCGTAATAGAACATAAGCCCTCTAACAAACGGATCAAGACTAAAGCCTAGCCCTTGGAGGAAGTGGGAAACAAATACGACATTCTCGTTGGGTTCGGGAGTGGGGATGACCTGCCCTTGAGCGGGCAGCCTGTGCGAGATTTCGGCGGTCAGATACCTGGCTCCTCTTAGCTTCTTGATGTACTCCTCTGTGACAGAAGGGGCCATCCACCAGCCTTGAAGGTTGGATCCGGACATGGTTGAAGGTCTGAAGCGCTTAGCCTGAGCCTTGGGTGTTGGAACTCAAGGCGGGGGAAGGGAAGGATTGAGCGTGAGATGAAAAGGACAGGCCTTGGCCCCTTTATAAAGAGGATGAATATCAAGCGTCCTCCGCGTGACCGTTCGGAACTTGCCTAAAATCGAGGAGTCATACCAGCAGGCGCGGTTGGGTTACCCACGCCCGTATTGATGAGAATCCCGTGATAAGGGGACACGATCTCTGCTTTGACAAGACGTGCCAAGAAAACCGCCTCGCAATATGTGTAGTAGTTGGTTGAGAAAAATGGTTCGAATAATGACTGGGCCATGGCGTGATGTCACGTTATGAAAAGTTGTTAGCAGATTAGATTTGTGGAAATATTATACTCTCTACGGTGGTATGTGGAATTTGTTTTGCAGAGCCGGACACGATCCTTGTGTTCAAAATCTTCTATGGAGTATTCAGAGAAGGAACCCGCCTTGCAATGCCCAAGACAATCTGCGCGTCGGACTCATCGTCATTGAAGCCTAGTTTAGGGGCTACTGAGGGAGTCCTGGATTAGGGGGGCCTCGGACAGCCGGACTGTTGGACTATGAAGATACAAGATTGAAGACTTCATCCCGTGTCTGGGTGGGACTCTCCTTTGCGTGGAAGGCAAGCTTGGCGATTCGGATATGTAGATCTCCTCCCTTGTAACCGACTCCGTGTAACCCTAGCCCCTCCGGTGTCTATATAAACCGGAGGGTTTAGTCTGTAGGACAACAACAATCATAATCATAGGCTAGCTTCTAGGGTTTAGCCTCTACGATCTCGTGGTAGATCAACTCATGTAATACTCATATCATCAACATCAATCAAGCAGATAGTAGGGTATTACCTCCATCAAGAGGGTCCGAACTTGGGTAAACATTGTGTCCCCTGCCTCCTTTTACCATCCGCCTTAGACGCACAGTTCGGGACCCCCTACCCGAGATCCGCCGGTTTTGACACTGACAGGCGGTGCCGCCTTTCCTTCCCTTCCCCCTCTTTCCTTCCTTCTTCCCCCTTCCACCAAGTGGAATCCTACTAGGACTTGGAATCCTAGTAGGACTCCTCTCTCTGGCGCGCCCTACAGGGGTCGGCCGGCCTCCCCCTCCCCTCCTTTATATACGGAGGCAGGGGAGCACCCTAGAACACACAAGATCAATTGTCTTAGCCGTATGCGGTGCCCCCTCCACAGTTGCACACCTCGGTCATATCGTCGTAGCGCTTAGGCCAAGCCCTGCGTCGGTAACTTCATCATCACCGTCGCCACGCCGTCGTGCTGACGGAACTCTCCCTCGTCCTCAACTGGATCAAGAGCTCGAGGGACATCATCGAGCTGAACGTGTGCTGAACACGGAGATGTCGTACGTTCGGTGCTAGGATCGGTTGAATTGCGAAGACATTTGACTACATCAACCGCGCTACTAAACGCTTCCGCTTTCGGTCTGGTCTACGTGGACACACTCTCCCCTCTCGTTGCTATGCATCTCCTAGATAGATCTTGCGTGATCAATGGAAAATTTTGAAATATTGCGTTCCCCAACATTCTAAAATTTATAACCTTTGTTTTATCGAAAAAAATATTTCCTGCAATATTACTCACATATCTAATTGCTCATTAGAGACCATGAAAAATTTAAATGGCATTTATTTCGAAATACAGCGATTATAGATTTTCAATTTCCTTCATGCGACAATAATTAACCTCCCCTTAGTGGAGCTTTCTAAATGTGAAAAAACCAATTTGTGGGCATACATACTTTATTTGTAATAAAATTCTCTAGCTGACATCCTAAGTGCATAATAAGATCAACTATGCTATGGTTTTGTTTTTAGGGAGTATCGGTTTTAAGTTCCCTTGATACCCCATTAGCACACACCCCTCCCCAGTAAACTTACTTTAAGTGTGAAAAGGTTATTTTGCTGGCATACTTGAGTTTTTTCTTAAATATCTCTTCAGCATACTATAAATACACAAATTTTTTCTCTATCTAAATTAGTGAATGGCACTAAAATGGGCTTTTAGGTAGCGAATTTTTGTTGTTCAGACAGCAGAAAAATTAATTCTGTTCAAACATTCATGCTTTTTTGTTGCAATGCTCTAGAACCAGAAATAATTATCCATTAGTATGTATTTGTTGGAAATCTGCACACATATATGGTAATACAAAAAATATCAGTGTAACAAAGTATAATTTAAGCACCACTTGTGTAGTAATTCAATGGTCGTTACTTGTCATGAAAGAAAAAAATATGCGTCAACTTATATGCTGTACTAACTGGATAAGAATGTATGTTCCAACTTGCGTGAACCTCAAGCCAAACATAAGAAACGCGACATAGGTTCCCAGGACCACTCTCAGTTGTGTCATAGAACATCAACACCTAGGCACCATACTTAAACATGGAACCAAGCTAAATCGGGGTTAAAAAAAAGCACCGGGCAAAGCCACCCAAATCTTCTTCCTTTATTGTCATATGTTTGGATACAATAAGTTTTAGCACTTGAGTCTCCCATACCACTAGAAGCTCACATACATCAAAATTTCATTATCTTGGATAGAGACAACAATATTTGCAGCTGCAAGGGAGTAATTTCTATCTAAGTTTTATTTTCTTCTCCAATGGATGATGCCCCCGAATCTTCATCTACTTCTCTTTTGGTTGTCGGATTGGAGTCTAAACAGCTCCATCTCTCTTGTGCAAAGTTCAATATGCCTTTAGGTCATAAGCGAAAACATTGGTGGCCCTTTGCACATGTTTGAGCTACCTAAAAGGCTCAAAATTCATCATAGCTCCTATGAGAAGGATATACCAACAATAATATACCTTCGCCGATACCACACAAGGAATGCTACTCCTTACCAATGGACAATAAAATGTAGCTAGTGCGCATCTCAAAGATTAATGATTGCTTCCCTAAAATTTCCGTCGAGAAGATGATTGAGTTTCAGCCGCATCTAAATGCTCACTTGTGGAAGCTTGGAATAACATATGCAGTTATTTTGTGGTAGCTTTGTGGTCGTCGAAAGATAGGTAGGGCAGGACCATGGCTTTTCTAGCCTTTCTAATAAATGAGCCGACCTACAATTGATCTCTCTCTCTCTCTCTCTCTCTCTCTCTCTCTCTCTCTCTCTCTCTCTCTCTCTCTCTCTCTCTCTCTCTCTCAAATTCATGTATTTATTTCATGTGTCATATCCAAATGCAGATAGTCCTATGTTTTGAGGTACTCTACAAATCCGTATGTGAGATATCAATCATGTGTTTCCTATAGTCCCTGCAATCTAGATGAGCTCTAAGATTTGTAACATTAGAGTTGTCTCAAAACAATTTTACTATGTTTATTTCATGTGTTGTATCCAAGTGGAGCAGCTGCCAAACTCGTGTGTTTTAAGGTACTCTACAATCCATAATATTCGAGATGTCAATCATGTGTTTCCTAGTTCCCACAATCCAGAGCTCTAAGACTTATAACATTAGATATGTCTCAAAAAATTGCTATGTTATTTCTTATGAGCAGGTGCCATACTAATATTTACAACATTAAATCTATGTTATGAGGAACATAATGAAGCCACTTCGGCGTTGCAGATGTTGGTATATTTTTCTATAATTTTGGTCAAACTTTAAAAAGTTTGAGTCGGGACAAACTTATAATTTCAAGTATTTTGGAACTGTGTAGTAAATTTTGCTAACATACACTTTTAATAATGATATACTTTAGATGACATAAATTAAGTTGTATTTGTGCCTGCATATTTTAGATTACTGTAACGGGACATGATAGTGTGGATAGAACTTGAAATCATTAGGCCAAGTACCATAGCATTATCTTAGAAATGACCCGCATGATGTTGCAGAGTTGGAAGAGAGAAACAAGAAAAGAGGATGGTCTCTTAGGCTGTGTTCGCCATTGAAGTGGATTATCACAAACCCGTTTGACCCGCCACCTTTCAAGATTTTACTGTTTGTTTGACCAGCTTTTACCAACCTTTGTGACTAATTTTCACATTAACTTATAATAAGTGCAATGCGGCGCAAGACAGTCTAGCAACCGCAAATCGAGCCTTGGTAAGAAATATAAGGCATTCTTCCCCATTAAGATATGTCATCTCTTACTCACATGGTTTGAAGTTTAATTTTATTTGCATCATAATTTTGGAGCATGCAAACAAGATTGTGAGAGATGACGCAAAGAGTGAATCTATTGTATAACATGTAATTTGTCTTTTCTGTAGACGACATAAATGGAATAAGATAAGACCGTCCTATCAACCACCGCACATGTCTTTATTCTTTTAGTATGTATGGAATAATCCCTTCATCAACACTACAAAAGTAATGCAATTCCTTACCAGTTGCACCTAGCTAGTGAATTATTTAGATGCAGAAAACCAGTGAATTATCTCAAAGGTTTCTTACTGCCCTTCTAATATCGCTTGTGAGAGCTTTGGCGGCGGTCAAAAGCTCACTCTTGTGGAAGATTGGAACAGCAGATGGAGCTGCTTTTGTGGTAGCTTTTGTGGTCGTGGAAAGGTAGACAGGAGCAGGAGCAGGACCATGGCTTTGCCTTTGCGATCAATCACCCAACCTAGCTAGCTATATATAATTGCTTCCTTCGCTTCTTCTCCTTCGATCGTATCATCACGGGACCACCGCCATACACACGATCGATCGACGCATGTGTGTATGTATGTGGATCACAACTTGACGAGACGTCCCTTTTCTTTACTTGTCTTAGCTTTTCTCCAAAGGGATCGGACGGCGACCCATCCTTTTGCGGAATCTTAGGGCACATCATCAAGCACTGGTCCTGATCTTGACTCCGTCTGTATATGATGCATACATGATTGTGAAATGATTAATCGATTTGGGATATGGGACAGATGATACGATCGCAGAGCGTACTACGTACTGTACGTGTTTAGATTGTACCGAACATTTCATATGTGCATGCACAATGTTCCGGTTTGCAGCCTCGCGATGTGCATGCGAATGTATATGTGCACGCACAGTACACTACAGTTGTGTGTATATAGTAGCATAGATATGCACGTACAGTTGTTAACTGGAGACGCGTAGTACGTAGTACCATTCGTGATTATCGTATATCCAATCCAATGAACGGCGGCTAGCGTGTAGAGGTATATGTCATTGGGAATAATCAGTTGAAGGATGTCCCAGCTGCTGATCATTGGCTATGCAGGAATATCAGTGGACCCTGCCTGTATCATACATACAGCTGGTGCTGCTTGCAGTGATGTATATCAATACATAAAAAAATAGGAAGAATGAGACGACACTCGGGCACTGGCATCATCTATATATGGCTATGTATACAGGTCATGATAGAGGGATGATTTTTTTTGTTTTGCGGGTATGATAGAGGGATAATTAAACAATGTATTTTTCTCTGGATATACTCCAGCAATATACAACTTCCAAAATGTACCAAAAGTGTTGTCCAGAAGCAACTTGTCCGGCCCCTAGACTTACGTACACTCTGGATATAGTCTAGTATAGTGTATGTAAGCTGCGTTGATGACATAATTAATTCCCGTAGCATATTTGTCCGGTGACGCCTGCATATATAACGTGGACAGAATCTTCCGATTTGGCACGGCTAATTAATGCGCGCATGGACGTGTCATCGATTCAATCCCCACATTGTTGCTTAATCTGCCTTGTCTGTCTTAAGCTGTGTTTATTTTTTGCTAAGCTTTCCTTCCCTTCCTTACCAAAATAAATTAACAAGTTGAGGTCATGACCAGATGCAGACGGACGTGCAGTACCTGAATCAGACATGCAAAGTAGTAATATTGTGCTCCCTATAAAATTATGTACGACTGGCTTTCATATGAATGAATATACAAAAGGTATAGATAAGATTTGTTATTAGAGATGCCCACAAGACTTACATGTGTTACTACTAAATAAACCAAAAAAACAAAGAGCGTGGTACAGCCAGTCAGCCACGTAACGACTAGAGCAGAGCTTCGGGTGCATGCATGCATGCTCGCGGTATCATCAGTACTAGAAGCTGTCGCGCACTTTGCCGCGCCGTTCTTCAATTATAGGGACTACTTTTTTCGTGGATGTAAATTGAGATCAAAATAACTATTTTGACCTTGCAAACAAAGTTTAGGATGCTTTGACCTTCTTTTAGAAGAAAATTTCCATATGACCATTTTTGGTGATGCCAACACCCACGACGTTTGGGTTGCATGGAAAACGGCATGGTCCATGATGTTTTGACCCTAAAGTTTCTCCCGTGTGACTTGGCGTCTCTGTTAGAGGATAAAACACAACGAACCATGGGGTTTTGGGCGGGGGGTAAACACCGTAGACCATGGCGTCTTTCATGCAACCAAAAAGCCATGAATGTTGGTGTCACCAAAAAAATTATGGAGTTTATTTTTGAAAGGGGGTCAAATCATGCTAAAATATGAAAAAGGTCAATATAATGATTTTGTTTGTAAATTGATCGTTGGGTTGCATGCATTAATTATGCTAGACTCAGTGTTTCCCCTTGCAATGGTTTTTGCTGAAGTCAGAGTTTAAACGTGAGGGGAAAGACAACGTTAGTTACATATGACATGTGTTTCTGATGAAATTCACACAAGCATCGAACACAAAGAATATTGACCATGTCATCCCATCCACACCCCCCGCCCCCTCTCCCATCTCCCTTCCGCACCCCGCGGCGCATTGCGGACCAGCGTCGGGTTGCTATAGGATTCTTAGAGTCCGATATCCTTGCCCTGCCTGCTAATTTATATATTGGGGCGACCCATTAATATAGGTTGGCCAGCTTTTTCTTTTCTTTTCTATTTGCGTTGCTTTTTTACTTAAGTTTTAAAAATAACTAAATGTGTAAGTAATTTCGAAAGGTATTTTAGAAAATGTTCTTGACATTTAAAAAAATGTACACATTGTTTCTTTTAAATATTTTCGTACATTTTAAAATATATTCATGACATTTTATAAAGTGTTTGCATGATATTTTCGCACATTTTAAAACTGATCATAAATTTAAAAGTATTCATGATTTAGGTCTGCAGTTTTGAAAAATGTTTGTATAATTACAAACCGTGTTCATGCATTGCTTTGAACGTGTTCACATATTTAACAAATACGTACAATTTAAAAATTATTCATGTGTCTACTAAAAAATGTTCACATTTTGGAAAAAGTTTATGAAATTTGAAGACAAATAGAGACTCTCTCATTGGTTGTATGTGGTACCAGGGTTTTTTTGTCTCGACTGGACAAACAAACGTGCAAGGAACCTTGCTGTCCATGTATACAAGAAAAATAGACATGAAAGGGATCAAGCAGCCCACACAACACGTCCTGCCCACTGTCACATGGAGCCCACGTACTCTTCACATCCCTCGATTCACCAGAGAAGGGAGCTTAGTAACTCTATAGATATTTTACCGTGTCCCTTTCCTTTCCGTCCGTGAAGCATGCATCTAGGCCACGCTGCTCGCGACACGTTGTATGCATGCGCTATGCTCTGCGTAGTTTTGATGGCCACACAATCTTGCATGCGCGATCGTGCGTGGTCAAATGTAAAACAAACCAGAAAAAAAAGGGCACCGATGCTGCCACGTAAGTACCAGTTTACCACGGGAGCGCAGCTATAGGCGCATGCATGCTCTACCTCACAATGTCACATACTCTATCGGTGTCCATTTTTCTTTCTCGTTCAGTGACGCACCATCCGGCTATGTATCAAACAACACGTCCATGCCCTTCGTACGTATCTCACTTACGCAGGAGTAAAAACTTAAAATGCGCTTTTTTGCATCCCTTCTGCTGCAAGGAAAGAAAAATCTTTTGTTCCGTGCGTTAGGCTTGTCAGGCTACGCGTTAGGGCATGTATAATGGTACTATCTTAGAAGTGCCACGTAGGATAAACGATGAAGTGGAGAAAAGAGAACTCATAAGAAAAGGATTGTCTTCTCTTATTTAAGATAAAACAAGAGATGATCTCTTAGCACAATTTGCCTCACCATGTTTTAAGGAATTGCTAATTATTAAAGATAAGGCTAAGATATAACCCATTGTAGACATACTTTTTTGTCATCTCTAAATTACATGTAAAACTTAAGATAAAACTGTCTTATCAACCATTGTACATGCCCTTAAGCTAGGTGCACGATTGCGGTGCAGACGTTTCGTTACCGATCGGATAGGCCTTTCGTTCTTAAACTTGACCACCGGCTCATCCAGTGCGTGTTTATCGTGATCGAGAAGCATACGTAACTGTCTGTGTGTAGTTACTATCACCCGTCTGTCACTAGGTGGTCTACGAATTAGATGTAATTTTGTTATTTCTGATGTTTGTTGTACTGACATTATTGCATTAATAGGTCGGAATTTTTCTAAAAATAACCTGAGCATATCTTTTTTTAGGGTAACTGCTCAGAAGATTAGATTCCTTGCGGTAGAATCAGTCACAAAGTTAAATAAGTTCTAGGCTTGGCACTGACGCTCGTATTTTTCTGAATTTATTTTAGTCTTTTTGACAATGTTCGTTTAGTGGGAGAAGACGTTCTCGTCAACTATGAAGGGCGACTATGGCGACTTCGTCAATCATAAAGGTAGGATGCATATGCATGCGGTAATAGGGGTGAATGTATGTGGAATCTACATTGTATTGTGTCATGAAAGAAAAATCATCGTGTGTACTCCATCCATATTAAATTATTTGACCCATATTTATCTAGACACAGATGTATCTAGACATATAGATACATCCGTATTTGGATAAATTCAAATCAACTAATTTGAAACGAAGGGAGTACGTGTTTTACTCTAGTCCAGTGTATTCCATGTTTTTTCTTGAGGGACAGTGTGCTTCACGGTAAGTTCTCCCCACGCTGTGTTGCCCGAGAGTAAAGCTGAATCGTGTTTGACCGTGGGCTTTGACTGTGGCACGTACGTGCCGTTTTTGTGCAGTGAGCTGAAGATTTTGTGGGCCTGGCCGTCGTGGAGCGGAGGGCTACGCTAACAGGCCGGTCCAACACTGTAGCTCCCTACAGTGAGTGGTTTTAGAAACGTTCAAAGACTGGTTCAGACCGGCTTAACCTTTTGTGTTGTTACTTTTTTTTCTGTGTTTCTACGTTTTTTATCAATTCTTTTCATTTTGTTTTTTCTTTCTTAAATAGTACATGTCAAAATTTTCAATATACATTGTACATCTTTCGTATGCACGGGTAACATTTTTATGAAATACATTGAACATATTTCAAATAAATGGCGAACAATTTATCAAATATATGTTTTACTATTTTTATTCGAGTAAATGTTTTGAAATTTTAAATGCGTGTTTAGCATTTGTTTGAATTGTAAAAAACAGTTTTTTAACGCACACATTTTCTTCACTTATCTTAGCTTTTCTCCGAAGGGATCAGATGGTTACCAATCCTTCACGGAATCTTAGGGCACATCATGAAGCACTGGTCCTGATCTTGACTTGGTCTGTATACTACGGTACATGATTGTGAAATGATTAATCGATTTGGGTATGGGACAGATGATAGAATAACAGAGTGTACTACAGTCTATGCTTAGTAGATTGTACTGACAGACATGCATATATGTAGCCTCGTGGTGTGCAATCGAATGTGTATACTGCCCGCCACTGATGCCTTGTTAGCAGTGGCGGGAG
Source organism: Triticum dicoccoides (assembly GCF_002162155.2). Taxonomy (NCBI): domain Eukaryota; kingdom Viridiplantae; phylum Streptophyta; class Magnoliopsida; order Poales; family Poaceae; genus Triticum; species Triticum dicoccoides. Next base: position 611,306,101 of record NC_041390.1, read on the forward strand.
GTCAGTGGCGGGCGCCCGTGAGAGCCTTCCTCGTCACTGCTAGACTTTTTTCGCCAGCCACTACTAAGCATTTCTGCATTAATTAGTGATGAATATCAGTGGACTCTGCCTGTATCGTGCATTTCTTTTTGTAGTTTCGCCAGCGCCTAACTCCTCCAGAAGAAATACTAGGTGGACCAAGTAATACATACAGCTGGTGTATGCGTTGATATACTACCAGTACTAGACAATTGACAATCCCAGCCTCACTTTGAAAGAAAAACAGGAAGAATGAGACGGCACTCGGGCACTAGTATCATTTATATATGGCTATGTATACAGGTCAGGATAGAGGGCTAATCAAACAATGTATTCTTCTCCTCTGGATATGCTCCAGCAATATGTCTAGAGGGCAACTTTTAAAATCAAATTTAACAAAAGTGTTGTCCAGAAGCAACTTATCCTGCTCGATCAGGATAGTCTAGTATATATAATGAAGATGTGTCGATGACATTCCCGTAGCATATTTATCCGGTGACGTCTGCATATACTAATGCGGACAGAATCTTCAGATATGATGTGGCAAGGCTAATTAATGCACGTGTCAACGACTCAATCCCCATATGTTGCTTATCTGCCTTGTCTCTGTTGATTTGTGCTAAGCTTTCATTACCCTCCGTTTCCAAGATGCAAGATGTATTTTCATTCGTGAGATAAAACTCTAATCGATCCTTGTCTCTGTTGGTTTTTGCTAAGCTTTCATTACCCTCCGCTTCCAAGATGCAAGATGTATTTTCATTCATTGAGACAAAACTCTAATGGATCCTTGTCTCTGTTGATTTGTGCTAAGCTTTCATTATCCTCCGTTTCCAAGATGCAAGATGTACTTTCATTCATTGAGACAAAACTCTAATCGATAACTATATAAAGAGGATGTCATTATATTCATAATAGAATTATACATAATTATGACTACAATTTTGTATCACGTGAACCACCCTGGAATCATATTGATAGTTTTTTTCCTAAAGTTGTAAAAAAAATAGCATACTTATGTGCGTGTAGAGGACGAATGGGGCATAGGCGTGAGTTTTGGTAAAATGATACGACCCTTTGGATATTTCACTTCATGTAAGTTGGAATTTTTTAAATCATGTCAACCTACATCCTATGGTAGTTTGATGCAAATTAACTTAATTTACTAATTGGGTAGCTTGCTAATCATATTTCCTCACCACATTTCACATGTGTATGTGTATACATATCTTTTACATTTATGATTTTTATTATTTTTAAAACTTACACATATGATTTCTTAGTATGTTATATATATCGTAATCATATGATACAAGGACCACAGAACTCTCCAATGCGGGCGGCCATCATAGTAGCATATTCATATAAAAAGTTGCTTGGCGTCTCTAAGTACTGGTATGCGTGTATGTTCTTCTAGTTGCGATTCTACGTGGCATTAATTTCCTCCATGCTAGGTCTTCACAATTAGGTCAAGCGTTGCCCTAATTAGTTGAGAACTTATCCACACAACGGAAAGGAAAAAAACAGAGAGAAATTGAGGTCATGACCAGATGCAGACTGGGGCACATTACCTAAACTGGACATGTAAATCATAGTAGCCGTATAAAAATATGGAAAGCAACTTTTTATATGAATACAGAAGGTAGGTATGATTTGTCCTATGTTATATGAATACAGATACAGAAGGTAGGTAGATGGTGTGTTGGGTTCGTAGTTTGTGAATGGCAGATATGGTTTCCTCCTCCGACGTGTTAGTCATGTGGGGGTGCCAGATTTAGAGTTTGATGGCGTGTCCGGGGTGTTGCTCTGGTTTGATTCGTTCAATGCTAATGATTTCGTCTTTGGCAAACCACCTTGGAGGTCCGCAAAACTGCATATCAGCGATGGAGCCACTTTGAGCTCAGGTATGGAGGTGATCCATCATTTTTTTATGGTCACTGCTGCGGTGATGGCAGACAGGTGACGGGCGTTGGTGTCAAGCTCAAAAGATTATTCGGTCTTGTTTGTAATTATACTATTTGACTGGTGTTTCTTTGTGCAAAGGTTAGTGTTTTATTATTTTTTCAGTTTTGCTAGGTTAGTATGTACGTGGGTTGTACTATGATTCTTATGATATATAAATGAAAAACATATTAACATGAAAAAAAGACATCTGATGTGAAGGCCGGTCAAATGATACTAAACCAAGAAAACAAAGAGCGTCGGTACAGGCAGTCAGCCACGTAACGACTAGAGCTGAGCTGTAGGTGCATGCATGTATGCATGCTTGTTGCAGTATCGTAGGGTATATTTTGTCGAGCTGGCCGGTCAAATGATTATATACAAACCAAAAGAAAAACAAAGAGCGTCGGTACAGCCAGTTAGCCACGTAACGACTAGAGCTGAGCTCTAGGTGCATGCATGCATGCTTGCTTGCTTGCTTGCTTGCACTATCGTACGGCATATTTTACCATGCCCCTTTCTTTTTCGTCTGTGAGGCATGCACCCTGGCTGCGCAGCTCGCGACACGTAGCCATGCGTAGCTTCGACTGTAAAACAATCTCGCGCGCACGCACGTACGTACGTATTGCTGGTGTGGTCAAAATGTTAGTACCAGAAAACAAAGAGAGCACCAATGCAGAAGCAGCCACGTACTATCAGTTTACCACGGGAGCCAAGCTCTAGGTGCATGCATGCATCTTTGAGAAACTAAATCGGCATATTATCTTCAGATTTACAAAGATGACGCACCTCGTAATCAACGGAAACGCCTTTTTTACTGAACAAGTATCATCGAAAATCATGTAATAAATCCAAGAATATGCAAGAACCATGATTTAAACCCTGGTGGGTTGAAAATATCACTCTCCTCTTAACCAATCAACCATAGATTGGTTCACGCATGCATGCTTCCTTGCAATGTCACAGACTCACGTAACGCATCACTCGTATACATAGCAGGCGACACGGTACATGTCCTTCGTGCGTATCTCACTCGCTCCTGCTGCACACGATTGAACTTTGAGTGCACCTTCTTCTTCGTGCGTTTCTGAAGATAGTTAGAGATGCTCTTGCAGTGCTAGAGCTTCCAACCAAGCATGCTAACATATTGCCAGGTCATGGGTGGCGTCCACCGAAACGGTGAGGTATCAAAATTAACACTTATGCTGGGATCTTTTTGTTGGAGCACAGAGCAAGCATCGATGGGATGGCTCCGTCATTATCGTCTTTTCTGTCAGCTTAGTGCAAGCCATGCCCAGGTATTACAGACCATGTTGTTGCGGAGGCTTATGTTGTACCTGAAGGCGTGGTGGTGGCACTGCTTCATGGATTTGCGCAGGTGCAGATTGAGACAGATAGCTTGGATGTGGTGAACCTCTGGAACTCGCATCAGAATTCGCGCTCTTTGATAGCGCCGTTATTCTAAGATATTGAGGAGCTAGCTGCTAGTTTCATTTCTTTTGATATTGTACATATAAAGAGGCATGCAAACGTTTCGGCCCACCTTCGTGCAAAATATGCATGCACACTGAAGGTGTCGGAATGCTGGATGGACTCTCACCCGGGTTTGCTGGTAACCAGTCTCATGGCTGATAGTGCCGGCGCCTCTTCGTATGAGTAAAGCTCTTCACTACTCCGCAAAAAAAAAAAAGGTGCACCTTCTTCTTCTTTTTCCGTCAGCCATGCCTTGCCTTCTGCTGCAAGCATTTTCTTTTTCTGTTCCATGCGTCAGGCTCGGAAGGCTACACGCTACGCTAGTAGCTAGGTGGATTACCCAAAAAAAAGTTAGCTTTTTTAGGGGGAACAAACAATTAACTTTTTTTAGGGAAGGTCCGATTTTATTGCTCAAACTTCACAGAATGTGGGATACGATTTGGATCATGGCATGGACCAGCCACAAGTGTGCCCCTGTTATAGAGAAATCAAAAATCTAAGAGCAACTCCAACGGGGCGACCTAAACGGGCGCGCGTTTTGTTCGCTTTTTATCGGTTTGGGTCGGCGAGGCGGACGTGCACGTCCGCATTTTAAAATGGGTCAGCTTGACCGCCCAACGGGGAGGCCGACCCAAATATGCCGTCGTGGAAAAAATAACAAGTTACACGAAATAAACATAAATAAACATAAAGTGGTCGGTCAAACACCGGCCAAAATCCACCTAAATTTAATAAACATTAAATAAAACATCAAAAAAAGTCTGCGCCCGCCTGCTGCCACCCCGCACGCTGCCCTAGACGTCGTCGGCCTTGCTCTTGCCCTTGCCGTCGACGCCGCCATCGTCGGTGAGATCGATGAAGACCGGAGCAGGGCCAGCCCACCCGAACGCCGCCTGGTACGCTGCCAGGGCAGTCTCCTCCGGCGTCTGCTGGGGCGGCGGCATTGCGGCAAGCCGCGCGCGCTCCCAGTGGCTGCCTGTACGACAATGGCTGCCTGTACTCCCAGTGCCACCGCGCTTGGTGCACCGGGATGTGAAGGCACCGGCGACCAGGGCGGAAACACGTCGCCGCCGGAGAAGGAGGCGGAAGGGGAGCATGGGAGGATGAGGCGCCGGGGGTGCCCTTGCCATTGCTGCTGCCGAAGAGGCCCATGGGCGCGCTAGGGCTTGCGGTCGCCGGCGAGGAAACAAAGGGAGTGGTGGGGGCCAGATGTGGACGGGAGAAGTGGATGAGACCGACCCCGTCGCACGCGTAGTTAAAAAAAGACGCTTTCATTGGCTGACGCGTGGGCCTGCTGTCGGTGGTCGTCATAAATAAGACGACCGATGGCGGTTGGGTGGCCGCCAGGTGGAGACGCGGCGGACGGCGAGGAGACGCGCGACGCGTCCGCGCCGACGCATTCCATGCACAATTTTGGGTCAGAAATGGGTCGACGCGGACGTCAGACGGACACGATTTGAGTTTGGGTCGGCGTGTTGGGCCACCACTTTTGTCCACACCGACTTAAACAGATACGGGCGGACGAAATGGGTCGCCCCATTGAAGTTGCTCTAACTAGACTATAGCACGGAATGCATCAGATGCATAGCAGGTAGTTACGGACATTGCCAGATGCAGCCGAGGTCGACATGCTGTGATCATTGAGGAGATCAACACCAGAGCAAGAAATTTCAATTATACCTTTTCTTTTGAAAGTCGTTTAGTTAATGAGGATGCTCATAAGTTAGCTAGATTTTCCCTTTCGTTAACTCCTGGTCGCCATACTTGACTTTTGCAACCCCATAACTCAAATGTAATTCCACTATCTGTGGTTTTTGATGAATAAAGAGTTGCATTACCCCTTAAAAAAAGACTATAGCACGGACCGGCCTTTGGTTACCGATCGGACCGGCCTGTGGCGATCCGTTAACGGACTTGTCCTACACTGTAGCTTCCTGCAGTGGTTTTAGGAAGGTTCTATGGACTGGTTTGGACCGGCTTTAGGACATTTTCTATGGTTTCTTTTTCTTCTGTGTTTTTATTAATTTTCTTTATTTTTATGTTTTTATCCTCTTTCCTTTTTAAATACATGTCAACCTTTTCCAGTACGATTTGTACATCTTTCGTATACGCGCATAATATTTTTTTAGAAATACATGATGAACATTTTTTCAAATATATTCTTTAATATTTTTCTTCGAATAAATGTTAAAAATTAGCAAAGAAACATAGAATATTTGTTTGAATTGTGAAATTACACATTTCATAGATTTTATTAAAATTTTCTAAAATGCCACAAACATATTTTGAAATGCGTGAATATTTTGAAAATGCCACGAACATTTTTGATGGTACATTGCATAAACATTTTCTTAATGTCATGCAAATATTTTTAAACACATGAATATATTTTTTTTAAAGTCACGGACATTTTAGTTGGTATGAAACACTTTTTCCTAAATTACGCCCCTATAGTCCGAATTAATTGATGCATGCCATATACATTGTAAACTGGACATTGTATATTGGTTGCGTCAGTTAACTTGGACCAATGTCTAAAAAAAGTTAATTTGGATCAGAGGGAGTAAAAAAATATTGTGTAATTTCTAAAAGAAATGTCATGGACATATTTTTGAAACATGTGAACATTTTAAAATGTCACAAACATTTTTTTGAATGCTATTAATATATTTTTAAAGTTGTATAAATATTTTTATACTGTATGAACATTTTTAAAACACCCATTGAACGTTTCTTAAAATTTAAGTAAAATGTTTTCCATTTGAGAAACTTAAATAAAAGTAATAAAACCAAAAAAATAACAAATCGGGTCTGGCTTAGCAAGCCAGTCGTCCTCCCACGTTGGGCCGACCCATTTAGGAAGCGCCACAGGCTAGCAATTCTTTCGTCTCGTTGTGGGCGAGACAAAGACACACTCGTCATGGAGATCACCTCTCTACGTCTACATCGGTCGTGTTAGAATTTTATATGTGAGTCTAAGTTGTCGCGCGCCCTTAACTAGGGATTTCCGACTAAAAAAACTAGTGCTTTTGTAGTTCCTCGGGTTGGGCTCCCTAAAAACACAAAGCATGGGATTGGGCATACGCCTTTCTTTTTAAAGATGTCATTTCATTTATAGAGGAAAGGGGAACGTAGCTACGAATTCAACAACCAAGCTTACATCGCATCGTGGACAAGATTGCTTGTATCGACATAAATGAACATAAACTACAGGAATCTTAGGATTACAAATCCAACACATAATATAAGAGCTTAAAGGAGCATAACTCAAAACTAACAACGGTCCTTTTCATGCTTCACCACCTGCTCCCTGAAATGAAAAACTACATCTACTTTAGGAATGCACGTGCCTCGGTTTTTCTTGCTAGTGATGAGGGGCACTCAACAACCTGGAGGGATGGGCCGATGTTGGATGGGTATTGTTCCTCAGTTGTCACTTGCCCCAAAAATGAGTACAACTCCCAGGTAAGGAGAGAGATAGACCATTCAAGATGATTAACCTGGGTCTAGACACAATATCAACGGTGGGCCAGGAGCTAGTTTCTCTAGTTCCCGCACAACTTTTACCAAATAGTCCCTTGCATCTCGTGAGAAAAGCACATCCCAATGAGCTAGATTTGCGGTGTTTTTTTTTCAAACCAGCTGCAACCGAGTCCTACTTGTGGTTTGGACTTTGATAGTTTTTGTTCCTTTTTCATCATTAACGATGTGAATTACTAAACTATTGTTGTGTATTTGAGTGCTTGTAGGATGTCTGAGACAAATGCAACATCACCATTGCTGGAAGAGGATGTCCTTAAGAGAAAGTCAGAGAATGTGGGATGGCAGTACGGGAGTCTAGTTGACGCTTACAACAAGTACAAAGTGAAGTGTATGTTCTATGGGTGTGAGCACTAGAGGTGTTTATCACCACAAGGAGAATGTGGGCATGTTGGCAATGTTGTCATTAAATGCAAGAAAAGCTCTCACAAAGTTAAAGGCAGGTGCAAGAAATCTCTTAAGGATGCATGTAAGAAGAGGAGGGAAAAGACTGTCCGTGAGCTAGATCTCCGAGAAGGTGTGAATATTTCTCGCGTTGGAGATGCTGAAGTTACTTGTATCGAAAGTGCAGAGCCACAAAAGATATGTCCCATTGACGAGTGGACACATCCAATTGATCCTAAATTACCTCAAGTTGAACCCTTGCAGCAATAGAAGATAGCTAGACAAGGAACTTTGGAAAAAGAGAACGCATGAAGGGCAACAATATGTGGATAGATAAGTGTACAATCAAGGTTGTCAAGCCATCGATGGTTTAGTTTATGGTGAAATTTTTAAGGAAAATAAAGAGATCAAGGAAGTCCATGGCAATGTGGAGTCCCATTACAAAGATGGGATTGATATTGTTGAGAAAAAGATGAAAGATTGACTTGATTCTCAATTGCGCTTGGCTGGATACTTGATAAATCCATATTATAGTTAGGATGGTACTAATATCTTTTTTATTGAAGAATAAACGAAGGGTTCATCGACTGTGTGGAGAATTTTTCTCATGGTGATGACGAAAAGCAAGATATATAAAGTCGTCAACTTTTAATTGAGAAAATTCAAGAATTGAGAAGGATTATGTGCAAAGAAGGTTGTGAGGACTAGTCACGGTAGGGATTATAATTTTGTGAAGTTGATAACCCACAAGTGTAGTGATGACCCACAAGTATAGGGGATCTATCTTAGTCCTTTCGATAAGTAAGAGTGTCGAACCCAACGAGGAGCAGAAGGAAATGATAAGCGGTTTTCAGCAAGGTATTCTCTGCAAGTACTGAAATAAGAGGTAGCAGATAGTTTTGTGATAAGATAATTTGTAAAGAGCAACAAGTAACAAAAGTAAATAAAGTGCATCAAGGTGGCCCAATCCTTTTTGTAGCAAAGGACAAGCCCGTGCAAACTCTTATATAAGGAAAAGTGCTCCCGAGGACACATGGGAATATCGTCAAGCTAGTTTTCATCACGTTCATATGATTTGCCTTCGGTACTTTGATAATTTGACATGTGGGTGGACCGGTGCTTGGGTGCTGTTCTTACTTGAACAAGCATCCCACTTATGATTAACCTCTATTGCAAGCATCCGCAACTACAACAAAAGTATTAAGGTAAACCTAACCATAGCATGAAACATATGGATCCAAATCAGCCCCTTGCGAAGCAACACATAAACTAGGGTTTAAGCTTCTGTCACTCTAGCAACCCATCATCTACTTATTACTTCCCAATGCCTTCCTCTAGGCCCAAGTAATGGTGAAGTGTTATGTAGTCGACATTCACATAACACCACTAGAGGCTAGACAACATACATCTCATAAAAATATCGAGCGAATACCAAATTCACATGACTACTAATAGAAAGACTTCTCCCTTGTCCTCAGGAACAAACATAACTACTCACAAAGCATATTCATGTTCATAATCAGAGGGGTAATAATATGCATAAAGGATCTGAACATATGATCTTCCACCAATTAAACCAACTAGCATCAACTACAAGGAGTAATTAACACTACTGGCAACCTACTAGCACCAATCCCGGACTTGGAGATAAGAATTGGATACAAGAGATGAACTAGGGTTTTGAGATGAGATGGTGCTGATGAAGATGTTGATGGAGATTGCCCTCTCTCGATGAGAGGAGCGTTGGTGATGACGATGGCGATGATTTCCCCCTCCGGGAGGGAAGTTTCCCCGGCAGAACAGCTCTGCCGGAGCCCTAGATTGGTTTCGCCAAGGTTCTGCCTCGTGGCGGCGGAGTTTCGTCCCGAAAGGTTGCTTCTGGTTTTTTTCTCGACGAAAGACTTCATATAGCAGAAGATGGTCATCGGAGAGCCACCTGGGGGCCCACGAGGTAGGGGGCGCGCCCTAGGGGGGCGCCCCCCACCCTCGTGGAAAGGGTGTGGGCCCCCTGGTCTTCATCTTTGGCGAGGATTTTTCATTATTTATTATAAGGTATTCCATGGAGTTTCAGGACTTTTGGAGTTGTGCAGAATAGGTCTCTAATATTTGCTCCTTTTCCAGCCTAGAATTCCAGCTGCCGGCACTCTCCCTCCTTATGTAAACCTTGTAGAATAAGAGAGAATAGCCATAAGTATTGTGACATAATGTGAAATAACAACCCATAATGCAATAAATATCGATATAAAAGCATGATGCAAAATGGACATATCAACTCCCCCAAGCTTAGACCTCGCTTGTCCTCAAGCGAAAGCCGATAACAATAAATATGTCCCCATGTTTAGAGGTAGAGGCGTCGATAAAAATAAAATACGGACATGAAGGCATCATGATTATTCTCATAACAGCAACATATATAGATATTGTCATATGATTACTTATGTTCAAGTGATGATCTATTCACAATGCAAAAGTATGAATCAGAAACCTTATTGAGAACCAACAAACTATAACCTCAGTCATTGAAGCAATTGCAATTTATCATAACATCAGAAAGAGTCTATGTCAGGGCTAAAAAGCAAGTCCACATACTCAACTATCATCTAGTCCTTCATAATTGCTAACACTCATGCAATACTTGTGGTTATGGAGTTTTAATCAGACATAGAGAAAGATAGGGGCTTATAGTTTCACCCCACAACCTTTTACCTCGAGGGTAATGTCAACAATAATAACTCATGCCCCCTACATCCAATTAGATATATATATATATATATATATATATATATATATATATATATATATATATATATGTATATATATATATATCAGGTTTTTTCCAACATGCTGGGCTTGTCAAAGGATAAAATGAAAAAGGGAGAGGTGAAGATCACCATGACACTTGCATAAGGTAGAAGATAATAATAAAAGATAGGCCCTTCGCAGAGGGAAGCAGAGGTTGCCATGCGCTTTTATGGTTGGATGCACAAAATCTTAATGCGAAAGAACGTCACTTTATATTGCCCCTTGTGATATGAACCTTTATTATGCAGTCTGTCGCTTTTATTACTTCCACATCACAAGATCGTATAAAGCTTATTTCTCCCACACTAATCATACATATTTAGAGCAATTTTTATTGCTTTGCACCGATGAAAACTTACTTGAAGGATCTTACTCAATCCATAGGTAGATATGGTGGACTCTCATGGCAAAACTGGTTTAAGGGTATTTGGAAGCACAAGTAGTATCTCTACTTGGTGCTGAGAATTTGGCTAGCATGAGGGGGAAAGGCAAGCTCACATGTCGGATGATCCATGACAACATACTTTATCTCAGATATAAGAAAACATAACCCATTACGTTGTCTTCCTTATCCAACATCAACTCTTTAGCATGTCATATTTTGATGAGTACTCCCAATCATAAAAGATGTCAATAATAGTATATTTATATGTGAAACCTCTCTTTCCTTATTACTTCCTATTAATTGCAACGATGACCAAAGCTATGTCTGACAACTACCAACAACTTTTAATCGTCACACTCTTTCTATGTGAAGTCATTACTATCAATAAGATCAATATGAACTTTTGTTTCTTCTTATTCTTTTTCTCTTTTCTTTTATTCACCCAAGATCATAGCAAGAAAATCAAGCCCTTGACTCAACACTAATCTTTATTATATAGCTCACGGACTCGATTACATAGAAAGATCATAAGGCAAAACTCAAAACTAGATCATGCCATAAACTTTATTCTACTAGATCAAAATACTACTAATAGGATCGAACCAAGGAAAACGGTAAAGATAGGAGTTGTGATTGTGATACGATACCGGGGCACCTCCCCCAAGCTTGGCAGTTGCCAAGGTGAGTGCCCATACCCATGTGATTATATCTCCTTGGTTGGTGAAGAAGGTGGTGATGGATAGTCGCACATCGAGCGTAAGAGGTCCTCCAGCTTGCGAATAATGCCCTTGAGTGCAAAGATATGCTCCTTAACAAAATATTTTCACTTGTGAGATACTTGTTTTGAATATGAGTTAACTCAATCATCTGGAAAGCTTCGATCTCAGTTGGGGTAAGAAGGTTGTGATCAAGTTGAAGGATGTCTTCTGTTGCCGGATCTTGGTTCTCCGTGGCCTTCTTGATCCCTTCATCCTTGTTGATCTCCATGGGTTCTTCCCTCTTCATCTCTATCTTCATTAGCCAGGCATCTTTGTCACCGTTGTTGGAGGAGGGGGGCGACATGATGCCTGGCCTTGACAACCCTGACAGAGAACAGCCCAAAACAAGAACAGAGGATATTTGCGCGATACGGGAGTCAAAACCTTCGGGAGAATACATAGTGAATTTTTACTGACCAAAATACGTATCGTGCAGGAAAACGGAGTCCGGAAGGCACACGAGGTGCTCACGAGGTAGGGGGCGCGCCCTCCACCCTCATGGGGCCCTCGTGTCCTTCCCGGACTGCTACTTAATTTTTTTATTTTTCTAAATATTCCAAAACGGAGAAATATTGCCTTAAAAATTGTTTTGGAGTCGGTTTACTTACCGTACCACATACCTATTCCTTTTCGGAGTCTGAAACATTCTGGAAAGTGTCTCTTATGTATTCCTCCGGGGTTACGTTTTCAATAATATTGGTTTCAACATTTATGGGATTACCTGAGATATAATGTTTGATTCTTTGACTGTTTACCACCTTCGGATTTGTGCCTTCGAAGTTGTTGATTTTTATGGCACCGGAACGATAGACCTCCTCGATAACATAGCGGCCTTCCCATTTAGAGAGAAGTTTTCCTGCAAAAAATCTTAAACGAGAGTTGTATAGCAATACATAATCACCTACATTAAACTCATGCTTTTGTATCCTTTTGTCATGCCATCTTTTAACCTTTTCTTTAAACAACTTGGCATTTTCATAAGCTTGGGTTCTCCATTCATCAAGAGAGCTAATATCAAATAACCTCTTTTCACCGACAAGTTTGAAATCATAGTTGAGCTCTTTAATAGCCCAATATGCCTTATGTTCTAGTTCGAGATGTAAGTGACATGCTTTTCCATATACCATTTTATACGGAGACATACCCATAGGATTTTTATATGCAGTTCTATAGGCCCATAATGCATCATCAAGTTTCTTGGACCAATTCTTTCTAGACCTATTGACAGTCTTTTACAAAATTAATTTGAGTTCTCTATTACTCAATTCTACTTGACCACTAGACTGTGGGTGATACAGAGATGCAATTCTATGATTGACGTCATATTTATCAAGAATTTTACGGAAAGCACCATGAATAAAATGTGAACCACCATCAGTCATTAAATATCTAGGGACTCCAAACCTCGTAAAAATAACTTCTTTAAGCATTTTAATAGAAGTGTTATGATCAGCACTACTAGTTGGAATAGCTTCTACCCACTTAGTAACGTAATCAACAGCAACTAAAATATGTGTATATCCATTAGAGCCAGGAAAAGGTCCCATATAATCAAAGCCCCAAACATCAAACGGTTCAATAACAAGTGAATAATTCATAGGCATTTCTTAACGTCTACTAATATTACCAATTCATTGACATTCATCACAAGATAGCACAAACTTACGGGCATCCTTGAAGAGAGTAGGCCAATAAAAACCGGATTGCAATACCTTATGTGCAGTTCTATCTCCCGCGTGGTGTCCTCCATAAGTTTCGGAGTGGCACTTGCATAGGATCTGTTCCTGTTCATGCTCAGGTACACAACGTCTAATAACACCATCTACTCCTTCTTTATAAAGATATGGGTCATCCCAAATGTAATGTCTCAAATCATAGAAGAACTTTCTCTTTTGTTGGTATGTGAAGCTAGGTGGTATGAATTTAGCAATAATGTAATTAGCATAATCAGGATACCAAGGAGCACTACGAGAAGTACTTATGACATTTAATTGTTCATCAGGAAAGCTATCATCAATAGGTAGTGGGTCATCAATAACATTCTCTAACCTAGATAAGTTGTCTGCAACGGGGTTCTCATCTCCTCTTCTATCAACAATATGCAAATAAAATTCTTGTAGCAAGAGAACCCATCTAATAAGTCTAGGTTTAGCATCTTTCTTCCCCATAAGATATTTAATAGCAGCATGATCAGTGTGGATAGTTACTTTAGAATCAACAATATAAGGTCTGAACTTATCACAAGCAAATACAACTGCTAAAAGTTCTTTTTCAGTAGTAGCATAATTTCTTTGAGCATTGTCTAGAGTCTTACTAGCATAATGGATAACATTTATTTTCTTATCAACTCTTTGCCCTAGAACAGCACCTACAGCATAATCGCTAACATCACACATAATTTCAAAGGGTAAATTCCAATCAGGTGGTTGAACAATAGGTGCAGAGACTAATGCTTTCTTAAGTATTTCAAATGCTTCTACACAATCATCATCAAAGACAAATGGTATATCTTTTTGTAATAAATTAGTCAGAGGCCGAGAAATTTTTGAGAAGTCCTTAATGAACCTCCTATAAAATCCAGTGTGACCAAGGAAACTTCTTATACCTTTGATGTCCTTGGGACATGGCATCTTTTCAATAGCATCAACCTTGACTTTATCAACTTCAATACCTCTTTCAGAAACTTTATGCCCCAAGACAATACCCTCATTAACCATAAAGTGGCACTTTTCCCAATTCAAGACAAGATTAGTTTCTTCACATCTCTGCAAAACTTTATCAAGATTGCTCAAGCAATCATCAAAAGGAGATCCATAGACGGAAAAGTCATCCATGAAAACCTCACAAATCTTTTCACAAAAGTCAGAGAATACAGCCATCATGCATCTTTGAAAGGTAGCAGGTGCATTATATAAACCAAAAGGCATACGTCTATAAGCAAAAGTACCAAAAGGGCATGTAAAAGTAGTCTTTGATTGATCTTTAGCCAACACAGGTATTTGAGAGAAACCAGAATAACCATCTAGAAAGCAGTAGTGTGTATGTTTGCATAATCTTTCTAGCATTTGATCGATAAAAGGTAAGGGGTAATGATCTTTCTTAGTAGCCTTATTTAATTTGCGGAAATCAATTACCATCCTATAACCTGTAATAATTCTTTGTGGAATCAATTCATCTTTATCATTAGGAATAATAGTAATACCTCCCTTCTTAGGGACACAATGAACAGGACTTACCCACTAACTATCAGCAATGGGATAAATTATACCTGCCTCCAGAAGCTTTAGTATTTCTTTTCTTACCACTTCTTTCATTTTAGGATTCAGACGTCGTTGAGGATCACAAACTGGTTTGGCATCTGCTTCCAAATTTATTTTATGTTGACATAGAGTGGGACTAATTCCCTTAAGATCATCAAGAGTATATCCAATAGCAGCACGGGGCTTCTTCGGAGTTTTCAATAATCTTTCTTCTTCATGCTCTGAAAGGTTAGCACTAATAATAACAGGATATATCTTCTTTTCATCAAGATAAGCATATTTAAGATTATTAGACAACGATTTAAGCTCAAACACGGGATCACCCTTAGGTGGAGGGGGGTCCCCTAGGATTTCAACAGGCAAATTGTGTTTCAGAATATGTTCCTGTTTAAAGAATACTTCATCTATTTCCCTTCTTTCATTCATAAACATATCATTCTCATGGTCTAGCAAATATTGTTCTAAAGGATCACTAGGAGGTACAGCAATAGAAGCAAGACCAATAATTTCATCCTTACTAGGTAATTCTTCTTCATGGTGTTGTTTACTAAATTTAGAGAAATTAAACTCACGAGTCATATCATCTAAGCCGATAGTAACAACATCCCTTATGCAATCTATGGTAGCATTAACAGTATTCAAGAAGGGTCTACCAAATATAATGGGACAAAAGCTATCTTGTGGGAAACCAAGAACAAGAAAATCAGCAAGATATTTAGTTTTCCCACACAAGACTTCAACATCTCTAACAATTCCTATTGGTGAAATAGTATCTCTATTAGCAAGTTTAATAGTGATATCAATTTCTTCTAACTCGACAGGTGCAATGTCATGCATAATTTCTTTGTATAAGTCAATAGGTATTGCACTAGCACTAGCACCCATATCACATAAGCCATGATAACAATGATCTCATATTTTAACAGAAATAATAGGCACGCCTACCACAAGTCTATTTTTATCTTTAGCACAAGGTTTAGCAATTCTAGCAGTTTCACCGCAGAACTGAATAACATGCACATCAATATTATCAGACAAGAGATCTTTAACAATAGCAATATTAGGTTCTACTTTAACTTGCTCAGGAGGTGTATATGTTTTAATATTGCTTTTACGAACCACAGTTGAGGCTTTAGCATGATCCTTTATCCTAACAGGGAAAGGTGGTTTCTCAACACAACAAGTAGGAACAATAGGATCATTATAAGTGACAGTCTTTTCTTCAACTTTAATAGGTGCAGCTACTTTTACTTCTATGGGAGGATGATATTTAAACCACTTCTCCTTAGGGAGATCAGCATAAGTAGCAAAAGATTCACAGAAAGAAGCTACTATCTCAGAATCAAGTCCATATTTAGTGCTAAACTTACGGAAAATATCGGTATCCATAAAAGATTTAACACAATCAAACTTAGGTGTCATACCTGACTCCTTACCTTCGTCGAGATCCCAATCTTCAGAGTTGCGTTTAATTCTATCCAATAAATCCCATCTAAATCCAATAGTCTTCATCATAAAAGAGCCAGCACAAGAAGTATCGAGCATGGTGCGATTATTTTCAGAAAGCCGAGCATAAATTTTTTGAAGAATTGTTTCTCTTGGGAGCTCATGATTGGGGCATGAATATAACATTGATTTAAGCCTCCCCCAAGCTTGAGCGATGCTTTCTCCTTCGCGAGGCCAAAAATTATATATATAATTGCGATCACGATGAACAACATGCATAGGGTAATACTTTTGATGAAATTCCAATTTCGATCTTCTATAGTTCCATGATCTCATATCATCACATAGCCTATACCATGTCAATGTGTATCCCTTCAAAGATAAAGGGAAGACCTTCTTCTTAGCAACATCATCGGGTATACCTGCAAGCTTAAATAATCCGCAAACTTCATCCACATATATTAGGTGTTCATCAGGATGCTTTGTTCCATCTCCTGTAAAAGGATTAGCTAGAAGTTTTTCTATCATACCCGAAGAATAATCATAAGGAATTTCATTTTCAATAAGTTCAGTAGGTTGAGGAGCAACTCTATGCTCTACTGGTCGGGGTGAAGATACCCCGAACAAGCCCCTCAGAGGATTACTTTCCATAGTAACAAGTGACAGTAAATTTCAGCACACTATATAAATTTTTCCTTACCAAATTCCACCTACCAAAGGCGCTTCAATCCTCGGCAACGGCGCCAGAAAAGAGTCTTGATGACCCACAAGTATAGGGGATCTATCGTAGTCCTTTCAATAAGTAAGAGTGTCGAACCCAACGAGGAGCAGAAGGAAATGATAAGCGGTTTTCAGCAAGGTATTCTCTGCAAGTACTGAAATAAGTGGTAACAGATAGTTTTGTGATAAGATAATTTGTAACGAGAAACAAGTAACAAAAGTAAATAAAGAGCAGCAAGGTGGCCCAATCCTTTTTGTAGCAAAGGACAAGCCTGGACAAACTCTTATATAAGGAAAAGCGCTCCCGAGGACACATGGGAATATCGTCAAGCTAGTTTTCATCACGTTCATATGATTTGCGTTCGGTACTTTGATAATTTGACATGTGGGTGGACCGGTGCTTGGGTGCTGTTCTTACTTGAACAAGCATCCCACTTATGATTAACCTCTATTGCAAGCATCCGCAACTACAACAAAAGTATTAAGGTAAACCTAAACATAGCATGAAACATATGGATCCAAATCAACCCCTTATGAAGCAACGCATAAACTAGGGTTTAATCTTCTGTCACTCTAGCAACCCATCATCTACTTATTACTTCCCAATGCCTTCCTCTAGGCCCAAGTAATCGTGAAGTGTTATGTAGTCGACGTTCACATAACATCACTAGAGGCTACACAACATACATCTCATCAAAATATCGAACGAATACCAAATTCACATGACTACTAATAGCAAAACTTCTCCCTTGTCCTCAGGAACAAACGTAACTACTCACAAAGCATATACATGTTCATAATCAGAGGGGTAATAATATGCATAAAGGATATGAACATATGATCTTCCACCAATTAAACCAACTAGCATCAACTACAAGGAGTAATTAACACTACTAGCAACCTACTAGCACCAATCCCGGACTTGGAGACAAGAATTGGATACAAGAGATGAACTAGGGTTTTGAGATGAGATGGTGCTGATGAAGATGTTGATGGAGATTGCCCTCTCCCGATGAGAGGAGCGTTGGTGATGACGATGGCAATGATTTCCTCCTCCGGGAGGGAAGTTTCCCCGACAGAACAGCTTTGCCGGAGCCCTAGATTGGTTCCGCCTCGTGGCGGCGGAGTTTCGTCCCGAAAGGTTGCTTCTGGTTTTTTTCTTGACGAAAGACTTCATATAGCAGAAGATGGTCATCAGAGAGCCACCAGGGGGCCCACGAGGTAGGGGCGCGCCCTAGGGGGCGCCCCCCACCCTCGTGGACAGGGTGTGGGCCCCCTGGTCTTCATCTTTGGCGAGGATTTTTCATTATTTATTATAAGGTATTCCGTGGAGTTTCAGGACTTTTGGAGTTGTGCAGAATAGGTCTCTAATATTTTCTCCTTTTCCAGCCCAGAATTCCAGCTGCCGGCATTCTCCCTCCTTATGTAAACCTTGTAAAATAAGAGAGAATTGCCATAAGTATTGTGACATAATGTGAAATAACAGCCCATAATGCAATAAATATCGATATAAAAGCATGATGCAAAATGGACGTATCATGTAGGGGGTCACAAAATTGAGAAGTATTACAACTCAAATTTATTGATTCAACAAAAGGGAAGCCAAACAATATGTATATGATTTAGCAGTTGAGTTCTCAATTCAACCACACATGTGAATAATACTTGCTTGCAAACATTATTAGTAGCAATGACAATATGGGGAATGGAGTAGTTTATGTGGCAAAGCAGTTTCACAGCAGCAAAAGTAGTCCATGTTCTTAATGTTGGAAATATGCCCTAGAGGCAATAATAAATTGGTTATTATTATATTTCCTTGTTCATGATAATCTTTTATTATCCATGCTAGAATTGTATTGATAGGAAACTCATATACATGTGTGGATACATAGACAACAACATGTCCCTAGTAAGCCTCTAGTTGACTAGCTCGTTGATCAATAGATGGTTATGGTTTCCTGACCATGGACATTGGATGTCGTTGATAACGGGATCACATCATTAGGAGAATGATGTGATGGACAAGACCCAATCCTAAGCCTAGCACAAAGATCGTGTAGTTCGTTTGCTAAAGCTTTTCTAATGTCAAGTATCATTTCCTTAGACCATGAGATTGTGCAACTCCCGGATACCGTAGGAGTGCTTTGGGTGTGCCAAACGTCACAACATAACTGGGTGGCTATAAAGGTACACTACAGGTATCTCCGAAAGTGTCTGTTGGGTTGGCACGAATCGAGACTGGGATTTGTCACTCCGTGTAAACGGAGAGGTATCTCTGGGCCCACTCGGTAGGACATCATCATAATGTGCACAATGTGATCAAGGAGTTGATCACGGGATGATGTGTTACGGAACGAGTAAAGAGACTTGTCGGTAACGAGATTGAACAAGGTATCGGGATACCGACGATCGAATCTCGGGCAAGTATCGTACCGCTAGACAAAGGGAAATGTATACGGGATTGATTAAGTCCTTGACATCGTGGTTCATCCGATGATATCATCGTGGAATTAACATGTGGGAGCCAACATGGGTATCCAGATCCCGCTGTTGGTTATTGACCGGAGAGTTGTCTCGGCCATGCCTGCATGACTCCCGAACCCGTAGGGTCTACACACTTAAGGTTCCATGACGCTAGGGTTATAGGGAATAGATATACGTGGTTACTGAATGTTGTTCGGAGTCCTGGATGAGATCCCGGACGTCACGAGGAGTTCCGGAATGGTCCGGAGATAAAGATTTATATATGGGAAGTCCTGTTTTGGTCACCGGAAAAGTTTCGGGTGCTATCGGTAACGTACCGGGACCACCGAGAGGGTCCCGGGGGTCCACCAGGTGGGGCTACCTGCCCCAGAGGGTTGCGTGGGCCTAGTGTGAGAGGGGACCAGCCCCAAGTGGGCTGGTGCGCCCCCCACTAGGGCCCAAGGCAAAGAGAGAAGGGAAAAGGGGGAAACCCTAGGCTCAGATGGGCCTAAGGCCCACCTAGTGGTGCGCCCCCCTCTCTCCCCCCTTGGCCGCCCCCCTAGATGGGATCTAGGGCTGGCCGCCACCCCTAGGGGTGGAAACCTAGGTGGGGGCGCAGCCCCTCCCCTCCCCTATATATACTTGAGGTTTTGAGCTGCCATACACACGAGAACATCTCATTGGCGCAGCCCTACCCCTCTCCCTCCTCGTCTCTTGCGGTGCTTGGCGAAGACCTGCTGGAGTACCACGCTCCTCCACCACCACGACGCCGTCGTGCTGCTGCTGGATGGAGTCTTCCCCAACCTCTTCTTCTCCCCTTGCTGGATCAAGGCGTAGGAGACGTCACCGGGCTGTACGTGTGTTGAACACGGAGGTGCCGTCCGTTCGGCACTAGGATCATCGGTGATTTGGATCATGACGAGTACGACTCCATCAACCCCGTTCACTTGAACGCTCCCGCTTAGCGATCTACAAGGGTATGTAGATGCACTCTCCTTCCCCTAGTTGCTAGATTACTGCATAGATTGATCTTGGTGATGCGTAGAAAATTTTGAATTTCTGCTACGTTCCCCAACAGTGGCATCATGAGCTAGGTCTATGTGTAGTTCCTATGCACGAGTAGAACACATAGCAGTTGTGGGCGTTGATATTGTCAATTTACTTGCCGTTACTAGTCTTATCTTGATTCGGCGGCATCGTGGGATGAAGCGGCCTGGACCGACCTTACACGTACTCTTACGTGAGACTGGTTCCACCGACTGACATGCACTAGTTGCATAAGGTGGCTAGCGGGTGTCTGTCTCTCCCACTTTAGTCGGATCGGATTCAATGAAAAGGGTCCTTATGAAGGGTAAATAGAAATTGGCATATCACGTTGTGGTTTTAGCGTAGGTAAGAAACGTTCTTGCTAGAAACCTATAGCAGCCACGTAAAAACTTGCGACAACAATTAGAGGACGTCTAACTTGTTTTTGCAGCATATGTGAAAGTGCGTTATATCGACTAGAGGGGGGGTGAATAGGCGATTTTTATGAAAGTCTTCAAAACATGGAAGTTATGAAGACAAACGATAGAAATAAACCTATTACCCTGCAGCGGAAGGTAGACTACACTAGGCAAGCCATAGTCAAGTATTCAATAGAGTGAAAGCACAATGACTAATAGTAGCAATGTAGTAAGGATCAGGTAGGAAGATATTGTGAAGCCACACAGAACACGCAGTCACTCAGTGAAGACAAAATATAGTGCGAACATACAATGACTTCAGAAGGAGTAACAGTAAGTAAAAGGAAGGGAAGATGAAACCAGTGACTCGCTGAAGACAATGATTTGTTGGACCAGTTCCAGTTGCTGTGACAACTGTACGTCTGGTTAGGGCGGCTAGGTATTTAAACCTTAGGACACACAGTCCCGGACACCCAGTCCTCACTGTATTCCCCTTGAGCTAAGGTCACACAGACCTCGCCCAATCACTCTGGTAAGTCTTCAAGGTAGACTCCCAAACCTTCACAGACTTTGTTCACCGGCAATCCACAATGTCTCTTGGATGCTCAGAACGCGACGCCTAACCGGCTGGAGGATGCACAGTCCTCAAGTGTAATAAGTCTTCAGACCACACAGACAAGAAGACTTAAGTGATGCCTAATTCTCTTTGGCTTTGGGTGGTTAGGGCTTTATCCTCGCAAGGAATTCTCTCTCAAAGGCTTCGAGGTGGGTTGCTCTCAAACGACAAAAGCCGTACTCTGAATCTGAGCAGCCAACCGTTTATGGTTGTAGGGGGTGGGCTATTTATAGCCACTTGGCAACCCGACCTGATTTGTCCGAAATGACCCTGGGTCACTAAGGAACTGACACGTGTTCCAACGGTCAGATTTCAAACTCACACGGCAACTTTACTTGGGCTTCAAGCAAGGCTGACTTGCCCGACTCTGGACAAGATTCGCTCTCAAAGTCTTCACTCGAAGACATAGGTTTTGTTTAAGCATCACTTTAGTCATTCTGACTGGTTCTCTTGGACCCCACTTAACAGTACGGTGGTTCCTATGACTCAACACAGAAGAAAGAGAACTACGAAAGATCTAAGTCTTCGAGCTCCATAGGCTTCATGTGGTGTCTTCTCTTGTCATAGTCTTCAATGTGAATATCTTCATATACCACCTTTGACTTCAATGTCTTCATACATTTTTAGGGGTCATCTCTGGTAGGAAAACCGAATCAATGAGGGACTTCTACCTGTGTTATCCTGCAATTCTCACAAACACATTAGTCCCTCAACTAGGTTTGTCGTCAATACTCCAAAACCAACTAGGGGTGGCACTAGATGCACTTACTCCCCCTTTTTGGTGATTGATGACAAACTAGTTGAAGTTTTCAACGGGGAATATAATCTGTGAAATTGTAAAGGATAAGGAATTGTCTTTATAAGTTGCAAGGGCTCCCCCTGAAGATGTGCATATAAGTAATTTTCTTTTGGAATGCAAATGCACATGGCAGGTTGTACTTGTGGAGATCCACTTCAACTTATGATGACAATCCACTATGCATGTGAAAGTATATGAAGATAATGACATGCATAATGGAAAATGGACGTCTGCAGAATGATCTAAGTGCGGAATTTATCGTCGCAGATGCGGAATTTATCATCACAACACAAGGTGGCAAATAAGTATCAGACGACCATCGAGTTTAAGTGTTACAACTCAAAGAACCAAATGTAGCAAAACGAGAGTTGTAAGCACGAAGCAAAATATAAAGCACCCGCCCATATGGACCCGCTTGAAGACTATCAACCTCATATGCTTCTCCCCTTTTTGTCAGTAAGGACCAAAAAGGTTTGAAGACATAAGCATCTACTCGTTCCCATGAGGAGTAGGTGAAGCAGCAGGGTCATTGGTTGTGTTTGGCGGTGCTGAAGAGCTTGGAGCAGAGTCGAAGCATGCTGAAGGAGGTGGTGGTGAAGTAGCATCGTCTTCATCCTCGATTACTCTGGCATTCACAGTTGCAACAGAGGAAGAGAACTCAGAGTCTTCAAGGGATGGAGTTCGTCGCAGCACTGCCCTTCGAGGAGGTGTGGAGTCAAACTTGAATCGCTCAGTGAAGCCATCCTCTTGAAGATCATCTTCAGAACACATCAGTGTTAGCCCTTTCCATGTGCGACGAGAGGTTTCATGGGCAACAAAAGCATTCTTGGTGGCAAGATTGCGAATGTGATTAACATCCACCAAGAGGCTTTGCATCTGACGCTTCAGCCAGTCATGATGCCTATCCTATTTCTGATGACGAGCTACAAGAAGCTCTCGGTCGTTGAGAACACGAGTGCGCTTCTTGGGTCGTGGAGCAGTTGTACTGTCAGTGGCTTCAGTGAGAGCAGGATGTGGTGCACGTGTAGTGCCAGCCAAAGGATACACACGACTTACGGCTTCAACGCCTTCAACATTCTGAGTGAAACTTTGATGCTCTGCATTCTGAAGACTGAGAGGTTCCTTGGCAGGCTCAGGATAGATGGCTTCAATAGACATATCCACATCAGGCAAAAAGATCCGATGGTTGCGGGCCGAGGGCTGATATGAGATAGCGGAGTGAAGTTTGATCAGCCGCATCATCCAAGGGGCGTAGAACTTCAAACCAAACAGATCAGAGCCAGATGCAGCAAGTTGGTGAATGAACAAAGTCTGTGTATTGAAGCATTTTCCATGAAGAATGTAGAAGACCAAAGTCTTCATTGCACCTTCCAGCTTGGCATGGGGGAGAATGTCCTTTGATTGGCCAGAGAGTTTGCCTTATGATGTGATAAATGGTTCTTGGCAGATACTCAAGGTCTTCAACGAAGAACTCCGTGGGATAAGCAGCATCTTGGGGCAATGGCTTCATCATACTGAGCATCTGACTCATATTAGGTTCAGTCTTCTGAAAGATGCTCTCAATAGCTTCACTATGAAGCTGACAGCCATGCTCGTAGAGATTGCCAGGAGTGGGAAAACCAGTGAGCTCAATGATGTCAAAGGCTTTGGCTTCGTGATGAACGTTTCCTGTCATCCACTCCAGGACCCAAGTCTTCAGATCTCTGCTATACCCGCAGATGTGAAGTGTGGCATAGAATTGGAGCAGCAACTCTTCATTCCAATGCTCTTGGTCAGTGACGAACGGCAGCAGTCCAACCTCTTTGAAGCAATCCAGAGCTTCTTCCAGACAGGGCAGACCAGCTATTGCTTCAATGTCAAGGCGCTTGTGTGGGAAGATGCGACCTTGGTTGTAAAGAACGCATGAGTAATAGCTTTGCTGCGGATAACTCTAGAACTGATCAGATGATATTCTTTCCCTGGAGTAGGGGTTCCTGGAGCTGTTGAAGAATGTGTTGTCTGCTCTGAAGCCATTGATATTGAAGGAGCCAGGTGCTGATGCAGGACCTGGGAACCTTGGCTGTCTTGGGATTGGCTTCTGTACCTGAGGCCTGTGCTCAACATGATAGTCGAATTGGGGACCGGCAGCAGACGCAGGAACAGAAGCAGCGGGATCAGTGGCTTCGCTTACTTCTGGTGCTTTTGTTGGTGAGGGCTCCACATTTGCTTCAGCCATGACAGCGTCAGTGGCTTCAGTGGTGTTGGTGGTGGCAGCCGCAAGATTTTCAACCTCCACTTGACGAGCTGGAGGGTCGCTTACGATCACGTTCTCCTCAAGAACTGCTTCTTGGTGGGACAGGGGAGTAGCAGCTTGTGGTACTTCTTCTTCATCGGCTGATGCAGCCGGAATGTCTTCAGCAGTTTTAGCTTCAGACGCGGAGACTTGAGGCCTTGGACCTTTGCGAAGCCTGCGCAACGCGGGCGACGTCTGTGGAGTTTGTGTTGGCTGGGCCTCAGAGTCTTCTTCCTCTTGTGGGCGATTCGCCCACGAAGCATCCTGTGCTATTGGTGTCAATGGACGACCAATGCTGATGAGTTCACTGTGTGTGAGCACAGGCGATGATACCTGTTGGTGCTCTAGCTGAGGAAGGGCTGCATCATCTTCAACATGGTCATGGTGACCAATGTCCTCAGCAGCGAGGGGATCAGCTGCTGGAAAGTCTTCAACTTCATGAGCCTCTGTGAAAGCAGGCTCATGGACAGTAAGTTGACGTTCTTGTGGATCGGCGTCGGGGTGAACCATGGAAATGGGTTCAACAATCAAGGGCTCTGTGGGAGCATCCCGTTCCTTCTTGGTCATTTTTTTCTTCTTGGCGGGGGCAGTAGCAGAGGCTTCAGGATGTTTTCTCTTCCTTGCTTCAGCCTCAGTAGTCCTGGTCTTCTTCAGTTCTGAAGCGGTTGACCTGGCCTTTGGCTTCGGGCCAGTCATGCTAGTTGGGAAGACAAGGGGATCTGCCTCCTGCCTTGGTGCTTCAGGTTCAGCCATAGCGGGCTTCTTCTGCTTCTTGGCAGCCATCCTGGGGTCGATGCCAGGACGCCCAAGGGCCTTGCGCTTCTCAGCCTCATTGTAGGCTTGCACACACCTATCAGCCAGGACCTTCATGCGCTCACGAGAACCCTGAGCTTCTACACATTTCTTTAGAAAGTCTTCCTTGAGCTCGTGCAGCATAATCTTGAAATTCTTCATGTCTTGCACACTGAGCTTGGCCATATGCTTCTTGAACTGAGATTTCTCAAAGTCAATCTTCTGCTTCAGTTCAACAATGCGCTGGGCGATAACTAACTCTGAAGCAATGGCTCCACGGAAGGCGACACTGAGGCCAATGGGTAGTTGGAGATCGTCGAAGCTGATGTTTCGCGTGTCAAACCATTCATCAATGAAGTTGTGAATGACTGTTACATCAAAGAGAGGCAGATCATTGAAGATTTCTGCTTCTTCTTTGCTCTTGTTGAGTTGCTCAAGAGTGTCATCTGCAAGATCTTCATCACTTGACAGATCAATGGCATCATTGCGCAGAATGGCAGCAGTTGTTAGCTCTTGGCCGGTGTGTGGCAGAGGCATCTTGACCCTCTGGGGCTTGGAGATGCGTGATAAATCTTCGGACTGCACACTGTCTTCAGAAGGTGCAGTTGCCAGTGGCTTCGCTCGTGAGATTTTTGGTGAAGGGGCAGGCTTTGAAGCTTTAGGCTTCTTCAACTTCTTTGGCTTCGGCGCTGCAGGCGCTTCATCTGATTCAGCGTCAGCTGCAGGCTCATTCACTGCAGTCCCTTGAACCAAGATATGGGTGATGACGCCTTCAAGGTTGTAGAAAGGACCGACGACATTGGGTTCTGCATCTCGTGTGCCATCAGCCCTTGGAGCTGAGGGACCAGGGTTGAAGTCTAGTCCCAATGTCTTCTTGTTTTGCTTTGCTGATTTCTGGGCAAACTGGAAGTTGCGCTTGAACAGAATGTCGTCACGACACCATAGTAGTGACGATGGGTGTGCATCAACAGGCTGTGACCCACGGACCATGCAGGGATAGAAGCCTTGTTCAATGGCTTCATCTCTGGACCTGGGTTGAAGATTCTTTTATAGGATGTCTCCCCATGGTCTCCTGATGGCATTTTTCTCAGCATATTCCTGGGTTACAAATCGGTATTTGAACCATTGTTCTGCCCAATATCTTCGAATCCATTGGATTCAGGTCTTGCGCTGATTGTAATCCTCTTCAGGATCTGTCTTGTACAGTTCTGAGAGGTCATCTGACAGATCTCTAGATGTTTCTCCACGACGCTTTCTGCCACCCTTCCTTTCTAATTTCTCTGAAGCCATGAACTTTAAACTGAAAGGCTTCAACACGTTCAAAGGCTTCAAAGATTTTCGCTTGCTGGACAAACAGGAACTTGCTTCGAAAGAATTTATATGATGCTGTAAGAATTCTGCAAATGAATGCAGACTATGAGAACCAAGGGATTCTCCCACGGACATGCACCTGTGACAGCATTAAGGTGCGAGGGAAGGGGAAGAGGTCATATGCATTCTCAGAAGATTTTGAATATAAATCAGTTTTGAAGACATTGACCTCATCGTGCGAAGACATTCACTCATAGATAAGGAGTTGGTTCCAGATTTGTACGAATCCAGAGATCAGTACAAGTGAGGAATCTAACTACTTTGTGAAGCATAAGTGAATATACTAGGCATGTTATGAGATGCAGTATGAGAGAGACCTAACTTGTGTGAATAAAAACTGCTTGTGGTAGAAAGTGACAAAGCCATAGGATCAACGGTGCCGTAAAAAGGAAGTTTTATTTACCACACTAAGAACTGCTAGACGGAGTGGAAGATGGGGCCGAGCAGTTCGATCTTCCGTGCCCTAACTTGGCGACGGAGGACACCTACGGCGACGGCGGAGAGGACAATGTCCGCGGTCGGCGTGAAGACGGTGTCGGAGAGGTTGCAGCAGCGAAGCGCTTCGTCGCTGGCGTCGTCGAGGGCTAGCGGTGGCGCTAGGGTTTGTGAGAGAGTGGAAGAAGAGATAATGACCGTCGTGAAGTGTGTATTTATAGGTACAGGGGCGGCACTGTGTTATTACACAGGTGCCCCTGGCGATTCGCATCTGAGGAACACGTGGCCATCATGCAGAATTTTGGGGTTTGTTCCACATCCCACACACGCCTGGATTGTCGGGTGGTCGTTCCTACTTCTCCGGGTTTCATGTGAAGGAATGAGCATTGAAAGTGGACTTAAGGTTTGTCTTTGTATCTTCTGCTGACAAGGACGCAGAGAAGACATTCGACAGTTTCAATAGAATGCATATGATTTGGAGAGATAGAGTTTGAGATAGATAGCATAGAGAGGTTAGGGTCCAATCACATTCACTTAGTTCAAAAGATTCAACAAGAAGACATAGCTATAAGTGAATGTTGTAGAGGACAGAACACTAGTATATATATAATCAACATAGTGAAGATAATCATGAAGACATGTTGAGATTGAAGCCAAACCAAATGTGAAGACATAGCAAGGTAACGCCATGAGTGAAACACTTCAAAATAGAACATTTAGTGGTGGCGTTACCCACCGTATAGGAAGCATTAGACCCAGACACGTCGCACAATTATCGTGGCGCTCCGAAGTCAAATTCCACATTAATGTATTCACACTTAGAATGTATGTCTTCATTGATTGAAGATATACTTTACTTCGTGTGTTGCACATCTAAGTCATCAATATGCATAAGGGTTAGGATGTGTGCCTGATCACAGGACATTTGAGGATTCCAGGATATTTAGCTCACACCGTAACTTGCAAAATCTCTTCTCATCCAAGGGCTTGGTGAAGATATCTGCCAATTGCTCTTCAGTGTTGACGTGTATGATATCAATATCTTCCTTCACAACATGATCTCTGAGAAAGTGATGACGAATTTCAATGTGCTTTGTCTTCGAGTACTGAACTGGGTTGTTGGCAATCTTGATGGCGCTTTTGTTGTTGCAGTAGAGTGGCACTTGCTTCAGATGAATGCCATAGTCCTTGAGTGTTTGCTTCATCCACAGAAGCTGAGCGCAGCAAGATCTAGCAGCAATGTATTCAGATTCAGCAGTGGAGAGAGATACACAGTTCTGCTTCTTTGAAGACCAACATACAAGTGATCGTCCCAGAAAGTGACATGTGCCTGATGTAGACTTGCGATCAACTTTGTCACCCGCATAATCAGCATCCGAGAATCCAACCAGATCAAACTCTGAGCCCTTTGGATACCATAATCCTAGAGTTGGGGTATGAGCCAAATATTGAAGAATTCGCTTCACAGCTAAGTGATGCGACTCCTTTGGTGCCGCTTGGAATCGAGCACACATGCAAACACTAAGCATAATATCTGGCCTAGATGCACATAGATAAAGTAAAGAACCAATCATGGAGCGGTATACCTTTTGATCGAACTCTTTACCATTGTCGTCAGGACCCAGATGATGCTTGGCTGGCATTGGCGTCGTGAAGCCTTTGCAGTCTTGCATACCGAACTTCTTCAGGCAATCTTTGAGATACTTCTCTTGAGATATGAAGATGTCGTTGTGTTGCTGTCGTATTTGAAGACCGAGAAAGAACTTTAGCTCTCCCATCATAGACATTTGATATTGCTCTTGCATCATATATCCAAACTCTTCACTGTACTTCTGATTGGTGCAGCCGAAGATAATGTCATCCACATATATTTGGCACACAAACAGTTCACCATCATATGTCTTCGTGAAGAGAGTGGGGTCGAGAGAACCAGGTATGAAGCCTTTGCTCTTCAGGAAGTATTTGAGTGTGTCATACCAGGCCCGAGGGGCTTGTTTGAGGCCATACAGTGCCTTGTTGAGCTTGTATACCATGTCAGGATGTTTTGGATCTTCAAAGCCAGGAGGTTGTGCAACATACACTTCTTCAATCTTGCCATTGAGGAAGGCGCTCTTCACATCCATTTGATAAAGAAGTATGTTGTGATGATTTGCATAGGCCAGCAGTATCAATGGCTTCAGGCCAGAATTTTCTTGGAGTCTTGTATTCATCTAGCATCGTTCTGGCCATCTCAATGAGTGTTCTGTTCTTGCGTTCGACGACCCCATTCTGCTGTGGCGTGTACGGGGCTGAGAATTCATGTGTGATGCCCAAGGTATCAAGATATGTATCAAGGCCAGTGTTCTTGAATTCAGTGCCATTATCACTTCTGATATACTTTATCTTGGCGCCATAGTTGTTCATTGCTCGATTGGCGAAGCGTCTAAAGACATCCTGCACTTCAGTCTTGTAAAGGATTATGTGCACCCAAGTATATCTAGAATAATCATCAACAATGACAAAGCCATAGAGACAAGCAGTAGTAGTAAGAGTTGAGTAATGAGTGGGACCGAAAAGATCCATGTGAAGCAGTTCGAAGGATCGAGTAGTGGTCATGATTGTCTTCGAGGGATATTTGGCCCTCGTCATCTTTCCTACCTCACAGGCACCGCATAAGTGATCTTTCTTGAACTTGACGCCCTCGATGCCTATGACATCCTTCTTCTTTGCCAGGGTGTGGAGGTTCCTAATGCCAGCATGCCCAAGCCTCCGATGCCAGAGCCAACATTCTGAAGCTTTTGCTAGAAGACATACGGCAAGCTGTGGTCCTGCTGAGAAATCTACCACGTACAAATCATCTTTTCGATACCCTTCAAATACTAGAGACTTGTCAGATTCCATTAGAACAAAGCAACGATATTTTCCAAATATTACGATCATGTTTAAATCGCAAAGCATTGAGACAGACATTAAGTTGAAGCCAAGGGATTCAACAAGCATGACTTTATCCATGTATTGATCCCTTGAGATTGCAACTCTACCTAGACCCAATACCTTACTTTTACCAGTGTCAGCAAATGTGATGTGGCTCTTGTCGGATGGATGTAAGGTTGAGTCCATAAGAAGGCTTCTTTTGCCAGTCATGTGATTTGTACACCCACTATCAATAATCCATTCTGAAGACGCTGGTGTCGTACCCTACAGTGCAGTTAGGGGGATAGGCTTCACGAAGAGCATTGTGAAGCAAAAACATTTGACGAACCAGTGGGTTATGAAAGCTTAGATCCAGATTAGGACTAATAGGGAGAGTAGCAAGCGATTCAGGAACGAAGTACATAGTAAGACCATTCGGGCATTTGATCTTGCGCCCTACAAGATGTTTAAGGTCCCCAGCAATAGCGTCAGACGATTTTGGTTTTCTGCTGGAGACCTTTCCCTACAAAAGAGAGTTAAGCTTTCTTAGCCACCCACATCTTCAAGGGTGGCTTAGAAGCAATAAGTCTAAGTGCAGCATCTGAGAACTTTGGCTTTGGAGCCCTAGCAAACAGTCTTGCAGGCGGACAATAGTACTCATAAAAATAAGCAGAATAGTTCTTGGTCTTATGAACATGGCGGTTTGATGAACCGCTCTCATATTCATATGCCTGAGTATGGTTTCCCTGCAAAACATTTGCGTTAGTGCGACCCAGGTGAGTCCTCTGTCTGTATGAAGCCTTTGGACCGTATGAAGCCTTTGGTCTGAGGTTTGTCTTCTTCACGTGAGGTGTCATGATGACATTCACAGGAAGATTCTCCAGACACCTTTTCGGAACCCAAATCTTCTTCATAGGCGGTCCATTCCTGCAGTTAGTACCAATGTACCTGGCAAACACTTCACCATTCTGATTCTTAAACAGTTTATAGTTTGCATCAAAGGATTCATCAATGACAATGGGGTTAGCACAAGTGAACCCAGATAGTGGATGGATCTGCTGAAAATTCCTTTGCAGCAACCCATGTGGTTTTGGGGTACTGCTCGGGTTTCCAGTAAGAGCCATCAGCATTCATTTTCCTTACGAACCCAACACCCTCTTTCCTCGGGTTTCGGTTCAAAATCTGCTTTTTGAGGACATCACATAGTGTTTGATGCCCTTTAAGACTTTTGTACATCCCTGTTTCAAGCAATGTCTTCAACCTAGCATTCTCATCAGCAATAGCAGTGGAATCCTCAGCAGAGGGGTTAGTTCCCACATCAACAGTTGAAGAGATTGCAACAGTAGCAGCAGTAGAACATTCAGCAACAGTAGTAGCATTATCACGCTCAATGCATTTAAGACATGGTGGTTCAAATCCTTCCTGAGCGGAGCTGATCTGTTCGGCGCGAAGTGACTCGTTTTCCTTTTGAAGATCTTCATGAGCCGCTCTCAATTTCTCAAGATCTTGCTTCCTTTGAAGATAATCATAGGAAAGCTTTTCATGAGTTGTTGAGAGAGTTTCATGACGACTTTCAAGTTCCTCATACTTAACGTGAAGATTTTTTATGTCTTCAATTAAGGATTTAGATCGAGTCATTTCAGCACCTAACAGATCATCGCTTCTGTCTAACAGTTTTTGAATATGTTCCATAGCTTTCTGTTGTTCAGTTGCAATTTTAGCAAGTGTTTTGTAGCTGGATTTTGAACCACAATCAGAGTCATCGTCACTAGATGTTTGATAGTGAGTAGTGCGTGTGTTTACCTTGGCACCGCGTGCCATGAAGCAGTAGGTAGAAGCGGAGTAGTCCTTGTCATTTGCATCGGTGTCGGTGATGAAGTCATTGTCTTCAGTGTTGAAGATGGACTTGGCAACGTATGCTGTAGCCAGACTTGCGACGCCTGAATCGGACTCCTCCTCAGACTCCACCTCCGCCCCCTCAGAAGTGGATTCCTCCTCTGAATCCATTTCCTTGCCAACAAACGCACGTGCCTTGCCAGATGAGCTCTTCTTGTGTGATGAAGACTTTGAGGAAGACTTGGAAGAAGACTTTGAGTATTTCTTCTTCTTCTTATCGTCAGAGTCATATTCCTTGCTCTTCTTCTTCTTTTTGTTCTCACTGTCCCACTGCGGACACTCAGAGATGAAGCGGCCAGGTTTCTTGCACTTGTGACATGTTTTCTTCTTGTAGTCGTGAGCAGAAGCTTCATCATTCCTTGAGCTTGATCGGGAAGACTTTCTGAAACTTTTCTTCTTGGTGAATTTCTGGAACTTCTTCATAAGCATAGCAAGTTCCCTTCCAATGTCTTTAGGATCATTCGAACTGTTGTCAGATTCTTCTTCAGATGAGGAGACCGCTTTTGCCTTCAAGGCACGAGTTCGCCCATAGTTTGGACCGTAGATATCTCTTTTCTCAGAAAGCTGAAACTCCTGTGTGTTGAGCCTCTCAAGTATGTCAGACGGATCGAGTGTCTTGAAATCAGGACGTTCTTGAATCATCAGGGCTAGGGTGTCAAACGAACTATCAAGTGATCTTAGTAGTGTCTTGATGACTTCATGTTTGGTGATCTCAGTAGCGCCGAGGGCTTGAAGCTCATTTGTGATGTCAGTGAGTCGGTCAAATGTGAGCTGGACATTCTCATTGTCATTTCGCTTGAAGTGGTTGAAGAGGTTGCGAAGGACACTGATTCTCTGATCTCTCTGGGTTGAGACGCCTTCATTGACCTTGGAGAGCCAGTCCCAGACCAGCTTAGATGTTTCCAAAGCACTCACACGGCCATACTGTCCTTTGGTCAGATGACCACAGATGATATTCTTGGCAGTAGAGTCCAGTTGAACGAACTTCTTGACATCAGCAGTAGTGACACCTTCTCCAGCCTTGGGAACACCGTTCTTGACGACATACCATAGGTCGACGTCAATGGCTTCAAGATGCATGCACATCTTATTCTTCCAGTAGGGATATTTAGTTCCATCGAAGACGGGGCACGCAGCGGAGACTTTAATTATCCCTGCAGTCGACATAGCTAAAACTCCAGGTGGTTAAACCGAATCACACAGAACAAGGGAGCACCTCGCTCTGATACCAATTGAAAGTGCGTTATATCGACTAGAGGGGGGTGAATAGGCAATTTTTATGAAGTCTTCAAAACGTGGAAGTTATGAAGACAAATGATAAAAATAAACCTATTACCCTGCAGCGGAAGGTAGACTACACTAGGAAAGCCATAGTCAAGTATTCAATAGAGTGAAAGCACAATGACTAATAGCAGCAATGTAGTAAGGATCAGGTAGGAAGATATTGTGAAGCCACACAGAACACGCAGTCACTCAGTGAAGACAAAAGATAGTGCGAACATACAATGAATTCACAAGGAGTAACAGTAAGTAAAGGGAAGGGAATATGAAACCAGTGACTCGCTGAAGACAATGATTTGTTGGACCAGTTCCAGTTGCTGTGACAACTGTACGTCTGGTTAGGGCGGCTAGGTATTTAAACCTTAGGACACACAGTCTCGGACACCCAGTCCTCACCGTATTCCCCTTGAGCTAAGGTCACACAGACCTCGGCCAATCACTCTGGTAAGTCTTCAAGGTAGACTCCCAAACCTTCACAGACTTCGTTCACCGGCAATCCACAATGTCTCTTGGATGCTCAGAACGCGACGCCTAACCAGCTGGAGGATGCACAGTCCTCAAGTGTAATAAGTCTTCAGATCACACAGACAAGAAGACTTAAGTGATGCCTAATTCTCTTTGGCTTTGGGTGGTTAGGGCTTTATCCTCGCAAGGAATTCTCTCTCAAAGGCTTCGAGGTGGGTTGCTCTCAAACGACAAAAGTCGTACTCTAAATCTGAGCAGCCAACCGTTTATGGTTGTAGGGGGTGGGCTATTTATAGCCACTTGGCAACCCAACCTGATTTGTCCGAAATGACCCTGGGTCACTAAGGAACTGACACGTGTTCCAACGGTCAGATTTCAAACTCACACGGCAACTTTACTTGGGCTTCAAGCAAAGCTGACTTGCCCGACTCTGGACAAGATTCGCTCTCAAAGTCTTCACTCGTAGACATAGGTTTTGTTTAAGCATCACTTCAGTCATTCTGACTGGTTCTCTTGGACCCCACTTAACAGTACGGTGGTTCCTATGACTCAACACAGAAGAAAGAGAACTACGAAAGATCTAAGTCTTCGAGCTCCATAGGCTTCATGTGGTGTCTTCTCTTGTCATAGTCTTCAATGTGAATATCTTCATATACCACCTTTGACTTCAATGTCTTCATACATTTTTAGGGGTCATCTCTGGTAGGAAAACCGAATCAATGAGGGACTTCTACCTGTGTTATCCTGCAATTCTCACAAACACATTAGTCCCTCAACTAGGTTTGTCGTCAATACTCCAAAACCAACTAGGGGTGGCACTAGATGCACTTACAATATGCCTTGTGATGTGATATGGCCAAAAGGATGTGATGAATGATATATGTGATGTATGAGATTGATCATGTTCTTGTAATAGGAATCACGACTTGCATGTCGATGAGTATGACAACCGGCAGGAGCCATATGAGTTGTCTTAATTTATTTATGACCTGCGTGTCAACATAAACGTCATGTAATTACTTTACTTTATTGCTAAGGCGTTAGCCATAGTAGTAGAAGTAATAGATGACGAGACAACTTCAAGAAGACACGATGATGGAGATCATGATGATGGAGATCATGGTGTCATGCCGGTGACAACGATGATCATGGAGCCCCAAAGATGGAGATCAAAAGGAGCAAAATGATATTGGCCATATCATGTCACTATTTGATTGCATGTGATGTTTATCATGTTTTACATCTTATTTGCTTAGAACGACGGTAGCTTAAATAAGATGATCCCTCACTAAAATTTCAAGAAAGGTGTTCCCCCTAACTGTGCACCATTGCGAAGGTTCGTTGTTTCGAAGCACCATGTGATGATCGGGTGTGATAGATTCTAACGTTCGAATACAACGGGTGTAAGCCAGATTTACACAGCAAAAACACTTAGGTTGACTTGACGAGCCTAGCATGTACAGATATGGCCTTGGAACACGGAAGACCGAAAGGTCGAGCATGAGTCGTATAGAAGATACGATCAACATGAAGATGTTCACCGATGTTGACTAGTCCGTCTCACGTGATGATCGGACACGGCCTAGTCGATTCGGATCATGTTTCACTTAGATGACTAGAGGGATGTCTATCTGAGTGGGAGTTCATTAAATAATTTGATTAGATGTACCCAATTATCATGAACATAGTCTAAATTGTCTTCGCAAATATGTTGTAGATAAATAGCTCACGTTGTAGCTCCCTATTTCAATACGTTCCTAGAAAAAGACCAAGTTGAAAGATATTGTAAGCAATGATGCGGACTAGGTCCGTAGTCCGAGGAGTGTCCTCACTACTACACAGAAGGCTTACATCTTCGATGCACCGCTCAATGTGCAAACCCCTACAACGTCGTCTGTGGATGTTATGAACACCTAACAGACACGTCCTGATGACTACTTAATAGTTTAGTGCATCATACTTTACGACTTAGAATCGGGATTCCAATGACGTTTTGAACGCCATAAGACATATGAGATGTTCCAAGAGCTGAAATTGAGATTTCAGGCTCATGCCCATGTTGAGAGGTGTGAGACCTCTGACAAGTTCTTTTGCCAACAAGATGGAGGAGAATAGCTCAGCTAGTGAGCATGTGCTCAGAATGTCTGGGTGCTACAATCACTTAAATCAAGTGGGAGTTAAACTTCCAGATAAGATAGTGATTGATAGAGTTCTCTAGCCACTATCACTAAGCTACTAGATCTTCGTGATGAACTATGACATGCAAGGGATGGAGTTGATCCCGGAGCTGTTCGCGGTGCTTAAGACCGCAAAAGGTAGAAATCAAGAAGGAGCATCAAGTGTTGATGGTTTAACAAGACCACTGGTTTCAAGAAGGGCAAGGGCTAGAAGGGAAACTTCATGGATGGCAAACCAGTTACCGCTCCAGTGAAGGAACCCAAGGTTGAACCCAAACCCGAGAATAAGTGCTTCTATTGTAAGGGGAACGGTCACTGGTAGCGGAATTACCCCAAATGCATGGTAGATAAGAAGGCTGGCAACTTCAAAGTATATACGTGTTATTAATGTGTACCTCACTAGTACTCCTGGTAGCACCTGGGTATTGGATACCGGTTCGGTTACTATTATTGGTGACTTGAAGCAAAAGCTACGGACTAAACGGAGACTGGCTAAGGGCGAGGTGACGATGTGTGTTGGAAGTGTTTCCAAAGTTGACGAGATCACCATCGCACGCTCCATCTGCCTTCGGGATTAGTGTTGAACCTAGATAAATGTTATCAGGTGTCTACGTTGAGCATGAATATGATTAGATCATGTTCATTGCAATACGGTTATTCATTTAAATTAGAGAATAATGGTTATTCTGTTTACATGAATAATACCTTTCATGGTCATGCACCCTATGTGAATGGTTCATTGAATCTCGGTCGTGGTAATACACATGTTCACGCCAAAGGTTGTAGAGTTAATAATGATAGTACCACTTTCTTGTGGCACTGCCGCTTAGGTCATATTGGCGTAAGATGCATGAAGAAACTCCATATCGATGGATGTTTGGAGTCACTTGATTTTGAATCTCTTGACGCATGCAAGCCATGCCTCATGGGCAGGATGACTAAGACCCCATTTTCAGGTACAATGAAACGGGCAAGTGACTTGTTGGAAATCATACATGCTGATGCGTGTGATCCAATGAGAATTGAAGTGTGCGGTGGATATCGCTATTTTCTCATCTTCACTGACGATTTCAGTAGATATAGGTATATTTACTTAATGAAGCACAAGTCTGAAACGTTTGAAAAATTCAAGCGATTTCAGAGTGAAGTTAAGAATCATCATAACAAGAAGATCAAATTCCTACGATCTGATCAATGAGAATTTTTGAGTTATGAGTTTGGCAAACACTTAAGACATTGTGGTATTGTTTCACAGTTGAAGCCACCTGGAATACCACAGGGTAATGGTGTGTCCGGACGTCGTAATCGAACCTTATGAGATATGGTACGATCTATGATGTCTCTTACCGATCTACCGCTTTCATTTTGAGGTTATGCGTTAGAGGCAGCTACATTCACTTTAGATAGGACACCATCTAAGTTCGTTGAGACGACGTCGTATGAACATTGGTTTGGCAAGAAACCAAAGTTGTCGTTTCTTAATGTTTGGGGCTGCGATGCTTAAGGCTTCAGCCGGAGAAGCTCGAACCCAAAGCGGACAAACACATCTTCATACGATACCCAAAGGTGACAGTTGGGTATACCTTCTATCTCAGATCCGAGGGCAAATTGTTTGTCGCTAAGAATGGGTCCTTTCTCGAGAAGGAGTTTCTCTCGAAAGAATTGAGTGGGAGGAAGATAGAACTTGATGAGGTTGTCGAACCTTTATTTCAACCAGAGAATGATGCAACACAGAAAGATGTTTTCTGTGGAGCCTACATCTGTTGAATAGGAAGTGAATGATAGTGATCATAAAGCTTCGGATCAAGTTGCTATCGAACCTCGTAGGTCGACAAGGATATGTACTACTCCTAAGTGGTACGGTAATCCCGTCTTAGATATCATGTTGTTAGACAACAATGAACCTACGAGCTATGGAGAAGCGATGGTGGGCCCGTATTCCGACAAATGGTTAGAAGCCATGAAATCCGAGATAGGATCCATATATCAGAACAAAGTATGGACTTTGGTGGACTTGACCGATGATCGGCAAGCCATTGAGATAAATGGATCTTTAAGAAGAAAACGGACATGGGCGGTAATGTTACCGTCTATGAAGCTCGACTTGTGGGAAAGAATCTTTTCACAAGTTCAAGGAGTTGACTACGATGAGAATTTCTCACCCGTAGCGATGCTTAAGTCCGTCAGAATCATGTTAGCATTAGCTGTATTCTTCGATTATGAAATCTAACAGATGGATGTCAAAGCAAGTTTTCTTACCAGTTTTCGTAAGAAAAAGTTGTATGTGATACAATAAAAGGTTTTGTCAATCCTAAGAATGCTAAAAGGTATGCTAGCTCCAACAATCCTTCTATGGACTAGAGCAGGCATCTCGGAATCGGAGTATATGTTTTGATGGAGTGATCAAAGCTTTTAGGTTTATACAATGTTTGCTAGAAACTTGTATTTACAAGAAAGTGAGTGGGAGCACTACAACATTTCTGATAAGCATATGTGGATGACATATTGTTGATCCGAAATAATGTAGAATTTCTAGAAAGCATAAATGGTTGTTTGAAGAGTATTTTTTCAAAGGAAGACCTGGATAAAGCTACTTACATATTGGGCATCAAGATCTATAGAGATAGATCAAGACGCCTGATGGTACTTTCAAAGAACGCACACCTTGACATGTTTTTGAAGGAGTTCAAAATAGATCAGTCAAAGAAGGGGTTCTTACCTGAGTTGTAAGGTGTGAAGTTGAGTAAGACTCAAAGCTTGACCACAGCAGAAGAAAGAGGAAGGACGAAGGTCATCCCCTATGCTCTTGTCATAGGCTCTATACGGTATGCCATGCTGAGTACCGCACCTGGTGTGTGCCTTGCCACATGTCTGGCAAGACAGTACAAAGGTGATCTAGGGGTAGATCACCAGATAGTGGTCAAAATTATCCTTAGAGGAATAAGGAAATGTTTCTCGGTTATGGAGGTGATAAAGAGTTCGACATAAAGAGTTACGTCGATGCAAGCTTAACACCTATCCGGATAGCTCTGAGTAGAGATACCGGATACATATAATGGAGCAACAATTTGGAATAGCTCCAAGTGGAACGTGGTAGCAGCATCTACGATATGACATGAAGTTTTGCAAAATACATAGGGATCTGAATATGGCAAGACCCGTTGACTACAACCTCTCTCACAAGCATAACATGATTAAACCTAGAACTGTTTGAGTGTTTATCACATAGTGATGTGAACTAGATCATTGAGTCTAGTAGACTCTTGGATGTTGGTCACATGGCGATGTGAACTAGATTATTGACTCTAGTGCAAGTGGGAGACTGTTGGAAATATGCCCTAGAGGCAATAATAAATTGGTTATTATTATATTTCCTTGTTCATGATAATCGTTTATTATCCATGCTAGAATTGTATTGATAGGAAACTCAGATACATGTGTGGATACATAGACAACAACATGTCCCTAGTAAGCCTCTAGTTGACTAGCTCATTGATCAATAGATGGTTACGGTTTCCTGACCATGGGCATTGGATGTCGTTGATAACGGGATCACATCATTAGGAGAATGATGTGATGGACAAGACCCAATCCTAAGCCTAGCACAAAGATCGTGTAGTTCGTTTGCTAAAGCTTTTCTAATGTCAAGTATCATTTCCTTAGACCATGAGATTGTGCAACTCCCGGATACCGTAGGAGTGCTTTGGGTGTGCCAAACGTCACAACGTAACTGGGTGGCTATAAAGGTACACTACAGGTATCTCCGAAAGTGTCTGTTGGGTTGGCACGAATCGAGACTGGGATTTGTCACTCCGTGTAAACGAAGAGGTATCTATGGGCCCACTCTGTAGGACATCATCATAATGTGCACAATGTGATCAAGGAGTTGATCACGGGATGATGTGTTACGGAACGAGTAAAGAGACTTGCCGGTAACGAGATTGAACAAGGTATCGGGATACCGACGATCGAATCTCAGGCAAGTATCGTACCGCTAGACAAAGGGAAATGTATACGGGATTGATTAAGTCCTTGACATCGTGGTTCATCCGATGAAATCATCGTGGAATTAACATGTGGGAGCCAACATGGGTATCCAGATCCCGCTGTTGGTTATTGACCGGAGAGTTGTCTCGGCCATGTCTGCATGACTCCCGAACCCGTAGGGTCTACACACTTAAGGTTCGATGACGCTAGGGTTATAGGGAATAGATATACGTGGTTACTGAATGTTGTTCGGAGTCCTGGATGAGATCCCGGACGTCACGAGGAGTTTCGGAATGGTCCGGAGGTAAAGATTTATATATGGGAAGTCATGTTTTGGTCACCGGAAAAGTTCCGGGTGCTATCGGTAACGTACCGGGACCACCGAGAGGGTCCCGGGGGTCCACCAGGTGGGGCTACCTGCCCCAGAGGGTTGCGTGGGCCTAGTGTGAGAGGGGACCAGCCCCAGGTGGGCTGGTGCGCCCCCCACTAGGGCCCAAGGCAAAGAGAGAAGGGAAAAGGGGGAAACCCTAGGCTCAGATGGGCCTAAGGCCCACCTAGTGGTGCGCCCCCCTCTCTCCCCCCTTGGCCGCCCCCCTAGATGGGATCTAGGGCTGGCCGCCACCCCTAGGGGTGGAAACCTAGGTGGGGACGCAGCCCCTCCCTTCCCCTATATATACTTGAGGTTTTGGGCTGCCATACACACGAGAACATCTCCTTCTTGGCGCAGCCCTACCCCTCTCTCTCCTCGTCTCTTGCGGTGCTTGGCGAAGCCCTGCTGGAGTACCACGCTCCTCCATCACCACCACGCCGTCGTGCTGCTGCTGGATGGAGTCTTCCCCAACCTCTCCTTCTCCCCTTGCTGGATAAAGGCGTAGGAGACGTCACCGGGCTGTACGTGTGTTGAACATGGAGGTGCCGTCCGTTCGGCACTAGGATCATCGGTGATTTGGATCACGACGAGTACGACTCCATCAACCCCGTTCACTTGAACGCTTCCGCTTAGCGATCTACAAGGGTATGTAGATGCACTCTCCTTCCCCTCGTTGCTAGATTACTTCATAGATTGATCTTGGTGATGCGTAGAAATTTTTGAATTTCTGCTACGTTCCCCAACACTTAAACGATTGTTCTTGTGCTTCCTTGTGTTCTTGAGTATTTCTCTCAATCCACCTTCAAATTGTGAAAGATTGGGCACACAACGGCTTGACCCTACACTATAAGGAACCCCTCACCTCCTAGCACGGCGGCCACAAACGAGGGAAACTGGCGAAAATTATTGAGGCTGCCCGTGGAACTTGAGCCTCTCATCTCCTGAAAAACTTACTGAGCCGAGCTATAAGTATCTTCATGGCCTTGGCCAGCATCCATATGATTATAAGAGCAAAGTCTTCTTTAGCTTATCTCAGTAGTTTGGGCCATCAGCCATTTTCCGATGTTGCTCTTAGGGAGGTGCAAGTGTGCAACACTGAGAGCTTTGTCTCGGGTGCGTCTATACATCGCTTCATGTGAGCAAGACGATTAGATCTCCCACAACTCGAGGTACATGGGTCTGGCTCAGCGTAGCGGCAGTGCCTACAACCCTCGGTCTACATCGCTCGCTCGCCAATGACGTTGGTCATTTTATTTTATTTCGAATTTCATTTTTGTCCCCTTATATATATGCTAAAAAAATATGTTTGATGAACTTATTTAATAATTATATAAGAGGTTCAACCTATAATAAATAATATTTATTGGGTATTAGATCACCGTGTTTAGGAAACATGTTCAGCATGTATTGATTTTTTCTACATGCACTTAAAAATGCATTGAATATTAAAAATATTATCATGTATTAATTTTTGTTTTCATTCATTAATAATGGGTTTTATATATTAATAGAATTATTATGTATTAGAAAATGTTCATCGCGCATTGAAAACTATCCGCCGTGTTCTCAAATATGGCTCATCGTGTAATAAACAAATGTTTGCAGGTTTTTTAAAATTCTCATCATGTATGTAAAAAAATATTCATCAAGTACATAAAAAATGTCTGCTGTGTAACAATAAAATATCTGTCATATTATAAAATTGTTTATCATGTATTAAAAAATGTCCAACTCTTATCTGTAATATATACAAGTTATATGAAAAATGTCTACCATATATTTAAAACACTCAATGTTTATTAGGAAATGTTTAAATTTATTTAAAATATTAAAAAATGTTGATCATGCATTTCAATTTCTTCAACATAGTTTTAAAAAATGTTTGAACCGTCTTAAAAAAATGTCATGTATTGTTTAGCATATATTAAAAATCTGAAACATGTATTTGAGAAATGATAATATATTAAAATAACTATAAATTATATATGTGTGTTTGGCCAAATAATTCATCCAAACCAAATCGAAAATTTGAAAATGGAAAATATAAAAATGGAAAAAGAAACCAAATACTAATAATAAAAGAAAACAAAATTAGAAAAGTAAGTACAATATGAATATAAGAAGAAATGGAACTTGAAAGAAAATCTGTAAAAAAACGATGGAAAAAGGAAAACTTACGAAAGAATAGAAAGAGCTGAAGAAAATAGAAAAATAAAAAAAACAGACACCATGCTAGTCTATCCACCTGTGAAAACCACCGACTGAACGAACAAAGCCAGCGCGAGACACTCCCCCATGTTGCGCAGTGTGGCCCGACCCAGTACATCTGGTTGGGTTTTTCGTTTTTTGCTCAAAAACAAAATCTGGGTTGTTTAGCAATGTACAGTTTCGTATAAGCACAAAAACTGGTGAAACGGCTTCATTAGTTTGTACTCCCTCCTTCCCGAAATATAAGGCACGCTTGACTTTGCACAGTTTTTTTATACATGACTTTGACCATTAATGTATACCAAAACATTTGGATTGAACATGTATCAATAAACAATTCTATTGCATGTGTCTTTACAATAATTATAGAGATACAATAAGTGAAAATTATAGTCAAAGTTATGCGATGAAGACCAAAAAAGTCAATACGGCGCCTTATATTTTGGGAAGGATGGAGTATAGCCCACTAGCCGAAACCACTAATCTTCATCCAAACTAGGCCCAGGAAGAGACATGGCGATGATCACTCGTTCTAGGCCGAGTGAGGCCCATTAGTCACACAGCTTTAATTTTTCTCCAAGTACGAACCGAGAGGTTTGGTGGGGGAAAAAGAAACTTGAATCCGAAAGTGATGTTCTAATCCCGAGCTAGCATGAGCTCGGGTGAACAGTAAAATGAAAAAAAAAGTTCAAAAATTCCCATTTTTATGTGAAACTTTGACAAATGTTTTCATAGATTGTGAAATTTCAGCATCAAATGACATTCATGTAAAATGTGGCAAAAAACGATGCTCCAAAATGCGTTTGAAAACAACGTTTTCGAGTATCAATTTTTTTGCCACATTTTCGACGAATGTCATACGGTGATGAAATTTTACAAGCTATGAAAACATTTGTCAAAGTTTCACACACAAAAAAATCGGAATTTTTTCAATTTTGTTTCATTTTTTATTTTATTGTTCACCCGAACTCATGTGAGCTCAGGATCAGAACAGCAGCATCCCTTGAATCCTTTGTGCTCTGTTGCCATCGCCATTGGAGATGAGGCACTAGCCGGCGATGGGGGTACCCGCCGTCACCTACTCTCTCTCTCTCTCTCTCTCTCTCTCTCTCTCTCTCTCTCTCTCTCTCTCTCTCTCTCTAGATGACCTAGAAGAAATATTTAGAGCATGCAAACATAAAATGTTAGAGATAACGTTGAGAGAGAATCTATTGCATAACATGGTTTTTGCCTTTTCTCTTAGATGGCCTAGAAGAAATAAACATAAGATAGTCCGATCAACCACCACACATGTCTTCACCCATTAGTATGTACGGAATATAACCCCTTCAATGACACTGCACAAGGAATACAGGTCACCTACCTAGTGAATTATTTCGATCAGGAAAACGCTAGTGAATTAACTCAAAGGTTGCTTACTACCCTTCTAGTGGAATATTAAGGGCCTCTTTGATTCACAAGATTTTGAAAATGTAGGAATAAGAAAAGTATAGGATTACAGTGGCATGTCAATTTGAATCCTATAGGATTAGCAAACAGTGTTTGATGCCACATGAAAAACAAAGGAATTGTAAAAGGAGGTTGGAGTGGATGTTATATTTCCTATGAAATGTAGTACAAAAAATTTCATAGGATAAATTCCTATGGGATCCAATCTTATAAATCAAAGGGCCGACATAGGAATAATTCCTAAGGATTTCAATCCTCCAAAAATCCTAAAGAATTCCTTTGAATCAAAGGAGACCTAAATGTTTTGGCGGTGTTCATAAGATGACTTGTACTCCCTCTGTTTCTAAATGTAAGCCTTTTAGAGGTTTCAATACAGACTCCATACAGATGTATATAGATGCATTTTAGAGTGTTGATTCACTCATGTTGCTTCGTGTATAGTTTATATTGAAATCTC
Organism: Triticum dicoccoides; assembly: GCF_002162155.2. Classification (NCBI taxonomy): domain Eukaryota; kingdom Viridiplantae; phylum Streptophyta; class Magnoliopsida; order Poales; family Poaceae; genus Triticum; species Triticum dicoccoides. Next base: position 611,350,200 of record NC_041390.1, read on the forward strand.
TGAAGAGGCTTATATTTAGAAACGAATGGAATAGAAGATGGACCTACTTTTTGTGGTAGTTTTGTGGTCGCAGAAAGGTAGGCAGCGCAGGACCATGCCTTTGCTTTTCTGATCAAGCAACCAACCTATAAGGCTATAATTGCTACCTTCGTTTCTTCTCCTTCGATTGTATCTTCATAGGACGACCACCGATACACAAACGCATGTGTATATGTATATTGATCACAACTTCACGAGATGTCCCTTTTCCTTTATTTCTTTTAACTTTCTCGCATAGGAATCGGACGTCGACTGATATTTGTGGAATCTTAGGGCACATCATGAAGCACTGGTCCCGATGTTGACTCGATCTGCATACAATACATGATCGCGAAATGATTGATCGATTTGCGATATAGGATGGAGATGATACGTACGATATACTACAGTGCATTGTTTTGTAGACTGTACTACCAAACATGCACATGTTCATCCATGATAGTTTGCAGATTCGATCGTGATGTGCATGCCAACGCATGTATGCACGAATAGTGTACTACAGTTGTATATATAGTAGCATAGATATGCATGTACAGTACAGTTGTTAACTGGAGACACCAAGCGATCTGCTTGGTAAGCTACCAACGAAAATTGCAAATCAATGATGTTAACTGGATACACGTATCATCTGTGATATATCCAATCCAATGAACACCTAGCGTGTAGAGGTATATATCAATGGGATTAATCAATTGAAGCATGCATGTCCTGTTGATCATTGGCTGTGTGCAGGAAGATCGGTGGACCCTGCCTGTATAATGCATTTTTTTGGAATCCGCTCTGTCATTTTGTACCAATAGATATTATATATGGCTGGATATATGTGCTGCCTAACTTGTCCATAAGAAATATACGGTAGACTGAGCAATACATACAGCTAGCTGGTGCATACAGTCATGTTCTAATACTACAGAATTGACAACTAATAATCCCAGCCCCACTTGAGAAAACTGAACATGAAGAATGAGACAGCACTGCCATCTACTCCCTCCGTCCTATAATATAAGAGTGTTTTTTTACTTTATTGTAGTGTCAAAATCGCACTTATATTATGGGGCGAAGGGAGTGGCATATATGTATGGCTATACGGGTCATCATAGAGGGTTAATTAGACAATGTATTCTGTATCAATATACTCCAGCAATATATAGTATACTGCGCAGCTTTTGAAAATAAATGTTTGCAAAAGTGGAGTATTTAACAAAAAAAACTACTACAATTCGTGAAATGATACCTACAAACTACCACTTTACAAATTTGTGCCGAAAACTACCATTTTCTCACTAATCCTTGACTAAAAACTACCAAGTCTGAAAAGAGCCCGATTCAACTCATTTAAACGCGTTTCTGATTAGTTGGGCCCATACGCCAGTGTCTATCTTCTTGCTCCTCCTATATCTCCCTAAAAAAGGCAATCTAGTCCGCGTAAGTTTCGCCAAAAAGCAATCAGATCCCTGTTAATTTTGAAAAAAAGCAATCGAGTCCCTTTACGCCGACCGTGTTTGGCGGCGGCCATAGCACGCATCCGAGCTCGTTCATGGTGCTCCCCGTGGTGGACATGGCCGCCGTCGTCGAGCAGCGCCTCGAGGCCCGCACTCTAGCGCCGGCCGCGGCCAGCCGCTGCTGGTGTCCGCTCCTCCACTGGCCACGTTTTACTCCTTGCTGGTGCTCTCGGACGGGCGGCGACTGTTGCCTCCGCTGCTGCTCCTTGGGTCGGCGGAGCTAGCTCTTCCACGCACCGCGGCCAACTCACGGACGCACCGCGGCCAGAGCTAGCTAGCCACCGTCGATGCATGCCGCCGCTCGCTGTCGGAGCTACTTGCGGCCGCCGTTGCTCCATGCCCGCTTATGCTATTTGAAAAAAAAAAACTAGAGACCTGATTGCTTTTTTAGCCCGCTTATGTGTGACCCAACTAGTCAAAAACGCGTTTAAACGAGTTGAATCGGGCTCTTTTTAGACTTGATAGTTTTTAGTCAAGGATTAGTAAGGAAATAATAGTTTTTGGTACAAATTTGTAAAGTAGTGGTTTGTATGTACGATTTCACGAATTGTGGTAATTTTCTGTTAAATACTCGCAAAAGTGATGTCCAGAAGCAACTCATACTGCCCCTTTGCTACACTCTGGATAGTATATATATATAATAAAGTTGTATCCGTGACGCTTGTGACATTCCCGTAGCATATTTGTCCGGTAACGTTTGCATATACTAATGTAGACAGAATCTTCAAATATGATGTGGCAAAGCTAATTAATGTATGCACGTGTCATCGACTCGATCCTCTGTTGCTTATCTATCGTGCCTCTTTTAGGGCATATACAATGCACGGCCTAAGGATGATGCCCCGTAGACCACGTAGGATCGGATATCAGGAAAAGTAGGTTCGAATGAAGCAACGGGATCCTCTGCAGGAGATGGGTGCTTAGAGAGATAAAAAGTGTGGTCCGGTGCATAAAGCTAAAAAAGGTTGAAGTGAAAAGTAGAGATGCATGTTTAGTGAAAGTTTTTATTTTCTACTTTTTGATGAGGCCCACTAGTGGTGGCTTACATTGGGGAGAAAAAATCAATGTAGATGCCTCAAACTACTTTTTGTCATGTGACATTTGTATCCATATGCCATCATTGTACATGCCCTAGTTTTGTTAATTTGTGCTATGCTTTCCATACCATCCGTTCCCAAAATGTGGCCTCTCTCCCAAAATGCAAGATATATTTTAATTCATTAAGACAAATATCTTTTTTTAGTGACACTAAGACGAATCTTTGGTCGTTAATTAGTTTTTGTGGGAATTATTTTGTTTGTTATCTGTTCCTGTGACATAAAGAATATGGCACTAAGTTCATCAAATAGAATCATATTTATCATCACTTATAATACATATTAAGTCATTTAACACCTCTTATCACACCCGATTAGACCAGAACAATATGTGATTCATTGACCGCATACGGTCGACAAAAGACAACCGTTTGTGATGAGCTATAGTAAAAAACACTTGTGGTTGACGTAATGCACATCGCACACGAGTATCATAGCCTTTTGTTAATATAATGATGCACAAATCTTTTGCGTGTTCCCAAAAAATTGTTGTTTATGATGTGACTTGTCACATCAAACGTAATTTTTTGCAATTGGGCATATGTCCACACGGTTGCCCATACGCAAATGTGTCTCATGTGGATATGGTCGCGGTTGGGTACAGGGCAACTTAATGCACATTCATTCGGAGCAGGGTGAGCGGTCGACGACACTAGTGAGAGAGGCAACGATGGTGGCTAGTCGGAGAGGTGCGGCTGCAGCGAAGGCTTTTATAGGGCCTGCTCGATGTGGCTGCAGGTTCTTTTATAGGGCCTGCTCGATGTGGCTGCAGGTTCTGGCGGCTGCTCCGGGCTGGTGGCTTGTGTTGTGGCAGCCTATTCGAGGGGTTGTCGTATATCTGGAATCATCTACTTTGTGTATGTTTTCCGGATATATATCGATAAGTTGGAACACAAGCGCACATAATCCAATACCGATATAGTTCGTGTAATCCGTATCCCTTTCAAAAAAGTGCTAACCTATACCCTCCAACAAAGTTGAAAGTATACTCTTTCAAGGACGGAGACCCTATGCCACAATTTCATATTTATAGATGAATTCTTACAAATTGTCCACTTTTTGGAATATATATAGCCTGAAAATGTGCCGTTTGGGTTTGTTTCCACGCCGTTAGATATGATATCTTTTTACTAACTCGTATTATATCATAATCATATGAAAGAAGGATAAAAAAACCTAGTCCGCGGCGGGCCATCTGGTACGTACGTGTATTTTGCTCCCCATGTCTACTTACCGGCACTGGCGGAGGGCTCCGGTGGGCAGGGTGGCAGCCGCCATACCTTGATTTCGGGCAAAACAAATTTAATACGTATGCTTCTACGGATCTACCGATCGACAAACTCTGGACTCGTTCGACTGCATCGCCGGTACAGAGCCTGATGGGCCGACGCATCCGGGCTGTTGGGCCAGTAGCGGTGCCCCGTGGAGATCGACCACGGGCAGGATCGATTCGATCGAGCGCCTACGAACCAAAAAAACGGCACACACGCACGCTCTCCAGACGCGACGCAATCCAAAGGCCAAAGCTAGCGCGGCGGCGGCGGCTGGCCAGGTCGCGAGGACAAGGCGGGCGACCAACGAAGGCGGCAGGCTGGGGGCTTAAAGGGCTGCGGCAGCAAGCTTCAGCGGTGGCTCCAGCGCCGCTCCAGCGAAGGCAGCAAGCGACATCTTCAGCGGCGGCAGCAACTGATGGCTCCAGTGGCGGCAGCAAGCTTCATTGGGATTTTCCTGGCAATTCCTTGGTAATTCCCCAGGGTCCGAACCAGAGACTAGTTGCAGCCACTTTGTTTAGGTATTGCCGATTTTTCTTCTATCAATTCTCCAGGATCTGAAGTTCCGAACCAACTGCACTAATTCTGAATATAATTGTGTACTGTACAAACAAGTTTCTGTATTTAGATGATTGTACGTATAAGCTAATAAGATGCCCAGCCTGTGTTGTTCTGTCCAGATTACTAGAAGATGGATAGAAAGGGGAATGGACTAGTAAATCCAAAGAAAAGGGGAAGAGGTAATTTCTCTTTGTCCTGAAATTTTATAGCAATTTTGAACAGCAACTTCAAACCTTAAATTCAAGCAGATTGTAGTGATATATTAATGTTGTGATTGCAGATTTGAAGAAGTATTTTGAAGTATTTGGTAGTGGCAGCAGCTCAAAATCAAATCCAAGCACCCGTGAAAGTGTCAATATTTCGGCACATGCCATTGAAAGCTTCATTATCGATATATTTTAGGTTGCTTTCCTATTGAAACATGCCTACATATTCATTGTATTTGGTTTTTGGTTTGTAGTTTGTCTTAACTCTTTTGATTTGCATCAAAAGAATTATTTTCTTAAGACTTCGCCACACCTTAAATTTTTTTCGTCCTCCGCCTCTGCTTACCGGTATTGTTCTTCTAGTTGTGATGCGACCTGGCTTTGATTTCCACTATCATGCATGTATTGGTGTATTATGTACTACTCCATCACATAATATAAGAATGTTTTTTTTGACAGTAGGGCATAGTTCATAAAGTTCTCTTTTGTATACGTGCATTGCCTTTATTAGTTTTTTTTGGGG
>NC_041390.1:611355804-611375243 GCF_002162155.2 Triticum dicoccoides
TGGCAAAAAAGAATGATAAGTTGAGATCATGACCGAATGCAGATTTGTGTGTGCAATGACACGTAAAGTATACTAGTGCAGTAGCCGTATAAAAAGTAGGGAGACGCAGCTTTTGTATATGAATACAGAATGTAGGTAAGATTTGGTATTAAATATGCCCACATCTTTTGCATACATGCGTCGTTTGTCGGCAGCTACACGAATACAGGTTGATTCGCATCTTTTGCATACAGGTTGATTCGCACGCGTGTAACGACACGTAAATTTTGAAATGAAAAAAAACGGCTGGACTAGTGGCGTACGTTCGTAAGTCGTAACACCGCTCGCTCCTGCATTCAGTGTCGTGTAGGTGCAGATTGTTATCTTGCTTGCCTTTTGCTGCAAGAATTATTGTTCGTTTCGTTCAAGCATGAATCAGGCTCGACATGCAGCTAGCTCTCTCTCAGAAAGCACCCGCAAAAAAAAAGCTCTCTCTCAGAAAGAAAATTTTGTTGGGATAAACTTTCTGTATGCTTGACCACCGGCTCATAGTTACGGTTCACTGGGTTTTTTTTACTTTTGCTCCAGTGGCCTCCACCGGACTCTACTCAGGGTGCGTTGCCGGAGAGTAACGCTACGGCGTGTTTACCCGTGGGCTTTGACTGGCCCTTCTTTCATACTTCCTTCGTTCTAAAATTAGTATAAAGTTGAATCATTTTTGAAACATAAGGAGTATGTTATTTGCGTTATACAGTTGTGCCGGACATTCTTGAGCTTACAAAGCAGCACCGGCGGAGCTTCAGCAAGACTCAATGGGTCATGGCATGCACATGGCTGGAGCATTTCTAATAGAGCCTGGCCCACAATACCTACATGCGGAGCAGGAACGCAACAGTCTCACTAAAGCATTCGTTTGTGTCTCAAAAAAAAAAAACTAAAGCATTTGTTCGATCGTTTCTCGATAAAGGCACTCGGAGGAGGAGCTTAGGGTCTGGCTGCCCCAACTGCGCACATCAGCCGCCGGCTGCCACGACGCTCGCCACTGTTGTCGAATGTCATGGCTTATTTTGTGCTCTCTGGCCCGCCCAACTTTTGTTTTGTAGCCCCGCCGCTGCAGAGCAGTGAGTTAAAAGATATATTCATGGGCCTGGCTGGTGTGCAGATTATACTAACGAAGAGTCTTCTTCAGGGGCTATATTAATCCTCCGTCTCGCAATAGGCAATCGCCATATGAGCAGGTCCAATATGAGTTTCTGGAGGGGTGGTTTTTGGAAGATTTTATGACCGGCTTGGACCGCTTTTCATCATTAAAGAAACATAGAAAAATGATTTTATTTTTTATTTCTTCTTTCTATTTGCATCGGCCAGCCCGTTTAATAATCAGCTCGTGCCTGGGCCAAGGAGCAACACCCGTGGGCTAGCACGGCATGGCCCGGCTATTAAACGTGCCACGGCGGGCCGTACCGGGCCAGGCATGATTAGCACTGGCCGGGCCGGGCTGGCACGTTTGGCCAGGTCTGATACATGATGAATATTATTTTTCAATTTTTTTAATACAACTTGAATTTTTTTTCAAACACAGGTTGGACATTTTTTTAAACTATGTAAGCATATTTCCCATTGTATGAATGGTTTTTAAAAATTCCATGAATGTATTTTTGAAACGCTTGAAATTTTTATTAGATCTCAGGTACATTTTTGAATGGTATAAAATATTTTGAAAAATGCACTAATAGTTTTCTACATTGTATATTTTTTTAATGTAACAAACATTTTTTTAAGCCTATGAGTTTCTTTTAAATGCCACAAACGTTTTTTCTTGAATGCTACCAAAAGTTTTAAAGGTTGTGCAACATTTTTTGAACACTGCATGACCATTTTTTAATGAGTGGTGAACATTTTTTAAAATTTAAATAAGCATACAATATTATTCATTTTAGAAATGCAAGTAAAAGCAATAAAAATAAAAAAGGAAGGAAAACAAAAGCCAATGCTCCTCCTATGCTGGGCCGACCCATTAAGGCCTTATACAATGCAATACGCTTAGGAAAGGTGCTTAGAGAGATAAACCTACGTTTATTTAAGCATCGGTGTTTATTTATAGAGGGTAGATACTTAATAAGGCGCAGCTTTTGTAGAAATAGAAATTGATGCTTTAGAAAAGATCGATTTATTTTTGTAAGCACCTATCAGTATGCAAGGCCTAAGGAAGTGCTAGAAGTGACCGCCTGTTTCATCTCGCTTGAAGCAGAGACAAAGCGCTCCCAGTCTTCTTTAGCCACCTTTAGCTCACGTAGGCCGTGTTGGGCTTAATATAAATAAATATTTGCATGATTTTTGAAAAATTCTCTTGAAATTTTAAAAATGTTCACATGTTTAAAAATACGTTCATGTTATTTAAAAAATATTTAAATGTAAAATTTTCTTTGTGTAATTTTCACAAAACGTCCTACCATTAAAAAAATATTTTTATGATATTTAAGAAAATGTGTCACATTTCACAAATACTCCCTCCATCCGAAAATAAAGAGGGATGTATCTAGAACTAAAATACATCTAGATACGTCCCCTTTTATTCATGTTGATGACAAGTATTTCCGAACGAAGGGAGTAGGTTTCATGAAATTTTGGAAAATATCCTTGCAATGTGAAAAAATTCATGTAGTTTTGAAAAATTTCTTCATAACATATTAATTTTTTTTAATGAGTTCAAAAGAATTTCATGACTCCTAAAAATGTTTGCACGTTTAAAAAAATGATCACTAAAAAATATTTTCTACTAGTTTTCATATTTTTCTTTCTCGGTTTTCACCAATATTTTTTTCTTTTCTTCCATTTTCTCCTAATAACATATTTTTTTCTCGGTTTTCTTCTTTCGTTGTTTATTTTTTTATTGTTTGCAGTGGTTTTCTCTGGTTTTCCTGTTTCCCTTTTCTTTTCCCTTCGTTTTTTTCTCTTTTTTTCTTTTTTCAACACAGGTCTACATTTTTATTACACATTGTACATTATTTCGTAAATGTCAATAGCTTTCTTAATACATGTTAAATTATTATTTTTCAAATTTATGTTTTGATGTTTATTGTTTCCATGCACACTCTACATTTTTTGTATACATCAAAAACATTTCTTATGCGGGTTTAACATTTTTATTATACATGATTAAAAAATTTAAATATGTGTTTTGATGTCTACTTTTTTCGTACAGACCACACGTTCTTTTTATACATCCGGATAAAGATTATACGCGCTTAACATTGTTTGAATTACACCACCGTTTCTCTACATTGTATAAAAGTTCATGAAATTCCATGCACATGTTTTTGAAACGTGTGAATACTGTTTAAATGTGACAGACATTGTTTTGAAAGCTACCAGCATTTTTTAAGTTACGGTAAATGTTTTTTGCACTGCGTTAACACTCTTCAAAATCTCGATTTTAATTTTTTTGGGAAGTGTAAATTAAGTTTTGTATTATAGTATGTGTTAAGAATATATTGAAAAATATTGACAAAAGTAAGACAGAAAACCAAAGAATGAAGAAACGTAGAAAAAGGAACTAACCTGAAAGGTGGGCCTGCACATTACTTGCGGCTAGGAGGGCGGTCCTTCAGAGAGACCTTCTTCGGTCTCGCTACGAGCGAGGCATTAGGCGCTCCGGCCCCGCTCTGGATCGTTGTCCGTTACATCACCGTCCACCGGAGTCGCCGAGATGACTGGCCGCCATGACGAGCGCGCCACCGGCGAACCCCGGAGATCCAAGCGGTCCAGGCCGGAGGCGAAGGCGGCGGAGCCTCCGGCACGCCGGCCCAAGCGCGCCGAGGGCCACGTTCCTCCGCCCAAGCGTCGAGCTGCGAGGGTTGCGCGACCATCTTCGCCCCCTCACGGCCATCGGGATTCGCAGGATGTGGCCGTGGCTCCTCCCCCCGCACGCCGCGTGGAGGCCCCGGCTCCTCCGCCCAAGCCCGAGCACTCCGTCCGCCCTAATTGGCATCGCACCGCGTACAGACTCCGCAACCGCGTCGTCCCGGATACCAGCAACCGCAAGCCCGCCCCCAGCCGCTACGACAACGGGTAATCTCTCCACACCCGCAACGCAATCACTTCCTTGCTTAATTGTTAATTCTCCCTATAATGTGCTGCATGCTTTGGATTGATTTGATCGATGGATATAGTGAACCGTTTCTGTGATGCTGCACCGTTTCTGTGAAGTTTGGTCACATGATTGATTTTGCTGTTATGCTGACCACATGAGCCAAGCTTCAGACCCCTGCCCTTGCCACTAACTTTGTTGAATAGACCAACATTAGCAGTTAGTAGTAATTGGTATTAATTGGATTGTTATAGTTTCAACTATGTAATCAACAACTAGAAATATGATCTGCATGCTGGTGATAGATGCTGTCTTTTACCTATCTACTGTATTCTTGAACAGTTGGTTTACTTGTTTCTGCATACCCTGCTAGGGGGTTCCCCTTTAAAGTGCAACAATTCGACATTTGTGCCTAGGATATTTAAGCAACATGAAATCCTACAATCGCTTCCTTCATCTCTTATCTGTTATCTCACCATCAAGTCCTTGCACTACAATACTTTTCTCATCGTGTCTCCGTCTTTGAGGGTCACTGGTTATGACACAGTTTAATGTGCTCCCTGCCTGCTATTTACTTTATTTTTCCATAAACAAGTATGAGGTATAGTATCTAGGTCCAAAATTGTCTGAAGTTATCACCTGTCATTCAATTCTCCATTGAGAAGTATGAGCTGTAACCTCTCACTAGTGATAGCATCGAGGTCCAAAATTGTTTGTCGATGTAAGTTATCGCCTTTTGACTTTCTATTTGTTAGAGGTTTAGTGCTTCTGTTCTACTCCCTCAGTCCCAAAATAAGTGTCTCAACTTTGTACTAACTTTAGTGCAAAGTTGTACTAAGATTGAGACACTTATTTTGGGACGGAGGAGTATGTGATAATACCATTCAGTGTTAACTCGTAAGTACTATGTAGTCCCCTTTTATTCAGGCTGAATGTGTAGTTCCCTTCTAATTCGATTTCTATGTAGAAAAACATTTATATTGTACTGTGCATTTTTTAGAATTGTTTCAGTTTTTTCTGGAAACAGTTTTTTTGCCCGAACTTTGACACAAAAATGAATGTGTATTTTCCTTACTTTCTTTTCTATATGGAAAAACATTTTGAAATTTTCCCAGATTAAACATAATGGTAGTGTGCATTTATTAAAATTGTTTCAAATTTTTCTGGAAATTTAGATTTTTTTGCCAAATTTGACTCAAAATGTCCCTGGATGTGTATTTTCCTTCTAGTTCTTTATGTTTGTCAAAAAGTTTTGAACTTTACCAGATTGAATATAAGGATATTTTTGTTTTTTTAGATTTTTTTTCAGAAAAAATTGGGCACATTAATTTTTTGGGTCGAATCTTTTTGACACCATTTAGCGCATTAGAGACCATCATGGACATTTCATATGTTCAAAATACGAAAATATCTGAAAATGACACATAATTGATGAACTTAGGTCTCACACACGACTTTGGTACAGTACATGATAATTTTCCTAGGTGGCACTCGTGGGAGAGAAAGTATGCCAATGCACCAATACTCTATCAGATAGGCGGGTCTCATTTCTGCAGGCGGGTCCCATTTTTGGCAGCCAGGAAAAATTATTGAGTTGAATGGAATTTTGATCTATTTCACATGAAGAAATCCATGCGCAAAAACATGCAAAAAAAGTCACAACAATCAAGTATACTTTGGGTATCATGTGAGTATTGAGTAACTTCATGCCAGATGGGTACTTGGGGGTTTGTCAAACATTACACGTAACAGGGTGATTTATAACGGTTGTTTCGGGTATATCAGAAAAGCATGTCTAGGAACTTAATAGCTCAAGATTGTGATTTTCTCTTCTGATTAAGGAGAAGTATTTTTTGAGGCCTCTCGTCATTACGGTATCAATCATTGTCGGTGTCAAAACCGGCGGATCTCGGGTAGGGGGTCCCGAACTGTGCATCTAAGGCGGATGGTAACAGGAGGCAGGGGGCTCGATGTTTTACCCAGGTTCGGGCCCTCTTGATGGAGGTAAAACCCTACGTCCTGCTTGATTATTCTTGATAATATGAGTAGTACAAGAGTTGATCTACCACGAGATCAGAGAGGCTAAACCCTAGAAGCTAGCCTATGGTCTGATTGTATGTTGTCCTACGGACTAAAACTCTCCGGTTTATATAGACACCGGAGGAGGTTAGGGTTACACAAGGTCGGTTATAAAGGAGGAGATATCCATATCCGTATTGCCTAGCTTACCTTCCACGCCAAGTAGATTCCCATCCGGACACGGGACGAAGTCTTCAATCTCGTATCTTCATAGTCCAACAGTCCGACCAAAGGATATAGTCCGGCTGTCCGGAGACCCCCTAATCCAGGACTCCCTCAGTAGCCCCTGAACCAGGCTTGAATGGCGATGAGTCCGGCGCGCAGTGTTATCTTCGGCATTGCAAGGCGGGTTCCTCCTCCGAATACACCATGGAAGAGTTTGAATACAAGGATAGTGTCCGACCCTGCAAAATAAGTTTGACATACCACCGTAGAGAGAATAATATTTCCACAAATCTAATCTGCTGACACGTTTTGGCAACATGACATCACGCCATGGCCCGGTAATTATTTGAACCGTTTTTCTTTAACCAGCCCCGCATATAACGCGAGGCAGTTTCTTGACACGTCTTGTCAAAGCAGAGATCGTGTTCCCCTTATCACGGGATTCTCATCAATACAAACGTGGGTAACCCAATCGTGCATGTTGGTATGACTCCTAGATCTTAGGTAAGTCTCGAACGGCCACGAGGAGGACGCCTGATATTCATCACCTTTATAAAGGGACAGGGATTTTTTTTCTTTTTTCCCTCCCGCGCTTAATCGAATCCTTCCCCCGCCTCGAGTTCTAACACCCAAAGCCCAGGTCAGGCGCTTCGGACCTTCAATCATGTCCGGATCCAGCTTTCAAGGCCGGTGGATGCCTTCCTCCGTCACGGAGGAGGACATCAAGAAGTTGAGGAAGGCCAGATATCTGACCGCCAAAATTTCGCATAGGCTGCCCGCCCGAGAGCAGGTCGTCCCTACTCCCGAACCCAACGAGAGTGTTGTGTTCGTCTCCCACTTCCTCCAAGGACTAGGCCTCGCTCTGGATCCCTTTGTAAGGAGTCTTATGTTCTATTACGGGCTGGATTTTCACGATCTGGCCCCGGATTCCCTTCTTCACATCTTGTCATTTATTGTCGTTTGTCAGGCCTTCCTCCGCATTACCCCTCACTTCGGCCTGTGGCTCAAGACCTTCGATGTGAAGCCGAAGATGGTCGAGGGGCAGTACGCAGCGTGCGGAGGTGCTCTAATAATTGCTGACGCTCCATGGCCAAAGGGTTTCTTTCCAGATGTGTCCGGATTGTGGCAACGGGAGTGGTTTTACGTCACAGCTCCCCGAAGTGCCAAGTGGGTAGCTGCCCCCACCTTTTGCTCGGGCCCTCCACCACAACTGATGTCATGGATCAGCAGGGGGCTGAGCTGGGGTCCAGCCAAGGACGTGCCAATACTGCAAAGCCGTATCCGAGATCTCTTCGAGGGAGATTTCAGTCTGGTTATGGTAATGCAAGTCATGCTGGTTCGTCGAGTCCAGCCTTGCAAACGCCGGCCCCTCCGCATGTGGGAATTCAACCCGGAAGGACCGCACACTATTCAGAACTTCCTCGGCATGACGCACGAGGAGATGTACAAATCATTCTTCGGACCCCAAATAGAGTGTCTGGACACTACCGAGGACGTGGGCCTGAGCTGCAATCGCCCCGCTGCCCAAGTAAGTGATCCCATGGCTGAACACACTGTCTTTTATTTATCATGACATCATTCTGAAGAATCGCTCTTTGATCAGGACTGGATAACAAAGGCGAAGATGATCCGGTGTTCGGCCCCCTTCCTGAAGGCTTGGACAATCCGATGCTGGAAAAGATGTTCGAGCCAGCACCTTGTCTAGTGCCCTCAAAGGAAGATGAAGGGGGAAATAAAGAGGGTGAAAGCGCCTCCACGAAGGAGGTTAGCCGGGGAGAAGGGACTGAAACTTCCTCTCCCCAGGGAAGGACGAGGACCGCCTCCGAGGACCCGGAGACAATGGTCTCCAAATGGGGGAAGAAATCTTCGCCGGAGGGTCCTGCCTCGGGGGCTACCCTGGCCGCACTATGCCCTCAAGGGGATCAGCTCTCCACCGAGCTGTAAGTAAAAGGGTACTTAATAATGAAAATATCTCGCTTTACTTCTGAGGAAAATAACCGAAGCATTTATCTTGCAGTTCGGATCTTAGCCCTTCTCAGCAGAGCTCGTCTTCAGGGGATATTCTTCCAGAGATGATGGAGAGCGAAATGCCTCCCCCTGCCACACCGCTTCACGAGGCGGGCGACCCCTAGGTGTCGTCGTGGAGGGTTTCTCCTGATCCGGCAAGGCCAGAAGGTAATCCTATGGCCACCCGAAGTCCTCAGTATCCGGCTCTTGAAGAAAGCAATCAAAAGAGTCCGGCACCGTCTGGTGCGCGGTCGGACGTACTAAGGGATCTGCTACAGCAAGCGACTATCTCAGAAGAGCACCGTACGTTGATGGGTACGGTGATTGAAAGGATTTCGTCCGCCGAAAGCGGGTTGCATGAAGCTTTTATGATTCTACTGACGGGTTTTGAGGTACGTGAAATGATGTACATTTTTGACAGTACCGCACATTTTTAGATGTGCCCTATGTAGATAGTAGCCCCTGAGACTCTGGTTGTCGTCAAAAACGGTGGCAAACAGAGGATCATAGTCCCAGGTAATAACTAGACCGCCTGTATGCGCATGTGGTTGAAGCTCCGGTGGCTAGCCGGACTGATGGGTTTGTCGAACTAAAGCGGCAGCTAGATGCGGCAGATGCCGACATCGTGCTTGTCAACAAGCGGCTTGACGAGGCACAGGGTAGGTGATTTTTCTGTTGATTGTCATGTAATAAGAGCAGCATGATGCCAGTATCTTTAATATGTTGTGACTGCAGATGGAGCTGCCACCGTGGAGACCCTTCGGGCGGAGCTTGCCCGAGTCAAGGAGCAAGCAAGGAGTAGCAATGCGGCCGGGGAGTTAAGGGCCGAACATGCCGCGCATTGTGAGAGCAAGGAAAAAATAGCCAAGATGGCTGTAGAGTTAAAATATGCTGCTGACCGTTACCGGCTTCTTGAAGAGGAAAACCGGGCGAAGGTGACGGACCTGGAGAAGGCCCGGGTGGCTGCCAAGGAAGCCCGCTCCAAAATTAGAGCGACGAAGGAGGAGCTGCATCAAGCTGCAGCTATTGTGTCCGGGAAGCCCTTCTTGTCGCGGACTAAGTTCGGGGATCCGAAGTACGCACCTCTGGACCGGCTATGGAGTTCTGCGGATGCCTACGTGGATTTGGCTGCAAGTGCGGCTGATGCGGCCGAATACTTCAAGGATCGGAAAGATCACGAAGTGGAAAAACTATTTTGGTCACAGTTTCATGCTCCAGCCCGTCCGCTACTGTTGAATGAGCAAATGATCGAGTGGGCCGAGCTCCATAGATTATCCGGACTTGCCATGAGGTCCGTTGTGGATCATATGTGGCTGAGAGGGCCAAGGCAGAATAGCTACTTTAGCTTAGTGCAACAATTCCTAGGTGTTGTGCCACACATCGATGCTGTAAAGAGGTCGGCGTACATAGAAGGCTCGCGAATGGCCCTTGCCCGTGTCAAAACATACTGGGCGGAGACGGATGCCACCACTCTTGCGGCACAGGGTTCGGCCATAGGCCGAGTGGCTGCCGAGCACTACTTTGAAGAAGTTCTTGAAGGCGCTCGTTCGATAGAGGCTTAGTGCTCGAAGAATATTATGTTTGAGTGACATGTATTCCCATTATAAAAACAATGTTTTATTGAATTTATCAAGGCTGTATTTATACTTTTGCCCGAAAGTACTATGATGCCTCCTGTGCGGCCGTTTATGTATATATGTATATAACCTGAAAGATTGAAGTCGTCGGCTTCAGCCCCCGCGCATATAATACGGGGGTGTTCGCAGAAAATGCATGTTCACACTTGATCCAACGTCTTGGTCCATTAAGGAGGTGATAGCACAGCGAACTAGGCAATCGGACTATAATGCTTTAACACTTTCACTTAGCCAGAGGAGTTTGACAATGGGGCTACTATATAGCCCCTGGTGGCTCCGCACTCATCCGGATTCGGGGCGCGTACATGCCTGGCCGAGAAACGGCCCTTCGTTAAGGCCGAGGAATCACGAAGATTTCGCTAGGTCATCGAGTGGTTGACCAGTCTCACGCTATATCATGACAGTCAGTTTTCGGCTTTCTCTACTGAGGTGCTCGTCCGGATGAACTATGGCACAATCGCAGTAGTTCTCCTGGTGCCGCCTTAGCCGATAGAGCGGAACGTAAGGCAGCAAAACACAGGAGCCGGGCAAACCCAACATTTGACCAAAGACATGATTCAGAGCTGATGCATATAAGGCCAAACTCGCGACGCCAAACACTCCCTAAGATATTCGGTCTTTATGATGTAAACCAGGCTTAAGCAGTGCCCTTTGTAATAAGCCCCTGGTGTCCAGGTACGTGCAATATTCTGACGTGGCCACATACCAATACGTCAGCATCCTTCTCAATTGTAATGAGAATCCGGGGGATGTGTATCAACAACAGACAGTAAAAAAATGTTTACGCAGGGTCTTAATCTAAAAAGAATCCTTGGAACGGGTCCCTGCTGCACGTCTGCGCCTATGTTTCCGTTGTGCCATATCCTGGACGGGTGTAGCACGATGGTCATCTGTAAAAGATAGGAACTTAGTTGACAAGTTGTTGTGCAAAAAGGTAGGTTATACTAAAGAAACCATGTACAATTCAAGATGAGTAAAGTTGAGCTTAATTGCCACTTCTTTGCGCGCGCTGAGCCCCTTGTATAGGGGTATAACCATCAAACATGTATCGATTACATATAGCTGCACCGGACTCGTCTAACCGCGTCCGTGGTTTTAACGACCTGTCTGATGCTTTAGTTGGTGAGGCCGTTTAGTGTGCGGCTGCCACGGTCTTCCGCGCGCAAGGAGTGCTCAATATTTCCATTTACTGTAATGATGCCGCGCGGACCGGGCATCTTAAGCATGAGAGAAGCGTAATGCAGTATTATGTTAAAGTGAGTGAAAGCTTCGTGTCTGAGTAGTGCTTGGTAACCACTTTGGAACGGAGCGATGTGGAACGTTAAATTTTCGCTGCGGAAGTTATCGAGAAAGCCGAATATAACCTCTAGTAGCAGGGAGCCCATGCAATGGGCCTCTGGGCATGGCGTTACTCCTTTAAAGGTAGTATTGCTGTGGCTAATTTTTGTTGGGTCTATCCCCATTTTGCGGACTGTGTCCTGATATATCAGGTTTAGACTGCTGTCGCTGTCCATCAGGACTCGTGTGAAGTGGTATCCGTCAATTATTGGGTCTAATACCAAGGCAGCCCATCCTTCACGCCGGATACTTGCCGAGTAATCCCGATGGTCGAAGGTGATCGGTTGGAACGACCAGTGGCAGAACTCCATGGTGATAGGCCCTGGGGCATGTGTCTCTAGGAGTGCCGCTTTGTTTCTCCCCTTTGTCACGTGTAACATGTTTACTGTTTTGACTTCTGGTGGGAATTTCTTCTGTTCCCCAGTGCTTTGCTTGCGAGGGTCGTGAGGCTTGTTAATGCTGCCATTGTTCTTGGCTTTTCTTGGCCTAGGTGTCTGGCGAGCCATTCGTCTCGAACGATGTGCTTGAAAGCTGCTAAGGCTTCGGCGTCCGGACAGTCGACTATTTGGTTCTTTTTAGTGAGGAACCTGTTCCAAAGCTTTCGGGCTGACTCTCCGGGCTGTTGAGTTTATGACTTAAATCGTCTGCATCCGGTGGTCGGACATAGGTCCCTTGAAAATATGCCCGAAAGGCGTCTTCGAGCTCTTCCCAACTTCCAATGGAGTTTTCGGGGAGGCTTTTAAGCCAGTGCCGAGCTGGCCCTTTGAGCTTGAGGGGTAAGTATTTGATGGCGTGGAGATCGTCTCCTCGAGCCATATGGATATGGAGGATGTAGTCCTCAATCCAGACCCCGGGGTTTGTCGTTCCGTCGTACGCCTCTATGTTTACGGGTTTGAATCCCTCTGGAAATTCATGGTCCAGCACCTCATCGGTGAAACATAGGGGGTGTGCGGCACCCCTGTATTTGGGTGTACCGTGGTGTTGGGATGTTTGTTGTGTTGCATTGCATGCTAGAGCGCGCTTGCGTGGCCCGTAGATGGATCTGGTTGCGCCGTCCTTTTGATGCGAGCCCTCACATGGATCGCGTACTGGCTTATGTGCGGTGTCGTTTGCCGCTCTATGTTGGCCATGAGGTCGTCTATCCGACCGGATGGCCGTTTTGTTTTTTGGTTGCGGGGACCTAAGGCCTCCTCATCAAATTCAGGTAGCAACTTTCGCTTCGGGTAGCTCTTGGTGTGGCGATTACCGTCGTACTTTGCTGCAGTGTTGAGTACTTCACTCCATCTGATTCTGAGTGTGTCTTGTGCAGCCCTGAGCCTTTGCTTCTGCTTTTTCAGACTCCTCGCATTGGCAACAAGCCTTTGATGGGCATTCTGTTGCTCCGGGTGCCTATCCGGTGTGATGTCGTCCGGACTGTTATCTTCGACGGAGTCGGGTTGTTCGGTTTGATTCTCCGTGTTGCCGTGGTCGGGCGATGGTTCACCCTGCTCTATCGCTGGGTCTATATGATCGCTGTTTCTGCCGAGGCGGGATTTGGAGCGGCGCTTACGCCGCCGCTTTGACTGCTTCTCGAGGGAACAACCCTTCGCTGCGTCCTTCCGTTCCTCATCGTCGTTTTCTTTGGGTGTGTCCACCATGTATACATCATATGATGAAGTGGGCGTCCAGTGCCCTGTGGGCAGTGGTTCCTATTCGTCTCCTGCATCGTCGTCCATACCGTCGATGTCTTCGGAGTCGAAGTCGAGCATGTCGATCAGATCATCGATACTGGCTACTAAGTGGGTGGTGGGTGGGCGGCGAATTTCTTCGTCATCCGCATCCCCATCCTGCCGAACATAGTTCAGCCAGGACTCTCTTGACAGGGAGAGAGACCTTAATGAGTTCAGTATGTCGCCGAAGGGCGAGTGCTGAAAGATATCCACGGAGGTGAACTCCATGATCGGCGCCCAGTCGGATTCGATAGGCACAGGCGCAGGCGGTTCAGAGTCCGTGGCCGGGGAAGAATCCGGTAGTTCGGCGTCACGACTCCCGTGAAGGATAAGGTCGATACTCGACTTGATTGCCGCTGAGAATACGGCCTCCGTGGTGGGGTCTATCCACCCGTCCATGGATGGTGCAATTGGTTCCGAATTGAGGGTCGGAGTGGTTGCCGGTGCGGTCTCCTGAACACTGTCCGATAGTAGAGCTAAATCATGCTCATTGTGACTGTGTGGCGCACTCGGCAGGGGCTCGAATCCGTCGAAGATCAAGTCTCCGCGGATGTTGGCCGTGTAGTTTAAGCTTCCAAACCTGACCTGGTGGCCAGGGGCGTAACTCTCGATCTGCTCCAGATGGCCAAGCGAGTTGACCTGCAGTGCAAAGCCGCCGAATACAAAGATCTGTCCGGGGAAAAAAGTCTCACCCTGGAATGCATCACTATCGATGATCGAAGGAGCCATCAAGCCTAACGATGACGACACAGAGGAACTCTCAATGAAAGCACCAATGTCGGTGTCAAAACCGGCGGATCTCGGGTAGGTGGTCCCGAACTGTGCGTCTAAGGCGGATGGTAACAGGAGGCAGGGGACACGATGTTTTACCCAGGTTCGGGCCCTCTTGATGGAGGTAAAACCCTACGTCCTGCTTCATTATTCTTGATAATATGAGTAGTACAAGAGTTGATCTACCACGAGATCAGAGAGGCTAAACCCTAGAAGCTAGCCTATGGTCTGATTGTATGTTGTCCTACGGACTAAAACCCTCTGGTTTATATAGACACCGGAGGAGGCTAGGGTTACACAAGGTCGGTTACAAAGGAGGAGATATCCATATCCGTATTGCCTAGCTTGCCTTCCACGCCAAGTAGAGTCCCATCCGGACACGGGACGAAGTCTTCAATCTCGTATCTTCATAGTCCAACAGTCCGGCCAAAGGATATAGTCCGGCTGTCCGGATACCCCCTAATCCAAGACTCCCTCAATCATCATCTGGCTAAACATAATGTGATATGATCACAGGGAAACCAGAATGCGGAAACGAGAAAAAGAATGTCAAGTTGTCGCTTCACAAGGATATCGATAAAGTCTTGCCTCGGGTTTTGTTATATTGCGAAGCAAATGGAATGGTGTACATGAACATAAGGTTCACCTGATAATTATTCTTCTATATGTAGAAGTCAATATGGATGCCCAGATCCCGCTACCGATTATTGATCAAAAGGTGTTATGGGTCATGTATAAACCTGGGGGGGGGGGGGTCACAGGCTTAAGGTTCACCAATTTGTTGAGCACTAGAAGTGTTAGGATCATGAGAGGTATTCACCAGATTAGTTCCATGAAGTTTAAAAATATTCTAAGAGAGAAAAATCGATTTATTTGTAAATCAGGAAGGTCCCGAAGGACACCTAAAGCCATCGAAAGGCTTCCCGAAACCTTTCGGGATATTCTGGAGGGGCGCCGTGGGCTGCCCACTTGGCCAAGTCCAAGTGGGGCAGCCTCATGGCCCCAATTGTGGGCCCCCTTTGCCCTGTGGGGGCAAGTTGGGGGCTAGGGTTTTGGTGGGGCACCCACCTTTGGTGCGCCGACACTAGGAGGAGGTGCCTCCTCTTCTAAGGCAGCCCTTCCTCCCACGCCTCTATAAATATGAGAGGGGCAGCCCCTCTAAACACATCTCATCTGGCGCAGAGGCTGCCCCATCTCTCTCTCTCTCTCACGAAAAGTTCTTATGCATTCAGGGTGCTCCACCTCCACCTCTAGTTCTTCCGTAGGCTCTTGTTCTAGATGGTGAAGCCCTGCTGGATTGGTATTTTCGTACACATGGATACTAGCAGAGGGATCATCTATTTGATCCTCTTTCGAGGGAGAAAATTCCCATGTTTGGGAGGTTTAATCCTAGCTATGGGAATCTGTAACAACAGTCTTCACCAACTCTTCTCTCCACTACATTTGTTGGTAAAGATAAGATCTAAACCTCTCTTGCATCTTGATAGTGATTCTGGGCATGTACGTAGGTATGACTAAAGAAGTATTTTGTCCTATGTTCCCTAACAATAGCCAACCAAGTACTCTCCTCGATAGACACAACAACTGGCATGATCCGAAGAGAGCCAACAGATCTAGCAACACAAACGTTCACAGGTCCTTCGTCAACACCAGATAAGACATCGCCGAGGTAGGTAGATGTCGAAGAGACCATATTCCAACATGCCATTGCCGCCACAACCTCGTCAATGCCACTAGGGAAACAAAACATAAAGAAAAGAAAAATGAGACAGGCGGGTCCCACTCTTGCCACGATCGAGGTCGTTGGGCGAAGGAGAGGAGGGGGACCAAGGCGGTGGCGTGGAGAAGACCTTTCGTGTTGGCCGCTAGGGTTGGCAACATGAGGTGGACAAAAAACCTTCACCCTTCTTACCTCTCGAGAATTAAGAGTTTTGAACTTAAGTGAATTCCTAGTGCTTATTATTTGCCCCAGTGTCCTTACAATGGTACCACTTCCGTCCGAAATTACTTGTCGCTCAAACGGATGTATCTAGATGTATCCATTTGAGCAACAAGTGCAATGAACGTGGCTTAAAGTTTTTTTTTTTTGCGGTATTGATTACCAACAAAGATAGTTTGATGGTACTATTTTGAAGACGGAATTAACAACCACAAGATACTATTTTCTTAGACTTAGCTCCACCTGGTATAGTTGCTAGTACTACTTTGAAAATTGCTTTATTCTTATGGTTATTTGCATATTGTTCTTATATCGACACATTCATGGAGAGACAAGCAGTGATTTCAGATCCAGAGGTGACGATGCACCATAGCCTCAATGCAACATCGTCTGAAAAAAAAAGTCCAACAAAGGAACCCCGTACGCCACTTGGGTCAGATAAAGAAAGAACAATGCTATTCTTACAAAAAAAAAGATCGTACACACTAGTTCAATGTGCTGTCAGTTATTCTTCAGACGCCAATGCGACCCTACCAACGGGGTTATCCCACAATTCTCTACTGCTACATCGTTACATCGTCAGGCATTGCAAAACCAGAATAGCTAATGATTCACATATGACTATAGAATGCATTATAGACAATGAAATGCATCGTCGTCACGACATAGGTGGTCGATCGGCGACAACTAACCAACAAAGGACTAAAACAAGCAGTCTACTTAGGGGGAACAAGCTCTGAATTCCCAGTTTTTAAGGGTTTGGGCTCATCTCCTTGGGACACATCTCTGATAGTCATCCTACGGTACATGCTGACATGCTCAACCTCCTGCAGCCGTTCCTAAGCATTATCTCTTCAATCATCTGGAGCTCAGACTTCATGATATTGGCTTTCTCCATGACCTTCGAGTTGATCTCTTTCTCCTTTGCAGCTCCACCCTGCTCTGCCCTTCTACCAGTCTGAACTTGTTGGCAGAGTAAACATCAAAGTGCTATCTCAGCACACCCGCAAAAAAAAAAAAAAAAATGGTGCTATCTCAGCCTTCACTAGCTGACTCATCAAAGTCGAGTTTCAGACTTCACTATCTGATTTAACAACTAACTTGCATAAACTAGAAAATCATTCTACTACCATAAACTCAAAAGCTAAACGATATTTGTAGACCAGTGGGAGCAGGCTGAAGAGGTCGTTCAGGCAGTGCACCAATGTACCCACCACCAGCGGGATGGACAAATGTTGCCGGGCAAACTCCACATCCGCCAAAGTTCTTCCAGTCAACTGCAAGTGTATATAAGAAGGAAATATATGCAATTAGCACCACAAAGACACAAAGGATCCATCAAAATAAATTTTCAAGCTACACAAGCACACCTGAGTCGAACTTGAAGCATGAAACACACGACAGACCATCTGCATCGATCCTCAGCTCAGCAAAGAAGTGCTTGGGAACAAGATCATCACAGCTACTGGCACCTTTATGCCTAGCAAGAAAATTTGCATGCAGCCACGGACCACAGTAGCAAAAGCTTTTGACGCCCACTGCTTCAACCAGCTCATACTCATCCCCCTAAAATATTATATTATAACAAACAAAAATAAGAAAGTGCTCACAAGATGGATATATATACTTGGAATTGCATTATGAGCTATCAAATTCAGCCCCGACTCTATAGTCTGGAACCAATTGGAAAGTACAACCAAAGTTTACAAGGTGCAACCCATCATGGGACTACCAAGGGCGAAACAGCCTCACATCTGCTGGGCTAGGTGCGCAATCAACACCAGTAGACTCATGCAAGAGATGTTGGCAGCATAAGCAATGAAGGCACAGTTCTAGACCTCATGCCAGTTTCTCTATAATCACACCTATGTCGTGAGATTAATGAGGTTGTATGTTTGCAACCATCTAAGTTTGCTCAGGTGTGACTCATTTCCAGCAATAGACATCAACACATTAACTTTTGAAGCGGAACATAAATAAAGCCAAGATGAAAAGGCGTCCAGATTTGTGATTATGTAACTGCTGAATGACCACCCAGTCACGAAGTGGCACTATGCACTGTTTATAAACTTCAGTTAGATCAAAACCTGATTCATGCCGTTGTAGCGTTCCAAACCCTTGCGCGCACATGCTGGGGCATTCCAAAGTTCAGCTCGCTTAAGTTGCCTCTTGGATAAGCGTGGCTGATCCAGCTTAATTTCCCTGAAACAGCACAAGCGTCAACATCACGCACATTTCTTGATTTCAAATGTCCATCAAATTAACAACTAGTATGATTTTCAACACTGAGCGCTATTGTCACACTGAACAGAGTCTGACAGAAGGGAATACAAGTGCCAGGTCTTTGAAAAAAAATCAAAACTCAAAGGGTGATAAGCTGCATCAAACAAATAATTTTGGACCTTAGCTGCTATCACTACTAGTAGGAGGCTATTTCTTGTGCTTCTTAACGGCAACACTGAATATAAGACATGGAGGACAACAAACTGTGTCATATAAACACAAGACAGGGAGCACATGATTAAACCAGGTGATGACCAGTCACATCAAATACGTAGACATGAAACAAAAAGTATTGTTTCATGTTAATATCATGGAAAAGAGAGATTTGTACCATACTCCCTCCATTGATACAGCACTATATTAACTCCCATTTACACCACTCTGCAGGAGTAACTGCTAACAATGGGCATGTTCAACAAAGCTAGTTGCAATTGGGTAGGGGGTTAAAAGCTTGATCATTTGGTCAGCATAATAGTAAAATCAATCTGACCAAAATTCACACAACGAAGAAGGGTGCTACTGGAGTGACCCGGCCGTTACAGAGCAGCAGAATTGGCGGGTGGAATTAAATTAGCACCCATAAATCAAATCCAGCACATTGCAAGGATTAGAGATGTATAGAGAGATCAAGGCATTTTCTAGTCTGATCAGCATAGTTGATTGATGCTATATCAGCTCCAACTTATACTAGTGTATGAGTGGAGTAAATTGCACAAAACCACCAGTTTGAAGGCTAGGTTTGCGAAAAACACTACAATACATTTTTTTTGCAAAAAACATCATGTCTACCGTAATCTTTTTGCAAATAACACTGATCGGCGGATTTGCCTCTGTTGAGTATGTTTATGACAAATGGGGCCCGTCAGTCAGCCTGACGTGGCACCGCTTAACACCTCGCATGTAACGGCGATGTTTGGGACTTTATCCTCTTGTGTGGAGCCCTGTGGGGTCCACCTGTCATTGAAATAAAAAGAATAAATCTGTCCGTTCTCGCCTTATCTTCACCAGCTCGCTGCCGCCCGTCCTGCCCCTGTGGTCAACGGCGCATGCCCGGAGGCCCGCACCCGACGTGCGCCCGACGCCACCACGCGCTGACAAGCCGTATTGCACAACCCCGCCAATCTGACAAGGGGAGGGAGTAGCGGGCTGGCCGCCGACGATGTTGCTTCGTCTCGTGCATCTTGACGGCGACCTCCTCCGAACCAGAGCCACCGTGATGCTCCAGCAGGGAGTCGCCGCCTCCTTCCTCAGCCACGGCGACCACCCTGCTCACTGGCTACTGCAGCTCCTACGTCGATGGCGGCTCGAGCGCAGAGGTAGAGGCACCAGCTGGATTGGAGCAGGGAGAATGGATCTGAGTGTGGAAGGCGCCGGCGGCTCGGTTGCCGTCGCCCGTCCCGACCCCAGCCGAGGCAAGGGCCGCCGTTGTTGTTGCCGCATCG